>NC_092874.1:111841743-112199243 GCF_028372415.1 Notamacropus eugenii
ATCTGAGTGTCAGATGATGGTAAAATATATTATTGTTTAGAAACTAGCAGTTGGTATGAAGTAAGACCATACTGCACTTTTCTAAGTTCATTAAGCGGGGTTGACTCTATACAAAATTAGGAAGTTAACCTGTGTCATTACCTTCTTCCCACCTTCCATTTACCTCCCCATGATTTAGTAATACTCCCAAATGCCTCTTGTACTCAGGCTTTCCCGAGGCCTAGACCTTCCCATATGCAGAGGTCATTTCTCCCTTCAAAATTTTATTAAATCTCTAGAACTTTGGAATCACAGGAGTCTCTGTTCTGTTTTCCTTAGGGCTTCCACTTTCCTTTTAAGTGTTCTGAACTATTTTTTGTGTGTCATAGACTACTTGGGCAGTCTTATAAAACCTATGAACCTCTTCTCAACAAGTCAGATCAAGCCAACAAGCATTTAGTAAGCATCTGTTATCTGTGCGGCGCTATGCTAAGTGCTTGCAAAATAAAGAGAAATCTCAGATTTCAGTGAACTCACATTCTAATGGTAATATTGCTATGTCTTCTCCTAACATTTAGTAAACTACTGTGTACAAACAGAAAAAATATACAGGATAAATTGGTGATAATATTAAGGGAAGGCTAACTAGTCTTCAGAATAATTATATTAACTGATAGTTATATACATATATGTGTATATATATATATATATATACGTATATATTTAGTTCATATATAGTATTATATAGGTAGCTAGGTGACTTAGTGGATGGAGTGCTGGACCTGGAGTCAGGAAAACCTGAATTCAAGTCTTGGCCACAGACACTAGCTGCGTGACCCTGGGTAAGTCACTTAACCCATGTTTGCTTTAATCCTCTGCAGAAAGAAATGACAAGCCACCCCAGTATCTTTGCCAAGAAAACCTCATGGATAGTATTGTCCATGGGCTCATGGAGTTGGACATGACTGAATGTCTGAACTATAATAACAACAGATAGTATTATATAGTAATATGTATTAGCAGTAGTATATATATGTGTATAGTAATGTATATATAGTAATATTTTGATATGTTGTTGAAGGACCCCAGGTAAGAATCTTCTTAGGTTAAGAGCTTTCTGCTTCTTAGGTACAATATTTACGTTTTAACAGTGACCAATTAATTATTCTAAGAAGTAATCCTGATATTTTCTGGTAATTTCTAATCCTGGTAATTTCAGACAGTCAAATCAATATATTTAACAATTTGTAATGAGTACCTACTATGGGTAAGCAAAACACTGTTGCAGACAGTCTACGAGATACACATATGATGAAAACATGATCCCTGTGGAGGACCATAAGCTGTAAGAAACAGATTGTGTGGTGGAGAAAAGCCTGCCTGTTCTCGCCTTCATACAGTCTTTGTCAGCTATTCTGCTTCGGGCAGGACAGCCCATTAAGCTGAAAAAGGATCAGGTTTTTTTCCTTCATTTTTTTTCATTTTCGTAAATTCTGTCATTTTGTTATGAGGCTTCATGAAGCAAGTCTCCTTTGCTTAGCTCATACTGGGCAAGGCCCAAGGAGCTGCCTGAGCCATCAGTTAAAGCTTTCCACAGTTTGGTATTACCTTGTCTTTCCATTCCCCTCTAAGAACTCTGCCACAGCCAAGCTGGCTGCTCTCTGCAGACAAACAGTTATGTACACTCCCGGCTCTTTTTCACTAATGTGGAAATCCTGCCCATTGTCAGCCCTTGTCTTTACCTCTCTTTAAAGCCCAACTCAAACGTATCTGCTGGGAAGCCTTTCGTGATCCTTGCAGCAGTGACCTTCCATGTGACCTCATGTGTTTTGCACATACTTAGCATATGCTGTTGTACATCATTAACCATTAGTGACCATGTCTTATCTCTGTGCTACTTCTATGAAGGCAGCATGCATGTCTTATCTAAGCCTTGTGCCCCCTCCACACTTAGCACAAGGTTCAGTATTCAGCTGGCCCACAATAAATATTTGCTGGATTTAATTATGTTTTGATGATAACCAGGAGAAAGATTAGACAGATCTTTTGGTTTTAGCAGCATTGGTCTTCCATCATTCAGTGGTAAATATATTTAACATTCTATCTGAGGAAATTGTAAAGACTAAAAAAGATAGTTGGGGTTGAAAACACTTTTATTTAACATGTTTATGGGGAGATAAAGAGGCTTAACTTGAGACACATAAGGTAGCACCAAAAGGGAAGCAAGGATCACAGGGAAAGGATACTATGGCAGCGTCCAGCATTCCCTCCAAACCAGGGCAGTAGTTGATACTTCCAAATGAGAGCAGCCTGAGAATTCTCTACTGGGATGAGGGGGATGGGGTTGATATTTCCAAATGGAGAAGAGGCATAACCAAAGACATTGTTAGATGCCATGATCTTTCAAGTAAAGGGAATCCAGGGATCTCTAATAAGAGTGTGCTTCCAGAACGTGGCACATTGCTATAACAAGATCTTCCTGGACAGCTCAGAACTTTATTTTTTTCTGATTTAATCATTTTTTATTAAGAATTTATTATGTGCTACGCACTATACTAAGCTCTGGAGACACTGATATAAGTGAGCAAGATAATCTATGTACATAAAACAAGCATTTCCGTAACATAGTAGAATAGAAAAAAAAAGATGATTCATATAAAACTGCATATCTACTATGTACAACTTGAATTTTAAATATATAATAAAGCTAATCAAATAATTTTCCTTTCATTTTTTCCTGTTTTTCTTCCATCCCTCCACCCTAGAGATGGTTACCATTAGATACAAATACATACATACATACATACATACATACATACATATATACACATATAAATACAAACACACACATTATATATATATATATATATATATATGTAAAACCATTGTATACATACTTATCAGTTCTTTCCCTGGGTGCAGTTAGCATCTTACTTTATATGTCCTTTGGAGTTATTTTGGGTGTTTATAATAGTCAAAATGACTTTATCACTCAAATTTGTTCTTAAAAATATTGCTGCTACTCTACACAACATTCTCTTGGTTTTCAGAAAGTTCTGAGTGGTTTCCTGCCCTTGAGGTCACAGACAGGTAGAAGCTAATAAGCATCATAACTGGAAGTCATGAGCTTAGAAGATTCTAACCATAGAAAATTCCATGGAGACAGGGGCAAATAAAAGAACTAGGAAGAGGGAAAGATGTCAGGCAGGAGGACAAAGTGGGGCTAGGGGATAGAAAGTTTGTTAAAAGGCAATAGAATAGACTCCCAGAAACCAGAAGTTTTTCCAGACTATAACACACACATATTCAGCTGCACTTCTGAACAGGTTGTAAGGAAAGTATTTTCTCTGTCCTCCACACATACAGTGGAAAGAGCACTAAGTTTGGGGTTAGAGAACCTGTAGTCAAGTCCTGCCTCTTTCACTTCCTATCTATGTGACCTTATACAAGTCACTTAACCTCTCTGTGCCTCAGTTGTGCAATGAGGAGGTTGCAGTAGATGGTACCCAACTTATGATCTAGATTCATCAATGTGATGATGATCCTCCAGCTCATTTCACTGATGCATTGAAGCCATTTAGCTGTTCCAAAGGAACATGAGGGATCAGATAACAACCTTGTCCCTAAATGTCTTCTAGTTACTTAGCACCTTTCCACTCTTGGAGTGAAACAACTTTTCAGAATGGTGTTCAGTTACCAAAGTTCTTTCCAAGGAATTTCTGAGTTTTTATAGGACTTCTGAGCTCCACGGTCTTGTGAGTAGCATTTTGCCAAACTCTCCTTTTTCCTTCTTTTCTTCCTTTCACAAAACAAAATGCGTAGGCTACTGTCTACATTTTGCTGCTTTCCTAAGTGTAGGGGTTCTTAGGATTGCTATTTTGTACTCCTACCAAGATACAAAATTGCTAGAGAGTAAGTGCCCAAATTTCATTAATTGCACAAAGAGCCTTACAATAAAGCATAGCCTGGCAGCTGTACCGCAGGGTTGATAATTACTATATAACTGGTTTGTGTGACTTGTTGAAGCAGCACCATCACAAAAATAACAGGCTCCCCAACTGCTACATCATTTGAGTTTGAATTTTCATTTCATTCCATTCTGCTTTTTCAAACTATGCTTTAAATAGCTAATGTAAAAGAATTTTATGAATCTAAATCTTCTTAAAACTTGGTGGATAGCATTTCCCCTTTCTATTTCTCCTTGGAGAGAAGGGTCTTTCTTCCTTCATTATTATCTTTATTTTTCACTTGTTTTTTCCTCATATTGGTCTTATTTTCAGCTAGTAACTGGTTGGCTGCCATATAACATTTTTAATCTACTTTTTAAATCGTACCTAACCATTTCACTTCAGTTATTCCAGTTTCTGCAATCAAGATAGTTTCTTTTTATATGCTCAATATTATTACAGCATACTTGTTAAAGGAGTATGCAGTAGAGTTGTTCTTTCCATTTCTTTCTTATTTTCTACACTGATCTGGGATTTCATCAGTGTGGGAAGCTCCCCATGATGATCTAAGAAAGAAGTTCAGCATTTGCCCCTGCAACTTACTGTTTTAGAATTGCCTGAGACAAGGAGAGGTGAAGTTATTTGCTCAAGATCATATAGTGTCAAAGGCAAGAATTCATTTATCCCAGGTTTTCCTGATTCAAAGCTTTCAACCCCTTGTGACATGCTGCCTCTGCTGTTCTTTCCATTTTACAGGTGCAGAACTAAGGCAGAGGGAAAGCAAGTCATTCGACTATAGTTAAACACAGAAAAAGTGGTAAAACTAGGATCGCTTATTTCTTATTGTTGACTTTCCACTATCAATGTTACCTCCATCTGAACTACATGATCCCTGGGCCAGCTATAAGATTCTTTGGAATATCTAATTTCAAATATTAGATTTTAATTCCCTGGAAGGTCTAAAAATGTGACAGTTTGGCATTCTGCAATTTTAGAACTCCATCGTTAAGAGAAAACCTAGATATTATGATAAGTGCATGTAATAGACATAAGATTAGAATGGGAAAGGACCTTTGATATCAACTAATACAACTCCTTCATTTTACCATTGACAAAGCAGAGCCTGATTAAGGAGGAAGGAGAAAGCTGGCATCAAAGATCAGGGCTGTACAGAAATTATTTCTGCATATAAAGTATATCAGCAGTTAAAAGAAGGGAAGGAAAAACAGTCTCCTGCAATGGAAATCTTTGAATGTCAATCTTGAATTGAGAACTTTGATGTTTCAGGGTAAGAAAAGATCCAATACTGGGTAAAGGAGTGTACAAATGACTAATAATACTATTAATAATCACAGCAGTTATGGATATAGTATGTGAAGCTTTACAAAGAGATCTGTGTCCAGTATCTAATTTGATTCACAATAACTCTGTGAGATAAGTGCAGTTATTATTCTCACTTTCCAGATGAGGAAGCAGACTGAGAAAGGTGGTGTGATTTGCCTGATGTCATACAGGGAAGTGTCTGTGGTAGCTGGTTACATTTCTCATAGTCTGCTCAGCAGCTGGGTGGCACAGGCCAGATCTGGAGTTAGGCAGACTTGGGTTCGAATCCCACTGAGACATTTCCTAGCTATGTGACCCTGGTCAAGTCACTTAACCCTGTTTGCCTCAGTTCCTTCATCCATAAAATGAGTTGGAGAAAGAAATGACAGAGAACATCATGAGGTGTTGAATATAATTGAAAAACTATTGCATGACAACAACTCTTTTGCCAAACTGTTTCTCTGAAAAAACAGCAACTGTGTGATTGGCTTCATGGTCAGGATAATATTACACATGAAGTAGAATGGGAGCATGTAGGCTCCTGTTTGTAGACTAAAATCTTTAGAACCTCATCAAGGTTCTGGTGAGGCATGTGGAAGAGAGGGAAGGCTCTTGGGCCCATAGTTCAATGACTGAAAGATATAGATGAAATTTTTCCTGAACCAAATAGAAAGTTCTTTATTACACTGTAAGTAAATTCTCTCTCTCATGTCCTAAAAAACAAACAAACAGCCTTCCCTGACCCAGGAAATTATTTTTTCCATAGACTAAGGAAACAAAAACATGTCTAGTCTTTCAGCTTATTGGGGGCCGTTGAAACTTTAGGGAAACCTGCCATGCTTTATCCTCTTACCCCCAAAAAATCCGCATAGAAACTCTGCATTTTAATATTGTGTCTGAAACCTATACTCATACTGCTTGTCTAAGGGTATGCTTGCTAATGCTTTATGATGCCGACATAAATTTTTCTTATCCTATTGCCCCCTCATTTTAGCTTTTTCTTTGAATTGAGGTCAGTACATGGATCTCGAGATCTAATCCTCGAGGCTCACACTCCCTGACCTCTTCCTCTCTGTTTCTTTGGTTACTTTGATTAGATTCCCTTTCAGCTCCTCAAAGTTTCTCTCCTACCTCAATCACCTGTACAAATGCCAGTGTAGCATCAGGGTCCCCTGTCACTTCCAAAGTAAAAGGCATTTCATAGACATCTTTGAAACAGAGTGCTGAATCAGAAAGCACTAATGATCTGCTTGCCTTACCCCTGGAGTGTCTGAAGCAGGCATCTATCTCTTGCTGTTTTCCAGACCTGTTAGTCATAAGAATTCACTCCATGTCAAGTCACCTCAGCAGCACAGTGATGTGTAAAATAAAACCATAAGACAAGCAATTTATAACCTGATAATGGGGGACACAGTGATGGAGCTACTTTTAGATTTTGGTCCTGCTGAAATAACATTAGAGCTTTCAGAGATACTAAACTTGGTCCAGAATTTATCCTACTGGGTCACAAGCTCTTTGAAGCCCTGACAATAAAACATTCCTTGATTATGAGAAAGCCTTTTCTTCCACCCAGCATCCTTTCAGAAGTTTGTATAGGAAAACAGCCTGGTATGTTGGAAAGATCAAGAGTGGGAAACAGGAAACTTAGGAACTAGTCCTACCTCACCCACTATCTGCCTGTGTTGCCATAGAGAAGTGCCACTGTTACCCATTATTTTTTTATCCGGAAGATGAAAGGGTCAGATCCTCTCCAGGGCTCCTCCAGCTCTAAAATCAATCCTCTGAGACATTGTCGCTAAGTGAATTCATGTTAACGTTGCTCTGGATAGTTTAGTTTGTTGCTTTTTTTGTTTGTTTGTTTGTTTTGCGAAGATTCACACTACTTTTTGCAATGACATGGGTGCCCTTGAGTGCTGTAAAACAATAATTGGAAATAATTGATTATAGATCCCTAATGTTTAGCTAAATAATTCAAATTACCCTCATTTCCAACCTCCCCCGCCCCCCGCCACCTCCTAACCACAGAACATGATACATCATATTTTGACACTTACATGGTTGGGGCTTCATGTTATTTCTTGCTGTTTTTCTCAAGTGAAATTCAGGTATAATAAAACAAATCTTCTGCTCTATTTAAGAGAAGCAGACCTGGGGTAAGGGCATGAAGGGAGTTCAGCGCTCACTCTCACAGCCTTCTTGACCCAGTCCTTTGCTACATCCTCGCGTGTCCTTCTTCTCCTGATAATTCTGGTCTGAAATTTGCCCTATCACTGTTTCCAGGAAACTATTTGTAAAATATCAATTTGTTTCTTTGGGATGTTGTTCTGTGGTATTAGAATGTTATTTTCAGAATTAGTGTGTTAGTTTTGCAAAATCCTTTATTTTCTCTCTCCTTTTTATGACTTTTTACAAGGAATGACTCAATGTGTAGGGCAAGAATAAATTCAGAAAGGAAGGTATCAAAACAAAATATATCAATGAAATTTAGATTTTTTTTAAAAAAAGTTTTATACAAAGCTAGTAGAGGAAATTCATAAGGATGAGAATCAACCATTTAATCAAAAAGCATCTATAAAGCACTTAGGATGTGCTAGGCACTATACTAAGTACCAGGATACAAAGAAAAAATTGAAACAGTTCTTCACTCTTTTAAGGAGCTTACTTAAGCCCCATACTTTAAAATGAGGAGGCAGCTTGCACACATGTAAATATATACCATTGAGTAAGTTTTGGTAGCTTAAAATTAGAACTCTGTGTGTGTGTGTGTGTGTGTGTGTGTGTGTGTGTGTGTGTGTAGTCAGACCTGTGGTTACACACAGAGATCAATTACTAGTTATATGATCCTGAGCAAGTCACTTGACCCTGCCTGCCTCAGTTTCCCCATTTGTAAAATGAGCTAGAGAAGCAAATGGCAAACTACATCATGAATATACTATACACAATAGCTCAGGGAGGGGGATACTAATAGTTGAGGAACCAGAAAGGACTTCAGTCAATCTTGATGAAAACCAGGGATGAATGAACCCAGAAGAGTTTGGTAGCTTTGTTTTTGTCACTGAAGTATTTAAAAATAAAATGTTATCAGGACCCTGGGCTGAAGACACACAGGAAGACACCAGAAGACCTTCGAATTAACATACAAAAGAACATTTTTAACTCTTCTGTTCCCAAGGACAGGGTTGCAGACTGGATGATGACAGGAAGTTGATTTTCTCTTCCTCAAATCCAATCAGTCATTACTATTAAATGTGCACACTGTGCCAAGCCCTTAATGTAACCTTGGAAGGAAAAGCACCAGTGATCAGTGGGGGAGAGAGCCAGGAAAGGTCTCCTATAACAGGGAGCTCTTGAAGTGCTTGATCCCTTCCTCAAGCCCGAGGCTTAAAGGAAGTCAGAGGCTATAAGAAATAGAGAAGAGGAAGGAGAGAGCAGCCAGTACAAAGGCATGAAGATGGGAGAGAGCGCCATATATGAATAGCAGCAATTAGACCTGTGTGATTGGACAGTTGAGTGGATGGAGAGAAATAGTATATAAGAAGACTAGAAATATAGAAAATGGCCAGATTTTGAAGAATTTTTACATGCCAGATGGATTTGTTTTTGATCCTCTAGGCCACAGGAATTTATTAAGTGGGAGGTAGTAGAGGAGAAGAAAATCTGTTATTACTGTTTTTATCAGTGACTTTTAAATTAAATTAAAATTTTTCCTTACTCTGGAGACTGTCCACCACTGTAGTACCACTAACACCACTTTACTCGTATCTCTCCCTCTATGATAGGCACAACTCCAGCTCTTGCCTTCCTTGCATTCATTTGACCATATGCTTCACATACCTTCTTTCCTGCTGTCTGCCAATTTACCTTCATTAAATTCCTCCGAGTTTCACCTTATGAACCATTAGTTTCATGCCACAAGTGAAATCCAAAGATAACCAGTGATAAGTCTAACTAACAAATCAAAAATCTCACTAATCTCTCCTCCCCCTTTTTGCTCCCTTTTTTTCTTAATTTTATTCCAGTCTTTCCCCCGTGTAAGTTTTGAAGTTCTCTACATAGATTTTAGGCCTAATGATAAGGGACTTTGCCCAGTTCTATATCAGCATCCTAGCACATAGATAATACTCACAAAATTCCCAATGTATATGGTATTGGCAAATAGAGATTTTAAGCATGCACACATACACATGTGCACACATACACACACAGAGTTCTAAGCAAGCCTCTTTGGGACTATTAGCGGCAGAGTAGTGATGGCATTCTTTTGGGGGGCAGGAATGCTTAGGATTCAGAGCTAGTTTTCTTCCTAGAAAAAGACCTTCTACGGGCCATAGACAGAAAGTCATAGGAGTTTACCCATATGCTTTCAGCTAATTGTACTTCTTCCTACTCTTTTATATCATAGCTAATGCCAACCCTGCTATTTTGTCCTGTTTTTTTTTAAGGGTCAATCTTCTGAAAATCATTAATGGAAAGATTTGTATTTTATCTGCAGAAAGAATTTCTTCCATTAAACTCACCTCCATTTTAATTTTAATATGTTTTATGACCTCAGAGAAGATCTGGGTTAAAATAATCTCAGTGCTACATTATAGGTACCTTCTTCCCCCGACCCCCTAAAAACATCCCTGTGGGGAAATGCTTGCAATTTCTTTAGTAAAAAGAGGCCATAAATTAAAGTAGGTAAGAAAATCCCAGCTCCAGGTACAATATTAGCTTTGTAACTCTGCTTTTTGGAAAATAGGCCTTGGGTTTCCTTTAAAGACTAATTGTTTTGTATGAGTCTGAACTTTGAATTCGTCACCAAATATTTAAATGAAAATATTAAAAATATGAAAAAATATGTGGACTTTTTTTCAAGAACCTTAAAATCTAACAAGAATGAATATGATAGAAAGTAGAATGTGATAAAGGTAAAGGAGAGATCTAAATAAAATAGTGTAACAAAATTTTGAGGAGGCAGAGATCATTTTTGACTGTTGATGTTAGGGAAGGCTTCTTGGAGGAAGAAACATTTAATCTGGGTCTTGAAAGAAGAAAAATTTAAATCAGTAGGTAAAGGGACTCCATTCCAGGCATGAAGAATTCTTTTGGGAATGAATGGAGGGGCAGGAGGCTATTTGAGCTTGGGGAACAGCTCATAATTCAGTTTGAGTGTATGAAGAGTAATGTGTTGGAAGGCTGGAAAAGTAGGTAAAAACCAGATTATGAAGGTCCTCAAATGTCTGACTGAGTTGCTATTTTATAAATGTTGTTATTATTGTTATTTGTCCTTCATTCTCAAAGAGGACCATGACATCAGAAAGGAGATGTTATGACTTTCAAGTGATTTGAATCTAAGTGAGCTAGGACTGTGCAAAGTCCCCAGACACACTCTCTCCTCTGGAGCCACCTAGGTCCAGGGGCAAGATATAGATCAGGATGACTGGAGATGACCCAGGATGACTTGGCCTTTTTAAGTTAAAGTCTTTCCCGGGTCTCAGTTTGTCTGAGGAAGTACCCATTCAGTGATTAAGGGTAGGTTAAAAAAAAAAAAAGACTTTTACCTAGACAAAAAAGAAAAAATCAATCTGGGAGGCGAAAACCCTGAGGAATTTTATAAATAAGGTGCCACTGAAGGATTTTAACTAGTGTTTTTGAACAATATCAGATCTTCTCATTAGGAAGATTATTTTGGCAGTTTTGTGAAAGAAATTCAGGAGAGGAGAGACTGGAGGCAAGGTAACTAATTAGAAGACTATTACAGTAATCCAGGTGAGAGATGATAAGGACCTGAACCAGGATTGTATTAACATAAATGAAGAAAAAGGGACAGACATTACAGATATTATGTAGATTTCATGAACAGGATTTGGAAACTGATTTAAATACAGAATATCAGGAAGATGAAAGGAATTAAAATGACTTTAATGCACTAAGTCAAGGAAACTGAGAAGATTACAATAACATTGAAAGAAATAGGGAAACTGGGGAGCAGGGGCATATTTTATTGAGAAGAGAAATTCAAATTCTGGACATGTTCAGTTTGGTATGACAGGAGGCTTTCTGGGTAGAGATGTGCATAAGCCAGTTGGAAATAATTGGAGAGATTAGGGGCTAGATATATAGATTTGGGGCTCCCCTATATTAAGATGAGAATTTATGTCATGGGCATTTAGGAGATTGTCAAGGCAGAGAAAATGAAGAGACCTGAGACCAAATCATTGGTGGGTAACTATACATAGGACCATCAAAGGAGAATGAGAAGGAAAGGAGACTGAGAAGGAGCATTCACAGAGATAAGAGGAAATCTGTGATGAGGCATTATTATGGAAGCCCAAGGACTGGAAAGAGAAATACCAAGAAGTGAATGATTAATTATGTCAGCTACTTCAGAGGATCATGAGGACTGGGAATATGGACTTGCTATGTTGGGGAAAGGTGACTTTTTTTTTGATATCTATCAAAATCCACTTGATAGAGAAGCCAGGCTTAAATTTCACTTAACATACTGTCCTTCAGTGGTTCTGCTATGAAGGATTAATACATTTTTGTTCATTTCTGCAGAACTAGATGTTTCTTCCACATTGTACCCAAATAAAATTAGCTTATTGATTTTTGCTGCTAGCTGCCTCTTGCTGAGCTCATTGGTACTTGTGACCCTATCTGACTCACAGCTAATGCTTAGGAGGAGTTATCTCATGTACCACAAATAAAATGGCATTCTCTACACACATCATTCTTCAGAAATCCACGGCAAAGCTGTGTGCACCTCAAGTTATGTAGCTATAGATCTTTGACCATTTTTCAGCCCAGCCTACTTGTAGTCGTCCCACTTTTTTCCTTGCCATATGGCAGGTATTTGCATTTTCATTAATTATTTCACCTAGTTGGTATAGTTGTTGATGGGTAAAAACCATAGGAAAAAATAATAAGTTAGGCAGTTGGTTTATAGTATCACATTCTCTTTTGGTGTCTATCCTGGGTGCTTCCAACTTTTATGATGTGTCCTGCCTAGCTTCATGCTCAATGGCCACCCAAGACCTACTGCCATATTTCTCCTTTCCTTTCTGCTTACAAGGAAACCTACCTTTATTGTATTTCATTTTCTTCCCACTTGTATACTGACTAATCTCTAGTAATGGGAAAGGATGAAAGAAGGAAGAAGGTCCTTCATTCCCCAAAGTGGGTCCCTTCTTTCTTAGGTATAGTATAGTTGAACACAGTAGATTTGAAGCCCTCAGTTCAAATGTTGGCTCTACCAAATGTGAGATCTTGTGCAAATCACTTCCCTTTTCTGTCTATGTTCTGATATATAAATCATATGATCTCCCCTATTAGCACATAAGCCCCTTGAGGGCAAGGACTGTGCCTTTTTCTTTGTATCTCCAGCACTTACCACAGTGCTTACCACATAATATAAGTTCTTGCTAAATTCTTGTTGATTGATTATTATTTGATAAAGAGGTTAGTCTCTATGATCTCTAAAGTGCTTTCTGGCTTAAAGTTTTACACTCGTATTAACAGTGGTCTTCTGGAAATAGTACCCTCACTTAGGTGTCTAACCCAATGGAATGATTCTATTGATGGGATGTTTAAGAGGGCCAAATGAGATAATATTTGTAAAGTGCTTAGCAATGAGAATGGGATATAACAGGTACATAATAAATACTGATTTCCTCCCTTCCCGTGGGGCCAAGGGCTCCCATTGCATTCTGGGTCATCTCCAGTTATTTTGATGAATATCTGGTCACTGGATTCAGATGGCTCTGGAAGAGAAGAGAGGCTGGTGACCTTGTACAGTCCTCCCTCACTCAAAACAAAGCCAGGTCATGTCATCATTTCTCTGATGGCATGGTCTTCTTCGGCAAGGAAGGATGAACACAAAGGCCTCTTTAAAAAACAAATAAGAGGAAGGCACTATGGCAGGCTGACTGGAACAATTTAGAAGCAGGTTGTCCTTTGTATCAACCTTCAAATCACAATACTCCACTGAACACCTCCTTTTTCTGAAAATTGTCCATATCTTATCATATAGCAACTATTTTAATGGATTAGCCACGTTGGGGAAGACTTTTGCTCAGAGCCGAATTGATACAATGTGTCTCATTTTCATTGCCATATAAGGTTTTCCATGTTTCATGCATTAATAGGGGCAAGCACATTTCTTTGGGGTTAACCACAAGGTACAAGGAGAATTGCTTGCTTAATTCTGGCCCCCATTCATGGGTTTGCTTGAACTACAACAATTCAGTTTAATTCAACAAACAGCTATTACACATTGTCTATAAGCAAGGCATAATGCTAGTTATTAGAGCTACCAAGTAGCCTCTGGTCTCTTGGAATTTATAATGTAATTGGAGGAGCTAAAACAACTAAGAAAAAGAGTAAAATAAGTATACAGGAGATTCTATTCTAATTGTTGATACAGGTATAACAGTGTTCGGTTGAAGCTAGATTTTCTAGGTTCTCCTAAATGTTTGTGTGTGTATGTGTGTGTGTGTGTGTGTGTGTGTGTGTGTGTGTGTGTGTGTGTGTGTGTTGTGGGGAGGATGTGGGGAGGTGTATGTGTGTATGAAAAACATTTAAGATTTTTTAGCATCATTAATTTATTGTTATTATATTTCCCTGAATTGAAAATAAAATAAATTTTTAAAAAAGATTTTACTATCCACCAAGCACTGTGCTAAACAGTGAAGATACAAATACAAAAAACTAGTTCCTGCTCTCCATAGCTTACATTTTAATGAGGAAGATCCACATGATTGAGTGTTGGCCAGGGAATGGAGTCATGGTCTGTGAAGTCATAAGTCATGAAGATGGTAAGTGGAATAATATCAATGGATGCATCCTTTCTAAAGACAATGGTAGTGATAATTTGATTACTAGGAGGGAGTGTTTGGACAATGAAATAAATAAGTAAATGACTGGAAATGTCAACTTCACCTTGAGGAAGAACATATAGGAATCTTGTAGTGCAATAGGAGCTTCCTACTCAACTTCTTTGCATGGTTTCCTAGGGTAGACTACCCTTTTTTCATTGCTTCTTGCGCTGGCGAACCATGGGGCTATCAGCAAACTCCAGCAACTCACACTTTGTGAAAAGAGAGGAAATCAGTTTTGTAAATGAGTAAATGCTGCAGGCAGCTTTCCAAACAGTTAGTTTGCCTTAAAAACAAAACAGAACTCATCATTGTTTAATTATGCTGCCTGAAATTCTCTTCTAGCCAAAGCAAAGCCATGCTGCATGTTGATAAATTGCCTCGGGAGCCGCCAGAATCCTCCCATCCACAATCCCCCTCAGTCCAGTGACATTTTCCTCCACTCTATCACTTTGGAAAGTGACATTAATTACTCCTGCTTGTGCATTAAAAAAAAAGAAAGACAAAAAGAATGGACTTTTACAATACAGTAAAGATGTCAGCCAAAGCGGTACTGTTCCTGTGATTATTTTCTCTGGTCTTCTGATCATGTACTCAGCTTGATGATATCTCCAGACCATGTCTTGTTTCACTACCAAGTTGGAATTTTTCCTTGGCTTCTTTGAAAATGTGGCCTTTTCACTAGCCAATCTAGTCTGTCCTCATCTAAGCTGAGATCTTACATATAGTCTCATCCCCCCAAAACTCTGCCTTCTCAACTTTCCCATTGTTATTGAGGACACTGCTGTATTCTCAGTTATCCATGCTTGCAACCTGTTTGTCTCCCACAGCTTCTCACTCTCATCCACCCCATATATCCAATCAGTTGCTAATTCTTGTTGTTTCTACAATTCACAATTCACATCTGTCTGTGCCCACTTCTTTCTACTCACGCAGCCACAACCAAAGTTCAGACCCTCATTATCTCTTATCCAGACTATTGTCATAGCCTTCTCATTGTTCTCCTTTTCTCGTCTCTCCACCCTTCAATCCACCTTTCCCTTATTGCCAAAATGATTTCTCTTAAGCGTGGGTTTGACCATCTCACCTTCCTATTCACTAAACTGCAGTGGCTCCCTGCTACCTCCAAGAAGAGATTGAGCATACCCTGTTTGATATTTGAAGTTGCTCATTCTTGGCCCCTTTCTCCCTCTCTAGTCTTCTTCCACTTTAATACCCTTCAGGTACTCTACTCTCCAGCTCCACTGACTCATTTGCTATTTATCATACATGATAGAAGCCCCATGTGGAAAATGTGCCACCTTCTCACCTCTACCTTTTCGTTAAATTGCCTTCCACATACTCTCTTTTTATCTCGCATGGGCTTCACTTGCATATTGTCCCCTCCATTAGGATGTAAACTCCTTGAGGGCAGGGAAAGTTGTTACTTTTCTTTGTACCCCAGTGCTTAATTTATGCTCATGGTAAGTGCTTATTAATTAGCTTATTTCATCACTGCCAGGCCAGTAAGGCCAAATTCACCTTTAGGAAATAGGGCACAGATTATCTTAAAGTGATTCCTGGCCATTAATGTATTATTTGTGTGTGTGTTCATCCTTTGTTGGTGAAGAAGACTATGCCATCAGAGAAACAATGACATGACTGGCACTGACTTTGTTTTTGAGTGAGGGAGGGCAGTGCAGGTCACCAGCCTCACTTTTCCTCTAGAGCCATCTGAATCCAGTGTATTATTTAAATTCTACAGAGATGGCAGAGTTTGCTTTCTTCTTTGTTTTAAAAAGTTCAAATGATAAGAGGAGGAAAGGAGGAATTTAAAATGGGAGATGGTGCTCTCATGACTCATGCAGAGGGACCGTGGGTTTTCCAAGTCTGTGCCAGCAGAGGGCAAACTTTGCCAGGTCCTATTTGCTTCTGTTGCAAATCTACTACCAGCCTGTCTTCCCAAGAGTAGCTCGACTAAGTTGGGGAGGCTCCTTACCAAAAGGTTGGCCAACAGGAAGTCATTTATTTTGGTTCAAAGAAATTCAGGAAGATAGCCTACTAAGAGGTGGAGGGGGCTGTAATTTGCATTGGTGAAAAATGTGGCCACACTGATAAAATCACAGATATTTTGAAGTATTGAACTATGTAAGTAGATTTTAAGATAGAGATTGCAGGATTCCTAGATATAAACTACAAGGCAACCCCACTCCTGTCAAATTTTTCCCACATTTTCATAGCTGTTAATAATTTTCATTTTCATTTTTAAATGTTTATTTTTTAATTCACAAGCAGACATTTTCTCTCCCTCTCACTTGTCCCACTGAGAGAGAGAGAAAGAAAGAAAAAGAAAAAAAGACAGAAAGAAAGAAAAAAAGAAAGAGAAAGAAAGAAAAGTCCTCATGCCAAATATGCATAGTCAGGTAAAACAAACTCCCACATTGTTCATGTCCATGTGATCTGCAAAACAGAGATATAATAAGTGTTTTGTCAATGTTGGTTATCATTACATTGTTTCTGATTCTTTGCTATCCCCAAAAGTGCTGCTATAAAGATGGTGGGGTATATGGGGATTTCCTTCTTATCCATGACTTACTTAGAGTATACAAGCCCATTAATGGAATTTCTGCTTTAAAGGGATTGGTTGTTTTAGTCACTTTTTTTTAAACATACTAATTGCTTTCTAGCTCAGCCAACAATGTATTATGCACTTACCATTTTCTAACCCCTCCATCCCTGACTGTTGCCCTTCTTTTTTCCATCTTTGCCAATTTTCAGTGTGGGGTAAAACCTCAGGGATGTTTTAATTTGCATTTCTTATTGGTCATTTGGACTATTCTGTCATGCGACTGTGACTCCTTTGCAAGTGTTTTGATAACTGTTTACATCCTTAAACACTTATTAGCTGAGTGATTCTGGGCAAGTCACTTGAGCTCTGTTTGACTCCATTTCCTCATCTGTAAAATCAGGGTAATAGTACCTATCTTCCAGGGTTTTTAGTGAGGATAAAATGAGATAATAATAGTAAAATGTTCAACACAATGCCTGACATATAGTAAGTGCTATATAAATGTTGCTATTATTAGGTCTTATGATGGCCTACCTATGAAAACTGTATATTTTTCCAGTTATTTAAATTGTTCTTTATTTCTTTAAGGAATTCTTTGCAATACAATCCATACAATCCTTTTATGTGCTCTAGTAGGTTGATGCCCGGATATTTTATTCATTTTGTAATTGTTTAGAATGAGATTTATCTTCCTATTACTGCTTCTTGGCCTTTGTTGTTATTATTATATAGAAATTCTGGTGGGTTTTGAGTTTGTGTGTAGCCTACAACTTTACTGAAGCTATTATCTCAGTTAGTATCTTTGCTGATTCCTAAGGATTTTTCCAAGTATCTTATCATATAATGGAAAAATAAGAATTGTTTCAGTTTCTCTTTTTCTATATTTTTATCTTAGGTTTCTTTTTCTTATCTTATAAGCTTTTCCTAGGATTTCCAGAACTAAGTTGAATAATCATGGGGAGAGCGAGCATCTTTGCTTCACTCCCATATTTAATGGAAGAGATACTAATATATCTCCATTGCAGATGATTCTTTCTTTTCCTTTTGATATCACCAAGGTGATACCTGCAATGGCAGTTATAAATACATTGGCATATTTCCAGGTTTGAATCACAAGATATAACAGACTCTCTTCATTGAAAACAGAACCAAGACATTTTTTCAAACACCAAAAAGCCAAATCCATCATAGTAACAAAGATATTCATTAGAGTAACCAAGAAGATTATATACATTATTGGACCTTCCCACAGACCACCTCCCTTAAGCAAAATCACCCCCTCTCTCACTCACAGCTAGCTGCTTGCTTCCTCTCTCTTTCCTAGCTCTAACTGCTCTGTCTCACTTCTTCTTAGCTCTGCTACACCCTTCCTGCTTGATGTGACTTAGACTCATGTGACTCAGGCTTCCATGTAATTTAAGCAGGTCACATATGCTTATTAATGGATGAGAAAAATCTTCCCATTCCATTAACAGTACATTAACAATACAATTTTAGACAGTTTTTTTTTTTAGGACAGGAAAAGAAAGGTCCTTCTATGCCTCTACTTTGAAGGGTATTTAGCATTAATGAATGGTGTACTTTGTCAAAAGTTCCCCCCCCCCCCCCCCCCCCGCTGCATCTATTGAATAACCTGTAGTTTTGGATATTTTGGTTTTGATGTGATTAGTTATGTTGTCTCTTTTCCTAATGTTGAACCATCCTTGCATTTCTGGTATAAATTCCACTTGGTCATAATGAATAGTTTCTTAGACTAATCACTGTAGTCTGTTTGACACGATTTTTTTTAATGAGTCAATTTTCATTAATAATATTCATCTACAGTGTTCCTTCTCTATTTTAACCTTCACAGGTTTAGGTATTAAAATTATATTTGTCTCATAGAAGGATTATAGTAGGGTGCTTTCTTTCTTAATTGTTGAGAATAATTTGCAAAGTATTAGTACTAATTGTTCTTCAAAATTTTTAATAAAATTCTCCTGTGAATACATCAGGATCAGGAGTTTTTATTTGATAGTTCATTTACTGCTAGTTCTATTTTTATTTCTCAGATTGGGTTATTTAAGATTTCTATATGATCTTCTGATAGTTCATTTATTTTATATTTTGTAGGTATTCCTCTATTACTTTTGTGATAATTTTGTTAGTATATTACTGTGAATGATATGTTTTGGTTATTCTTTATATTTCTTCTGGTTTTCTTCATTTCGTTTTATATCTCTTTACTATAATTCCTTCAGATCTTTGTACTCTGTGGATACTCAATAGATGTATTGAGTACATATGTAGTGTATATATTAGATATATATATATGTATATACATATATATGTATATGTACATATATACATATACATATATATGTATATACATATATATGTATATGTACATATATACATATACGTATATATGCATATATATAATGTATGTAGTATGTATGTGTATGTGTATATATATATGTATATATATGTAGTAGATAGGGCAGCTAGATGTCATAGTGGATACATTACTTACCCTGGAGGACCTGAGTTCAAATCTGGCCTCAGACACTGACTAGCTGTGTGACCCTGGGCAAGTCCCTTAACCTTCGTTCCTCATCTATAAGATGAGTTGGAGAAGGAAATGGCAGATCACTCCAGTATCTTTGCTAGGAAAACACCAAATGGGGTCATAAAGAGTTGGACAAGATTGAAAATGATTGAATAGAGGACAAGTAGTAGACAAATAAACTCAAATTCAGCCTAGCATACATTTTATCCCCCAGGCAAGTTTCAGGCTTACATATAACTCCCTAAAGAAGTTAGTAGTGAACAGATCTGATTCTAGAAAGGTGAGGTGGGCTGATTATAGAATCAAAGATTTAAAGCTAGAAACAACCATAGAAATTACCTTACCCTACCTTTTCATTTTACAGACGGGGAAAATGAGGCCCCGAAGGGTCAATTGACTTACCCAAGGTCACACGAGGAAAGAATCAGGATTAAATCCAGGTCCTATCTCCAAATACAACACTTTCACTTTACTGTGCTGCATTGGTATGAGAGTCAGGACACTTCTTAGTCCTGTTCTATGACCTGAAACTAATGACTTAGCTTTTCTCTACATCCAGCTGCCACCTGCCTTGCATGGACATTAGGAAGATTAATGAATTCATGTTTTAAAATGGCAGGTTGTAAATACAAATTATTTTTCCAAATATCTCTTTGTAAGTGAGACTAGGATACAGGAATTTTTCTCTCCCATTCTCCACCTTCCCTGACTGTGACTAAATTGCTTAGAGTATACATGGTGGTGGTATATTCAATGAGACGCTATCTTCTATATTAACCCTTTAGGTTTGCTTATTTTGGTCTTGTTGAAGGAAACTTTGTCCAACTCCATCTTCTTTCTGGGTCAAACTGCCCTTGGCTAACAATGATTAATTCACTGCAGTTTACTGATAAGGCTTGTAATGTGCCTCCTGGTGATCAGATGACCTAGGCACTCATGATCTTCTTAAATAAAAAGGCACACTCATCACCACTATCCCAGATTCTGTCTTTGGAAAATGAAGATCTTGCTACTTTGATTCAAAACTATTTCTATCCATTTTGGGGAGGATTATTACTGTCTGAAATATGGGTATGCTTTTCAACCTAGTTTATTTTTAGAGGCCTAAAGGATAGATGTAAAACATTTAAGTACAGAAAAGGCAGGTAAGTGATACAGCAGATAGAGTGCTAAACTCCAGAGTCAGGATGGACATGGATTAAAATCCTATTTTAGACACTTACTAGTTCTGTGACCCTGGATAAGTCATTTGACCTCTTCAAACCTCTTCAAACCTCAGTCTTCTGATTTGTCAAATGAGGACAATAATAACACTTATCTCACTGAGTTTTGGGGATCAAATGAGATAGTACATGTAAAGGTCTTTGTAAACTTTAAGGTGTTATATGAAGGTTATCTGTTATAATAATTATATGGAAATATCAAGTGGGAAATTTGTCCACATTTGAGTATAGTTTAAAGCCAAATGCTTCATGTTAGACTCTTAGATCTTTCAGTGGAGCTATTAAATATGAAGATGGGGATGGATTATAAAATCATCAATCTAGGAAAACATCAGAGGATGAAGAATCTATGTTATCATGGCATAAGGACATTAAAAGATTGTCCTAAGGCCACTAAGCTTGGCCAACATATCCAGTTGCCTCAGGCACAGCAAACACTGCTACTTATTACATAGGTAACATTAGGTAAGTCCCTTAACTTGACATGAGTGGCAAAGCAATGGTACTTGGAAAAGGAGTACAAAGAGATGGTAGGTGGTGCAGTGGATAGAGCTCTAGACCTGGAGTCAGGAAGACCTCAATTCAAATCTGACCTCAGATACTTCTTAGCTACATGACTTTAGGCAAGTCATTCAACCCTGTTTTTCTAAGTTTCCTCATCTGTAAAATAACCTGGAGAAGGAAATGAGAAACCACTCCAGCATCTTTGCCAAGAAAGCCTCAGATAAGGTCATGAAGAGTTGGACACGATTAAAACGAGGATAAGGATACTTAAAACTGGGGCAAAAGATATAACCAATTTGGAGGACATGAAAAGAAGTAGGGGGCACCTTTGCAGAACAAGTGTGTGTGTGTGTGTGTGTGTGTGTGTGTGTGTTTGTGTGTGTGTATGTGTGTGTGTGTGTGTATGTGTGTGACGTGTTATGCCATCATTCCCTTATTTCATTTATGCAGTTTGCCTTCATGAGATCTTGACTTCTGTTTAATATTTTAATTTCGGGCCCTCTTGCCCCAAGTTATTCCACCGAAAGAGGAAAGGGAGAGCAGAGAGAAAGCCAATTTCAAGCATGGAGGAGGGCACGTTTCCATAGGAGAAGAACTAAATGGCAGAACAGCAAATGATTTTTGATTGGGGTGTGGAAAGCTCAAAGAGAAATTTTGTGGAATGAGTCTGGAAAGGCACTGTAGTTTGCAGCCAGATTGGGGAGGGATTTTTATGCCAACCTATGGAGTTTGCAAATTATCCAGAGTGCAAAAGAAGTCCCAGGAGTTTTTGGACACGGTAATGACATAATCAGAACTGCATAATAAGAACATTGTTTTTGGCAGCTATGTGAACAAGGAGCGATTGGAGAAGGAAACATTTGGGCATAGAAAGACTAGCTTTTTATAGTAGTTTAGGTAAGAGTAGGCAAGAAATAATGAGGACTTGAACTAGGATGTTGCTAGTGTGGGTGGAAAGGAAAGGAACAGATATTTTAGAAGCAGTAACTGATTAGAAGCAATTGATTGGACCAGGGGAATGAAGAGAGAGGGAATGACCAAGGATCATAGTGCCAGTTAAGAAGTGACTAATTTAAGTTGAGCTGTCCTAGACATAGGCATGTGTATTTCTTTTAAAATGTGTCTAAATGATAAGGATAGGGATACCCTGTTTTTTGAGGACAGGGAATTCCTCAATGAAGAATCTCCCTCCACTCATGCAGATCAGGACCTTTTCTCTAACTCTTAGCCTTTGATCATTGTTTTGGGCACTGAGAAGTTAAGTGACTTGTCCAAGTATGTGCCAAGGGTAGGACCTGAGCTAAGGTTTTTCTGGCTCTGTCTGCCATATGTGACCTTTCCTAAATTTGCACCATGTCTGGAGTCAGGACTCCTCTTCCTAATTTATCTAGCCTCAGACACTAACTTTGTGACACTGGGCAAGTCACTGTTTGCCTTGGTTACCTTATCTGTTAAATGAGCTGGAGAAGGAAATGGCAAACCGTTCCAGTATCCTTGCCAAGAAAACCCCAAATGGGGTCACGAAGAGTTGCATACATCTGAACAGAAAGATGAGAGCGCAGTCATCAATGATAGCTAATATCTGAGGGCACCTGGGGGTAGAGGGAAAAGCCTAGCCTGGGAATAAAGAAACTTGGGTATATGCCTTGACTTGGACAATAACCACAGTCTCCTTGAGTTTCAGTTTCTTCAGCTGAGAAATGAAGGACTCAGTGTGTATGATCATCAAAGTCCCTTCTAGGTCTGGGTTCTTAACCTGGAGACTTTGAACTTATCTCCTACAATATGTGTGTGTGTGTGTGTGTGTGTGTGTGTGTGTGTGTATAACAGCATTTCAGCACAATTGCTTTCCTTTATAGTCCTATGCATTTAAAAACATCATTTTGAGAAAGGATTCATAGGCCTATTCAGCTGACAAAGAAGTCCATGAAACAAAGGAAAGGTTAAGAACCCCTGTTCTAACTCCTAGTTCCAAAATTCTCTTAACTCTGCCTTTGCTGTCATTTTAATAACTTATTAAAAAAGGAAAACAAACAAGCGATCCTATGCTTAATCTTAGTTACCCACAGCTGAAGAAAAACTAAAAAAATAATCTACTATCCAACCACACATCACTCAGTGGCTGCTCCAGAAATGTCAAGCAAAAGCTTTAAAAGGAAATGAAGTTTCTCTGAAATGCTGCTACTTTTGACAGCTTTAATTGCTAAAGTGATGTGATGTCACATTTCTCTTTCTCCTTGCTCTCTCCAGGTAAACTGTTCAATACCTTTTGTCCCTGGGCTGTCCACTCATCCAACTCTACCGGGGAATCTGACCTAGCATTTCCCTTGCTCAGTATTCTTTCCACTATTAACAATTTCACTTTGTGAAATGTGGTTTCTGCCTTACAGGAAAGTTTTATAGCAGGCCAGACTCCAGGAAAAGTGTTCAAGAAATGGTTAAAAAAATGCTGTAATCATAACAGCCTGCTCTTGCTTTGTTCTTAAGACTTTTTTTTTCAGGAGAAGTTGTCTGGAGCAGAATACTGAGCAATTTAGATTTCTTTTTTATTGGGAAGAAATCTAAAGCTTCAGTTCTCATAGGAAATAGCATTAGTCAGAAGAAGAGAAATGAGCTTTGTGCCAGTTAATGTTTGCATAATGGTCGCCCTGGGGCAGTGTGCAACTTAAAAATAACCCTTCTTGCTTCCCATACTGAAGCTTGGCACTCAGAAATTATTCATGATTACATTTGCAGCTTGTCTCTTGGAGAACTGAGTCTGGGAGGGAGCGAGTAGATTCAAATAGAGATGATTAGTGATGCTTATACTGTGTTCAAGAAGCTGGTAAGGAGAGGAGGGAGAATGGATATACATTATGGGGTATCTTGAGGTTCAGGGGTCCCAACTCAGGCTTCAGAATTCTTACTGTGTTCGAACACATTTATAGAACTAAATTTGAGGTTATGCTTGAAGATTCTTATAGAGAATTCTCTACCACTTGTGTGGCATCTCTGAGCCCCATCTAATGAGAAGACTAAGCAACATGTGTCTCGGTGAGGTGGGGATATTTTCTATGGAAAAGAAAATGTAAACTTCTTTTCATGTACTCAGTCTAGGGATTTTATTCGAGACAAACAGAGAGAGTTATATTTCCTTGTTATTGCAAGTCTCTTGGGGATAAAGAAGAACCAAAAGGCCATATAAATCAAGACATTACCAGAAAGGACAGTGAATGTTAGATTTTTTTTTCTTCTACCCTAGGCCCTGAAATGGCTGATGGACTAGTGCTTACCCCTAAACATTGCATAGAAAAACTAAAATCAAACACAAATAAACTTAATGCCTATGGGAAGGTGACTAGCTGTCTGTCTGTCTCTGGCATACATACATTTCTACATATAAATGCAGCAGTTGTGATGGTTTTCTATAAGTACAAATGGAGAAAAAATTAAAGGAAAGAAAAATAATCAAAAGGCATTCAGAACCCAAATCTCCATTAAAAAAAATTAAGATCATATCTTGGCAACTGATGACAAAGAAATGCTTCTGCTTCTCTTTTTCGTAGTCACACCATCATTCTCATATATACAATGATTTGCAAGGGTGGGAAACCTGTGGCTTTGAGGCCACCTGTGGCCCTGTAGGTCCCCCAGTGCAGCCCTTTGACTGAATCCAAATAAAACTGTGAAGTTTGGATTCAATCAAAGAGCCATACTTGAGGACTTAGAGGGCCACATGTGTTCTGGAGGCTGCAGATTCCCCATCCCTGATTTAAGGTATACAAACGTTCCTGATATACTTCCCTCATAACAACTCTTTGAGATAAATAGTGTTGTTCAAGACAATTCAACCAAATTGTATTAAATGATGTGAAAGGCACCATAGGTATTGGAGCTAAAGAGACAGTAATACATATTTGCTTCCAAGGAGCTTATATTCTGTTGGAAGTAGGAAAGAAGTAGAATACGAGTCTGCAAATAAGATAATTAATGATAATAATAGTTAGAATTTATATGTCACTTTAAAGTTTACAAAGCACTTGTCAAAAAAAAATAATTGCTAAAGAAAAGATGACTTTGATAGACAAGTGGACGAAAGACTTAAAGCACAAATAACCACCAACAAGCTATTACAGTAAGCCATGTGTCATGTGGTGCTTGGCAGTGCCAGAGGGGTGGAGTGTGTATATAAAAGAGATGTTATGAAGGTAAATTCATGAACAGACCTTGTCCACAGATTAGATATGAGGAGTGAGAGAGAGGGAAAAGCCAAAGATGACAGCTAGATAGGAAACCTGGGTGACTGGGAGGAATGGGATACTCTACATAGTAATCAGGAATTTGAGAAGGGGACAGGAAAGGTAATGCATTGAGTTTTTGAAGTGCTGAATCTAAGCTATCTACAGATTGCCCGGTATCTGGTATTTGGAGATGAGTTTGGAGGTTAGGACAAATAAATAGATCTGAGAATCATCCTCATAAAAATGATCATTGAATCCATGGGAGCTAATGAAACCACCAAGCCAAACAGTAGAAAGGGACAAGAGAAGAAGGTCCAGGACAGAGCCCTGGGGACACCCACAGTTTGGGAGCTTAATCCAGCAAAGGAGACTAAGCATCAGTGAGTTATATGGGAGGAAAACCAGGATGAAGTAGTGTCATGAGCACCTAAAGAGAAGTATCAGGGATAAGGTGATCAGTTATGTGAGAGACTGCAGGAAGGTCCAGAAGGATGAGGATTGTGAAAGCCCATTAGATTTGACAGTTAAAATATTGGTAATTTTGGAGAGAGCAATTTCAGCTGAATGATGTAAAGACTGTAGAGAGTTAAGAGAGAATAAGAGGAAGGGAAGTGGAGGCATCAGTTGCAGACAACCTTCTCAAGCGTAGCTTCAAAAAGGAAAGCTATAGGATGGTAGCTAACAGTATCTTCATCTGTAAAATGGGGATCCAACTAAGGGGATTATCATGAGGATCAAACAAGATGACAATGCAAAGCATTTTATAAACCTCAAAGAATTATATCCATGCTAGTTACTATGACAACTACTACTACTGTTGCTACTACTATTTCTACCATCACTACTTCACCACTACCTTTACCACCACCACCACCACCACCATCACCACCACTATTACTACTACTAATGCTGCTACTACTACTACTTCTACTGCACTATACTCATTGCTTTACTGGGTCTCTAGTTTTCTCCCTTTAACTGAGATTAATTTTTTAAGACAAACTCTTTGATACCTTGGTTCCCAAGTCAGTGAAATACAAAACAAGCGTTATTGGGAAAGCATGACAGTGACAAGCTCTGAGTATTAGTACATGAGGAGTACAAAGAAGCCAAATCCAGGGCTAGTATGTGCCATAGGAAGGTGCCTGGATGGGTTAAGAAGAGCATATAAAAGGCTAATCAATCAATTTCATAAATTTGCCCCATTTATGCTCTTTTTCCACACACCTTACTCCTTCTTCCCCTACATGTTAATTGTATTTCCGGAGAATGAGGTCCCTGGACCTTGAAAATATTTCAAAAGGAGGTCTTAGAACTAATAGGAAGTCTTTCTTTTGTCTCTTACAGCACTTGTACAGGCAGTCATAGCTGGAGACCTAATGAAGGTAAGAAATTCTTCAAGAACTCTCAATGCCATCCCTCATCCCAAGCCAGCAGGCTTTTGTCATGAGTGAGGCCCATCTGCCATTTGTCTTCTTTGACTGAGCTAACTTGCGTGCTAACAAAAAGGTATGGATTGCTAAGATCAGAGGAGAGATATAGTAGTAGCTCCCACATTTCTTATTAAGAAGGAAAGTTAAGTGGCCTCCATAAGGCAATTACCTTGATCAATTAAAGTAGATGGAGTGTCTGCAGGAAATAGAATAAGCATACAATCTAGTCCCTGATCTCTAAGTATGGATGCTTGAGGGACTGAGATTTCTTTTCAGAGACCATCTTGATATATTTTTGTAGGCACTATTCTGACAGTCACTGAAACATAGTTCCCAGAGGGAAGTTGGATAGTCCAGGATTATGTCAGCATCGTATTTTCTGGAGGGGGTGAACCTTTGAAAGATCTTTCTTCTGTGGGACTGAAAATGAAACTTGGTAATTTTTGGTACAGGTCAATTTACTTAAGAGTAGAGGAGGCTTTTACTTCTAGCTTCAAAACAAAAGGTTTTGGGGAGTGGACTCATAGATAATGAAAAAATACCTCTCTCCTCTCAGAAATAAAAGGAGATGGGCTACTAGGGCAGAATGCTGCATACATTATAATACAAGGTTGTTTTATCTGTTGTTTCTGCTTAACTGTTACTCTTTGTTATAAGGGAGGATTCAACCAGGGAGGGGGTGTAGTAGACAGGGATGTAAAATCAAAACGCAGCCATAAAACATTTTTTTTTAAACATAGCAACTCAGTGTTAATCCACATTTTCAGCAGAGATAAGAGATCTGCAAACTTTGAGTATATGGGTCTGCTGAAAGCACGAACTATGTATGCCCCCTACCACTTCCCACTCTGTAAGAAATGCATCCCATCTTCTTCCCCTTTCATCATTTACCAGCTGTTATGTCTGGGAGATCATGTGGACGATATGTACCGTCAGGTAGATAAAGTACAGGGCTTCTCAGGCATGACATTTGTAAGATGTACTTATTTGAGTCTAGTGGGAAGAAGAAATAAATGAGTCATAGAAAAGGGACAGAGAAAACATCAGAGAGAATTGTGGCCAAGAATTGAATCAAATAAGTGAACATCACCCTTGGAATACATTTCTAAATCTATATTGGATGTGTTTCCTGCTGTCTGCATCAGGCTGGATCAATTCTCTGAAGTCTTACGTGAGAATTCTCCTCCTAGAGGGGCCCCATGCCTAATAACTAAACAGCCATGCAGAGTTCTTCTCTTTTTCACTCAATCCTTTGCCTTTCTAGTTCTCTCCTTCCATTATTATAGTCATTAATTTATTTTTCAAACCTCCTCTCTTTTGCCATCAGTTATCAATGCACATGACCCCCCTATCCATCATATAGGCCATAAGAATTTGAATAACTAGAGAGCTGGCTTAAAAGTCAGGAAGATATTGATCTGTGACTTTCTTAGAGAGTCATGAAGACAGTAGATAAACACAGGATTTGGAGTTAGTAGAACCAGGGTCCAGATCTAGACTTAAACACGTATCAATTGTGTGACCCTGGGCAAGTCACCTCTTTGGACCTTAGTTTCTTCATCTGTATTTTTTGGGGGGGAATTGGACTCAGTATTCTCTGAGGTCTCTTCCACTTTTGAATCTATGATTCTGTAAATTCTGTCTCTGACACGTATCAGCTGTGTGACCACAGGCAAGTGTGACCTTAGCCTTTCAGTTGCTCAGGCTTAAAAAAGACTATAAATATCAGATAGGATACCAATCTGCATTGGTAAGAGGAACTGCAAATTCTCTATAGCTATGAATTTTTAGATCTGGGGGCAAATAACAATGGTATAGAATAAAAGTTGAGAAACATAGTATCCTTTGCACATTTAAAAGGCATAATGTGGTTAATAAGTGTTTGTTTCCTCACATTAAGGTTAGAAGGAGCCTTTAAAGAATGTTTTTATTGTGTTAAACTAAGGTACAAATTTATTTTTTTTTTAAAGCAGGATGGTATTTTTTCTTTTTGATTTTTTAATCTAATTATATTTTATTGGTAGGTTCACATTCTCTCCTTCCCAACCAACTCCCACCTTCATTGAGAAAGCAAAAAAATTAAATGTGTTGCAAACAGTATAATCAAGAAAAGCAAATTCCTTCATTGGCCATGTCCAAAAAAAGTCTCATTCTGTAGTCAGAGTCCATTCCCTGGTCTGTCACAAAGTGGGTGGGAAGCTATTTTTTTAAAAGGTAAATTTAGAAACAGTTAAGCACTTTGGTTCCTTGTACCTTTATACAATCCCAATCTGATTCTTATCTATTGGCCAGTCAGAAGTAAGCATTCCACTGCAGAAAAAGGATTCTCGTTATCCAGATTATAATACATTACTTACCTTTAACCTATGGCCCAAAATCCAAGTGGAAAAGGCAAAACTTCAACATTCTTAGACATTTCTTCTCATTCCATTTTCTCCATTCTTTTGGACGGATCATCAGCCCTGTCTTCCCAGTCCTCAAATGACTCTGCCTTTCTTCTAAGTAGTATTTTATTTAAAAAAAATAAAAGATAGATTTTTGTTATTGTTGAGTTGTTTCAGTCATGTCTGACTCTATGACCCCAATTTGTTTTTTGTTTATTTGTTTCTGGGGTAGAAATGCTGAAATGGTTTGCCAGAGAACTGAAGCAAATAGTGTTAAGTAACTTGCCCAGGGTCACACAGCTAATCTGAAGCTGGATTTGAACTCAGAAAGATGAATTTTCCTATGTCCCAGCCCCATGTGCCACTTTGCCACCTAGCTGCCTCATTGATAGAGAGAGATATAGATATGCACATTCATTTACGTGTGTGTCTATAAATATGTCTACATATATACATACACCTGATGGCACACACACACGTGTGTATGTGTGTGTATATATGTATGTATGTAATAGTTATATTGACCTTTCTCTGTTGTAACCAGAGAAGTCTAAAATGAAAGCAAAGAGACAATGGCTTTCTTTTTTCTTCTCTTTCCTTGTTTTGCTCCCTATTTTCTTCTTGTTTCTTTTAGTCTTTAGTGAATATAAGTTCAGAAGCTGCATCTCTTTCTGTGATTCCAGTTTGTACACCGCCCCTCACAGAATTAGATTAGGTAGTTAAGCGTGATAATGGGTGGCACTCTGGACTTCTAGTCAAGAAAACCTGAGTAAAAATTTTCCCTTGTACAATATCTAGCTGTGTGACACTGGCCAAGTCCTTTAACCTCTCAGAGCTTTAGTTTATCTGTCAAAGGAAAATAATAACAGCAACTCTCTCCCAGGGACGGTTAGAACATGGACTTGTAGTCATGGAGACCTGAGTTAAAATCTCAGATACTTACTAGCTTGTGTGACCTTGGCTAAAACACTTAACCTCTGTTTGCCGCAATATCTTCATTTATAAAATGGGGATAATAAGAGCACCTGCCTTCCAGGGCTGCTGTGAGGGCCAGCGAAGATCATATTTATTTTATTTTATTTTATTTTTTTATGGGAAACTTTTTTTTATTAATTTATTTAACTTTTAACATTCATTTTCACAAAATTTTGGGTTCCACATTTCTCCCCTTTTGTCCCCTCCCCCCACCCCAAAACACCGCGCGTTCTAATTGCCCCTGTCTGCCAATCTGCCCTCCCTCCCTCCCTACCCCTTCCCTTTGGAAGGCAAGCAGATCTGTGTAGTTTTGCAAATGACTTCCATAATAGTAGTGTTGTGTAAGAACTAATTATATTTCCCTCCATCCTATCCTGTCCCCCGTTACTTCTGTTCTCTCTTTTGATCCTGACCCTCCCCATGAGTGTTGACCTCAAATTGCTCCCTCCTCCCCGTGCCCTCCCTTCCATCATCCCCCCCACCCTGCTTATCCCCTTATCCCCCACTTTCCTGTATTGTAAGATAGGTTTTCATACCAAAATGAGTGTGCATTTTATTCCTTCCTTTAGTGGAATGTGATGAGAGTAAACTTCATGTTTTTCTCTCCCCTCCCCTCCCTTTCCCTTCACTAAAAAGTCTTTTGCTTGCCTCTTTTATGAGAGATAGTTTGCCCCATTCCATTTCTCCCTTTCTCCTCCCAATATATTTCTCTCTCACTGCTTGATTTCATTTTTTTTTTAAGATATGATCCCCTCCTCTTCAGTTCACTCTGTGCACTCTGTCTCTGTGTGTGTGTGCATGTGCGTGTGCATGTGTGTGTGTGTTATCCCACCCTGTACCCAGATGCTGAATAGTTTCAAGAGTTACAAATATTGTCTTTCCATGTAGGAATGTAAACAGTTCAACTTTTGTAAAGTCCCTTATGACTTCTCTTTGCTATTTACTTTTTCATGCTTCTCTTCATTCTTGTGTTTGAAAGTCAAATTTTCTTTTCAGTTCTGGTCTTTTCATCAAGAATGCTTGAAAGTCCTCTATTTCATTGAAAGACCAATTTTTCCCCTGAAGAATTATATTCAGTTTTGCTGGGTAGGTGATTCTTGGTTTTAGTCCTAGTTCCTTTGACTTCTGGAATATCCTATTCCACGCCCTTCGATCCCTTAATGTGGAAGCTGCTAGATCTTGTGTTATCCTGATTGTATTTCCACAATACTTGAATTATTTCTTTCTAGCTGCTTGCAATATTTTCTCCTTGATCTGGGAACTCTGGAATTTGGCCACAATGTTCCTAGGAGTTTCTCTTTTTGGATCTCTTTCAGGTGGTTATCAGTTGATTCCTTGAATACTTATTTTGCCCTCTGGTTCTAGAATCTCAGGGCAGTTTTCCTTGATAATTTCATGAAAGATGACGTCTAGGCTCTTTTTTTGATCCTGGCTTTCAGGTAGGCCCATAATTTTTAAATTATCTCTCCTGGATCTATTCTCCAGGTCAGTTGTTTTTCCAATGAGATATTTCACATTATCTTCCATTTTTTCATTCTTTTGGTTTTGTTTTGTGATTTCTTGGTTTCTCATCAAGTCATTAGCCTCCATCTGTTCCATTCTAATTTTGAAAGAACTATTTTCTTCAGTGAGCTTTTGAATCTCCTTTTCCATCTGGCTAATTCTGCTTTTGAAAGCATTCTTCTCCTCATTGGCTTCTTGAACCTCTTTTGCCAGTTGAGTTAGCCTATTTTTCAAGGTGTTATTTTCTTCAGCATTTTTTTGGGTCTCCTTTAGCAGGGAACTGATCTGCTGTTCATGCTTTGACTGCATGTCTCTCATTTCTCTTCCCAGCTTTTCTTCCGCATCTCTAACTTGATTTTCTATGAGCCCTTCTATGGCCTGAGCCCATTGAGTGGGCTGGGATATAGAGGCCTTGACTTCTGTGTCTTTGCCTGATGGTAAGCATTGTTCTTCCTCATCAGAAAGGAAGGGAGGAAATGCCTGTTCACCAAGAAAGTAACCTTCTATAGTCTTATTTGTTTTTCCTTTTCTGGGCATTTTCCCAGCCAGTGATTTGACTTCTGAATATTCTCTTCACACCCACTTCGCCTCCGGATCCTCCCAGCCAGCGCTTGGGGTTTGAGATTCAAATGCTGCTTCCCAGCCTCAGGGTTTCAGCGGGGGCAGGGCTGCTATTCAGTGTGAGATTAAGTTCAGCTGCTCAGGTGGGGGCAGGGCCGCCTCTCAGGCTCAGTTCCCTCAGGGGGTTTATGCAGAGACCTTCAACAATGGATCCGGGCTCCTGCCTGCTTGGGGAGCCCCGGTCTGCTCCCGTCTCCCCTGTTGCCTCCCAAGGGGGCCTGAGTTATGGGGGCACCCCACTCCCCTCTCAACCTGCCAAAGAGACCCTCTCACTGACCCCTGTCACCTGTGGGTGGAGGGACCCGCGTGGCCAGTGGAGATTCCGCCCCTGAAGCCCGCTCAGATCTTTTCCTCTCGGTACCTCGGCCGCGGCAGGGCTGTACTCAGCTCCCAGTCCCGGCGCCCAGTCCGTGCGCGAAGGACCTTTTGCGAGAGGTTTGCAGTTCTCTCTGGAACAGAAATCTCCCTCGCTCCAATGTTCTGTGGCCTCTGGGTGCAGAATTCGCCATGAGTTACTTTTTTGTAGATATTCTATGGGTTGTGGGTTTGGAGCTATGTGTATGTGCGTCTTGCTACTCTGCCATCTTGGCTCCGCCCCCGGAGATCATATTTATAAAGAGCTTTTTAAACCTTGAAGTATTACAAAGTGTTAGCTGTTATTATATTATGGACACAAGTGGACACAATGGTCATTTCAAACACAGGCTCAAAATGGAATCTATCTTCTGCTATCCCAACCCCCCCCCCTCCCTTATCATCCCTAGTTGGGAATCAGTGGCAGTGGAATTTAAAAATGGAAGATGCTCTTTTACTTTTCCCTCTCCCTCACCTCACCCCATGTCTAAGAAGCTGCCAAATCCTGTCCACACCACCTCCACAACATCATCGCTACTCATGCTGCCACCATGCTCATTCAGGTGCTCACCATTTCTTCTCTAGACTATCTTGTCTCTCTGCCTCTAGTCTATGTTACTTTCTCATCCATCATTTACATAGCCATCCACATAACCTGCCTAAAGCATGTCTGACCAGTCTCCTCCCCCTGGCCAAAAAATCTTTAGTGGGTATCTGGAATAAACTCCTTAGGCTGTCATTTAATTGCCTCGACAGTCTAGTTCCTGTATTCCTTATTTGCTCTCACTGCCCTTCATGCATTCTATATAGTCAGTCAAGAAACTTTTATTTCATGCCTACTACATGCCAGGCACTGTGCTAAGTGCTAGGGGCACAAATATGGGAAAAAAAAGAAAGAAATACAATCTCTGCCCTCAGGGAGCTTACAATTTAACTAGGGGAAGGCAGTGCACAAAAGAAAGGTGTGGGGCAGGGAGCTCCAGGGAAGGTGCCCATTTCAGGGCCATAGTGGAGAGATCAGAGAAGCCCCAAAGTAGAGCAGCCTGGTGAAAGATGAGGAGACATCCAGAGCTGAACTCCCTCCTTAAATGGAGCCTTTGGACTTTGTGGGCCCTCCCTCCAGAGGGGCATTGGGCAATGAAGAAAGGGAGCCCCCAGGCTGAGGAGATTTTATAGGTTGATGAGCCAGCTGCTCCCCAATCTCATCTAGTGGCCCTCTCTCACCTGTGCATACCAGGGCAGACCTAGTTCATATCAAAAACACCTGTGGGAATCCTTTACCTTTAGGGACCAGCTCAGGTACCACATGCTTTATAAAGACTGTCCTCAGTTCTTCAAACTGAATAACATCTCTCTCTGTCTCTCTGACTCTGTCTGTGTCTCTCCCTTTCCCCTTTCTCTGTCACTCTGTCTTTCTGTATCTGTCTCTTTGTCTCTCTCTCTATGTGTCTCTCTCTTTCCCCTCTCTCTGTCCCCTCTCTCTGTCACTCTGTCTTTCTGTCTCTGTCTCTCTGTCTGTCTCTCTCTCTGTCTCTCTCCCCTCTCTCTGTCACTGTCTTTCTGTCTTTGTCTCTTTTTCTCTTTTTCTGTCTCTCTGACTTTGTCTCTGTCTCTGTGTGTCTCTGTGTCTGTGTCTGTCTCTCTCTCTCTCCCTCCCTCTCTCCCATCCTCAAATTTTCCTTTGGCAGCACTTTCTCTATATCTCTTCTTTGTACTCTATCACTTTCTACCTTGTAAAATCCATGTTTGCAAGCCTGTCACATCCTCCTAATTAGATTGCAAACTTCTTAAAGGTGAAGATGGTTTCATTTTTTTCACCTCACATTACCTAGCACAGTGTCCCACACATAATAATTAGGTTCTTTAATACATACTCATTGAATTGAATGGAAAATAGGAGCATACTCTTGGAGTTTAATTTATTCTTGCTTTGGGGGATACATTCCCAATAATACATCACTGTAAGAAATATTTCCTATAGCTAGGGATAGAAAGGACATTCCCCTAAGAGAATATAAGCTTCTTAAGCGAAGGGGCTTTTGCTTATGTTTTATCTTTGTATCCTCAGTGCCTTGTATGTGCTATAAACTATATTAGATTATCTTGAACTACAGTGTGGAAAAATGCCAAACCTGCCCTACTTTCCATGGCCTGGATATTTACAGGGTGTGTAATTTTTGCATGAGAACATAAAAAATATCCTGAGTTAACCTGAGGGCTCAGCCAGCTTTGTATTCTATTAATGCTGTTTCCAGTAGTGACCTCATAGGGCAATGCATAGTTGTCTCTTTTGGTTTATGTGTGATGTTGAGCTCAGGGCTGCACCACTTTTCCTCCCTACCATAAAAAATCTATTGCTTCTTTGTACTAGCCTGGTATGTATTCCTCATCAGTGAATTTACCCTTATTATCTTTATTAAAGATGTGAGTATTTGTGTCTGCCTCATATATAGCCTCTCTAGATAAAAGAATAATGTGTGTTTACTTTCTGCTGGGTTAGGCAGTACCTAAAGCTCCTTTTTCCAAACTTCAAAGAGGGCTCTGTAATTCTAGTAATGTGCCATTTAATGAATGTAAGTTTGCTCGCCATGTCTACATTCTCACTTATTAGATTGTGTGTGACCACATCTCCACCTAGATTTTCATCTTTCTAGATTAATAATTCCCATATAATTTTTATTTTTAAAATTATAAATTTTAAAATTTACATTTTTACATTAAAATTTAAAATTACAATTGTAATTGTAAATTAAAATTTAAAAATTGTGTTTTTAAAAAGTCTATCCTCATACAGAAGTCACTCCATCTGCTGAATAGAGGAAGCCTTCTGTGGACTGTTCTCTGTTGTTTTTCTTGGTTACAGCACCAAGAATAACATCTTGTAGTCTAGGTATGGTGAACCAGGGACATATAATAATGCATTCATTTTTCCATATGACCTCTCATTCATCCTGTATATAACCAGATAATAATAATAGCTCATATTTATCTACTCCTTTAAGTTTTGCAGATGATTTTTTTTTTGGTGAGGCAATTGGGGATAAGAGACTTGCCCACAGTCACATAGCTAAAAAATGTCAAGTGTCTGAGACTGAATTTGAACTTAGGTCTTCCTGACTCCAGGGCTGCTGCTCTATCCACTGTGCCACCTGGCTGCCCCAATGGTTTTCATACATTAATATTTCAATCCTCACAATAACCTTGTGAGATAGGTACTATTATTATACCCATTATTCTTATGTTCCCATTATTCCCTCAGAGGCAACTGAGGCTCAAGAGATATTCAGTGACTTGCCTATATTCACACAGCTAGTAAGAATCTGAGGCAGGATATAATAGCAGATATTCACGCTAACTCTTCTTGGCCACAGAAAACTAAACTCACATTATTCTTCCATCAACTAAACACATTAATGTTTCATAAGTATTTTATGAAGGAAATACTGCTGGACTTGAAATTTGGGAATTAGGTCTTTAAGATCTGGGTTCAAGTCACTGCCACAAATTCTGTGGCCATGTATTGACCTCCCTAAGCCTGTTTTCTCTTCTGTAAAATTAAGATGATCATATCTATAGTCTCTATCTCACAGTGTTGGGAGAATCAACTAAAATAATGTCCACAAAGCACTATACAAAAGTTGCAATGCTGTTTGAATTATTATTTTTATTTCATACCCTATATGGAAGTCTAAAGAAAATGAGAAAGCTTTATCCATGGAGCAGTAGCTTAGCTATGGGAGTAAACTTTGTCTGTGCCTGTTTCCACTAAGTCTTCTCTCTCCTTTTCCCGTCCAGAAGAATTATTAAACAGATGGGGTGGCAATAGGTTTATGCAGCATGTATGTAAGCACGTGCATACACACACACACACACACACACACACACACACACACACACACACACACACCCCTTCTATCATAGAAAAAAGAGAAATAAAAAATAAGTGGTTATTTGCATGTATATCAGTTATACTTTGGCTATGTAATGAATATGATTATATCAGGAGATAGGTAGAGATGGCTGAACATCCTGGCTGCCTATTTGAGAAATGATCCAACTGAGGGATGTGATTTCCATTGTTTGGCTTCTCCTCTGGGTCCTCCAAGGCAGACAGCATTTGTGGTGCGCCACCTTTAGTCTAAGGATTTGCCTCTTCCGCTCTACCTGAGTTCCAAACGATTCCTCAGTTTCTTTCTGTGTCTGTTTTTTCAGCTCATCGAGTGCTATAAGAATGGAGGCAGTCTACTAATCCAGGGACCGGATCACTGTTCACTCCTTCACTACGCAGCTAAAACTGGGAATGGAGATATTGTGAAATACATCCTTGACCATGGTGAGTAGGCAGACTGAATTAAGAATCAGCTACCTGCAGACAGAAGTGATTCTTACGAAGCCAACTCTGACGCAGGCTACCTTCAGAGTGGGTCTGATTTGCCCTCTACACCCCTTCAATGGCCAAACTCATCTTAGGGGCTTCTACTATTTTTTTTTTTTAACATTTCTAGCATTTTAAAGCTACCACTTTCCAGATACTGTCTTCACTGAGTCTTGCATCCTTCTGAAAGTGGTATTCATAGAGAGGTTTCCTGAAATGAAATGTCACAAGCTAATGAAGCTTAGCTGTTACTTTCAGCTTTCTACATCTACACACAGTTTATGTAGATCACAGAAACCCTCTGAAGGACAGACATAGGATCAGAGCTTTAGAACTCCAAGAGACTTTTAAAGTCATCTAACCCCAGTTGAGAAATGATGAGTAACTTGCCAATATTCACCCAGGTTCTGAGTGGTAGGTCAAGGATTCGCTAATTACCAGTAGTTGGGTCTGAGCATTTACTTGGTTCTGAATCTGATTGTACCACTATCTAGCTTCTTTCTTGTTTCGAAGAGGGCTGTGTTTGTCTTTCTATCGTCCTGCAGAACCATTCTTTATGCTCTTTGGAGATAATTACAACAACTGAGCAATCAAATCCACTGGTTCTTTCCAGATCCTTGGATTTCATTCATCAGGGATTGGTGACTGAAGCTCATTCAGGGCAACTAAGTACTTTCTTACTGTCTCTTATTAACCATTTGGATTCTATCCTTCTGAGTTTGAAGACTATCTCCCTTGACAGAGAAATCACACAGTTTTTCCTGCCTTTTGTATATATTTGTTACCATTGTACTGTTTACTTTCCCAAGCAGTGATGTTTCCTTTATTGGGTTCGTCTTACCCTGACAGCTTAAAAACACTGGCCTACCATATGTTCATCTTAACTCTTCGCTTATTCTGTTGTTGATTTTTTTCTTTAGATGCGCTAGTCTTACTGGACTTTGCCACACTTTGGTAATCTGCAGTTATTTGCCTTTGCTTTCATCTGCTTATAAGGGAGTTCTCTATACAGCCAAATTGTTCTCTTTAGACAGTTCATTTCTTCCTCATGTGAATCCTTTGTGTTTGTATTATAAGAATTTTGCCCTTAGGAGTACCTTTTCCTTCTTCCCCTGGAGAATCTTAGGCCATAGGATATGGCCTACCCTTCTGTTGACACGTTGTCTATATCCTGTGCCTCAAAGTCTTGGTTAGATATTAGGCTACGCTTGGAATTCACTTCCTTACCTATCACAGCCTCTAAGGCAGAACGGATAATCCTTCAGATTCCAGTTTTGGTGCTTCTGCATCACATTTTTCCTTATTGGTTAGAATCAGATTGAGAAAGATGGCTCCCTTCACTACCTCTTTCATCTTCTTAAGGGTGAAATTGTCATTGAAGTAAGTCACTAATTTTTCAGTTGCTTTGCTTTTATCACAGGGAGATTGTTCAGACAGTTGAAGTGCTCAATCATTATTATATCATGTCTTTTTGCCAGTTTTTATAGCCTACTCCTAGAATTTATCATGAATAAATCTCCTTCTGCCTAGGCAGTCTTTAATATATTCCCATCACAGTATTATTTCTGTTTCTCTCTGTATTGATCCTTACCCAAATATGTTCCACTGTATTTTCCCTCACCAGTTTTATCTTCACCACCAAGTTTATTAATCTGTTCTTTCAGGAATGAGATACCTTTCACATATCATAGTCTTTTGTCACCTCCCACCAGTTTTCAGTAATATTTGTGGCACTGAATCTATCTCCTTTACTTTTTCTAGTCAGACCTCCTAGACGCCCCAGGCTCTGTTCCCTGACAGTCTTCATGCCATGTGGCTGGCATGTCTCTTTCCTCTCCACAATCTGTCACTTTACATTTCTAGCTCTGGAAACAACAGCCAAATCGACACTACCATTACTGGATAGAATGGTTCAGTCACTTACCTTATGATTCCATTTCCTATCCTTATGACTTCTTTCACCACCACTCCCGTTTATGTGGTGTCTTTCCTCAATAGAACAAGGTCCTTTAGGAAGGGATCTTCTTGTTTTGTTCATATTTATTCCAAGCACTCAGCATAGTGCCAAACATATACTAAGTACTTAATAAATCAATTAATTAATTCACTCATTGCCTTAAGATCTCTAGCTCACTATTTACTATAATGTACATTTGTGTGCATTCATATTCATCTGAGACTATGAGTGTTTTTACTGCCCTTCTTCTGGATATTAGCTCCTAAGAATAACTAGGACTTCCACTGCTTTTCTTTTTCCTATAGTGTCCTTACTCTTTATTCTTACATTTAGGTAGTTTTTCTCCCTTCTCCCTCCATTTTTTTAAATCACATTCACAACAGAAAAATAGTCCTTGTTCAATATACAATGTACTTCATCCCTGGTCTGTCATTACTGTATCTTAAATTACTGTTCAGAAATTCAAATCCCATTCTCTGGCACCATCTTGTCAATTGGATATTGACTTCCCAAATGGTACTTCATTCTCTAAATTCCATATCTTCAAATGACACCAATTATGAAAATATTCCCTGTGCCTTTAAGATCTTCATTTGTTCATATAGGACTTCATATTCTTTATGTTACTTCATTATTTCATTGGATTCATGTTCTCATCAATTTAGGTACTCTCTTAAAATGTACAGATTACAACCCATTCATTTCTTTCCGTTCTGGGCAATTCTTGTTCATACCTTTCCATAAATCTTCCATAGAGGACTTACCGAAGTACTAGAAGCCTTATTCTAGATTTATAAACATTTTGTATGTATCAGTGAAGTTCTTGGTTTGTCTGCCTCTTAATACCTCATTCTTACTCCATGGCTTTTTCTTCCTGTCATACATATTTGCCTGGATGATGGCCTATAATCTTCTTTTTCATATGTCAACAAGAATAACATGCTACAGTCTATTTATATCACAGGTAACTCTCCATTCCCCTCTGAGTCATAAGAATTTTTGTTTTTTTCAGAGACTGAGATGTTCCATTATTCACAACCATTTAGCATTACCAGGAGAATATTGGTGCTGTAAAGAAATATTTAATAGAAAAAGTTTTGCGTCAGATGGTAGTTTGTTGAAAGTGCTTTGCAATTTTCTAAGTATGCTCTAGTACACTTTCTTAATCTTATTAATTCTAGACCTACCTCATTGTCTGCTGGAAGTGGATGTCCAAAATACATGTAGTACTGGCTCAATCAACTCCTCATTCAAATTCATGTTGTAGTCTGACCAATAGACCTTATTCATCTGAGATCATTCCCACTTCTTCATATAGTATATAGTATGTGAAGGCACACATATCCTGGCATTGCAATTTTTTTCACTTAAAATGTTGGCATGATTAAAACTCACTTTTTTTATTTTATCATGTTTCCCACAAGCAAGGGCTTCTATTTGATCCATAGTGATGTCTGGAGCTAAGAAGTAGGGGTAAGATATACTGATTAAAGTCATTCTGCTAAATCTAGAAAGGACACAAAATAAGGCAGAGAAAAAGATGGAAACAGAAACAGACAGAACTGAAATATGTTAAATACAATATATATTTTAATCTAGGTTAGTGAACCCAGTTAGTGTGAGCATAGAACTAATGAGGACAAAATCTTGATTCCCATATGACTCAATTAGCTCCACGCCAAGAAAAACACTGTTCCCCTGGCTATCAACTATACCCTCAGCTCCAGCCAGCTCTCTCACTAATATTAGTCCCATTGATCACAAGGGGACTTGATAGAATGTGAAGGCTACAGCATGAGTCACCACTACTCAAACAAACCAATTTGATATCTCCTGTTGACCAAAGATAGTTAAGAAAAAGTGAAATGCAACCATTGTTGGTCTCAGATCTACATCTTGTCGAGTTGGCACGTAATACCAGCTTCACTTTTAATGTCCTTTGTACTCTGTCTTTTTGTTCATGGAGCTGGATGTGATAAAGTCTGAATTATACAAATGTGCAAGAACAGGTGCTCACTTCCATTTGGGTGCGTCTCTGTAGTCTGTGATGTAAAGTTCATGTCACTTGTGGCTTTGGTCATATAGCTTTTGAAGTTTCCTCCCTGCCATCCCAAGTAAATTATTTTCCCCTTTGGGGAAGGTACAAATTGCCTAGAACAAAGCCTTCGCTTTATGCAGCAGACACCCCTTAAATGCCATCTATGATGAAATTAGCACTTGCTTTTCAGATTGGATTGTGGACAAAAGCTGTCCAGTTTCTTAAGCCTGGCAATGAAAATGTTCTCTCTATTAAACAGCAGTCAGTAAGGCTATAAAATATGGAGAGATAATGAGGGAATAATGACCAAAGCTATCCTTGCACTTGAGAAGAGCTTCCTTTCCCATTTTTTCAATCATACTCACAACAGAAAAAAATCTACCTTTACCAATCTTTATTAGATATACTTAGACCCTGAATCATATACTGACACTAACGTTGTGACCCAAGATAAATCATTTAAGCACTTAGTGCCACAGGCCACTCTCTAAGACTAAAGTTTCAGAGGTCAGGACAATGTGGAGACAAGTTCCACGCTGATAGTTTATCAAAATGATGAGATTACTGAGTCACATTTCACATACCCTCAAAAATTACACTCAGAAATTGCCACCACATATGCAAATTTGATTTCATTTAATTGAAATATGATTTTAAATTTGGAATAGAATCAGATTGGACAAAATAATTCGATGGTTTGTCAAATAAACCCTGGAAAGAAGAAATACAAAAGGAGGAAGGAAGGAAGGAAGAGAAAGAAAGAGAGAAAAGAAAGAAAGAAAAAAAGGGAAGTGGCATAGCTGGTACATTGGATTTAGAGTTAGAAGACATATATTTGAATTTCCACTGTGCTAATTAATGCCTGAGCTTTAAGTGTCCTGGACAAATCACTTTAAAAACTCTACAAGGTTCAGTTTCCCCATCTGTAAAATTAAGGGATTGGAATAATAGCCTGCAAGGTCCTTTTCAGCCCTAAATTTATATTCTTAAGATCCTAGACAGTGAACTCTGAATCTTATGAAGGTTTTCTGATTTGACTCAAGTCACCATTGTGGCTTAATATGGTCTATATCCAAGGTACATGATGAGACTGTCTGACTTTTTGCAAAGACACTATTGATTACAGTAACATTAAGAACCCAACAGGGCCATTTAGCAGAGTGAATAAGTGCCATGGTATGTGGTTCTAACATCAGCTACTTTTCTTGCCTCTTTCCATCACTACCACCCCAAGTCTGCTTGTCTCTCCTGCCTCTCAGTTGTGGCATTTGTGGTTAGGGATTGGAGCCCTAATCACGACTTTAGCTCACTAAATACTACCCCATTTCCAAAAGGCAGAAATGAGAGATTAGTGACTCTCACAGACCCAGTAATCAGTGATTAATTTCTCCTCCAAGGGCTCTTTCAAAAACCAGACTTTTGAGCAATGAGGCAAAGGGAGGGGGCTCTGAACGGATTTCGGCTTGAAGGATGTCGTACATTGTAGAGGAGTCTATGAAAGGTTGAATCTTGTTCTCCCTTCATCTTCTCCCCGACCTCTCTCATAGCCACAACCTGCTGCTTTCTTTTATGAAAAACTCCACTTTGGGTATTTGGAGGGCTGAAAAGAGAATCAAGGGACAAGGAGAGTTAACAATTCCTCACAGACAGTGGTGAGAGACATTAAGGATGGAGAGTCATTCCAGCTGAGTTTACCCCCAGTGGTTCCTGCTTTTCAGCTCCTTTCAACCATATTTTGCACCCCACCCCCCTTTCCTCCTCCCCTGTTTGGCCCCTCTGAGAGACTTTTGTCTCGTTTTATTCTTTTACCTCCCCACACATTTTGTTCTTTTGTTTTTGTTTCCCCCCTCCTGCCCCCCTGTCGTTTTCCCTGATAGAAATCTCCCTCATGCATTTCCTTTTGGATTTCTATGGGGTTATTCTGTCGTCTTGTGCTGCCTTCAGTCTCTTTTTTCTTTCCCTGCCTCTTGTCCCCAAGAGAAACAGCCACCTTCCCGCTGGGACAGGATGACAGTACTGCGAACGTTCCCAGTGCCAGCTTTCCCCACATCTGTGCAGCTTTTGTCCCGTGGCAGAGGGGGATTTGGAATGGTCGGCTGGCAGCGTCAGGGAGACTAATGGAAAATGAGGGCCAAAGAGAAGGGGGTGGGAAGGTGGGAAGGAAAGCAAAGGGGATTTGGAGGAGTGGGTAGGAGACACAGGAGAAAAAACTCCAAATTAAAGGGTGTACACTACAAAGACTCCAAAGGTTCCAGTTTCTCTGTTAGGAATCCAGAGGTCCAGTGAATGCCCTCATACAGGGCCTGTGCAATTGCTACTACATGGTGAAGATGTTTAAGGAGAAAAAGTGATGTTTAGAATAATGCACTAAACTGTGCTGTCTTTGGAGCAGAGGAAGATTTTCTAGAAAGTCTTGCTTTTTTCCCAAATAATTTCTTACCTGAAAGCCATTCTATTTTTAATCCACTGCACCTTGGCCTCATTACCTTCCTTCCTTCATGGTTCTCCCACTTTCTAGAGATCGGTGTCTTCTGACCTCACATTTCAAATATGAACTCACTCTTATAAAAACATCATCTGGGCCATGTAACAAGTAGACTGAATTATAGGATCTCAGAGTGGAAAGCAACCTCAATCTAACCCCTTCCTGAGCAGTAATCTCTCTTTGACAGGGAATCCATTGCATCTTAAGGTGGTCCATCAGTGACAAGGAACCCTTTGCATCCCATTCTTGCAAAACCCTGATTGATAGGAAGTATTTCTTTATATTAGGCTCTCCCCTGCCTCTTTAAAACTATCAACCAGAGGTATTTATTTTGCACTCCTTGGCCAAGCAAAAATAAGTCAATTCTTTCCTCCAAATGACAGCTTGTCACATACTTGAAAACTGCTATCCTGTGCCTCAAAAGTCTTATGCAGAGGTGGGGAACCTGCAGCTTCAAAGACACATGTGGCCATCCAGATCCTCAAGTGTGGCTCTTCAACTGAATCCAAACTTCACAGAACAAATCCTGTTAATAAAAGGATTTGTTCTGTAAAATTTGGACTCAGTCAAAAGGCTGTATCCAAGGATTCTTGTTTTCTCTAAGCTAAATATTCTTTTTTTCCTTCACCTGAAATGCCCATGGTCTAGTTTTGAATCCCCTCATCCTCCTTGCCATTGTCCACTGAGATCTTGAGAGATGAGATGTAGTATACTGGTTGAAGAGCTAAACTTGGAGTCAAGAAGCCCTGTGTTCAAACTGTGCCTCAGACTGCCAAAGTGACCCTGCACAAGTCACTTAACTTCCTGTGTTTCAGTTTCTTCATGTATAAATTCAGAGATTTGGACTCTATGGTTTCTATGACCCCATTGCAGATGTAAAAATACGTTCCCTAAGGCAACTCAGTTTTGTCGATAGTGAAATATGATTCTTAGAAGTGACTCAGTACTCCAGGTGTGGTTTTATCAAGTTAAGTATAGCAGGCTATCACCATTCTCATTCTGAAGACAATGCTCCTATTAATATAGTGTAAGCTTATATACACAATCTTAGACTATTTTTTGTTGCAATCTTATGCTGTTGGCTCAAATGGAGCTTGCTGATATCTTAAACCCAAGCTCTTTTTGAAATAAACTGCTTCTTAGCCACGTCTCTCAGACTTGTATAGTTAGTTGGTTTTTGAAATACAAATGTTAGTACTACAGTTTAATCTTATTTGTTTAGACCCATCAGTATATCCTATGGAGGTTCAAATGGATTTTTAAAACCAGATTACATTTGTACAATTCAATTTAATTTGATATACATTTTTTAATTTCCTACAATGTACATGGTACTGGGAATACACGAACAAGAATGAGGCTTTCATTCATTTATTCATCAAATATTTATTGAGTTCTGAATAAAGACAAAGAGCTGAGCTGAGTGCTGTGGATGATTTAATGTAAAAGAGATCATGCCCGACCTCTAGGGTCTTACAATTTAGCAGAGGAGCTAAAATATTCACTTCCAAACATCTTCATACCATGTTATCTTCTCTCTGGCCATCATCTTCATATCTACCAATTGGATTCTTAGGCCCTTACAGGTGAACTTTCACCTTACCTTGTTGAGAACCAGCCTCCACCTAACTTCCAGAAATATCCATACCATGCCATCTTCCTAACCTGCTTTTCTGAGTTCCTTTTAGGTATACATTTTCCTCATTAGAGTATAATCTCCTTGAGGGCAAAAATCTTGCTTGCTTGTAAAGCTATTCCCAGAGCTTAGCTTCATTCCTGGCATATAATGAACAACTTAATAAATGCTCTATCTGTCTGTCTGACAATATTTAAATAGCTGCCCTACAAGACTGTATGGCAAATCTCATGAGTGCTGCAATAAGTATTCTACAGATTCAGAAGAAAGAATAGGTTATTTCTGGGGCTGAGGTGTCCAGGAAAGGTTTCATGGGACAGGTAAGATTTGTATCTTCAAGGTATTATACATTAGTCTTTGCCTCCTAACCTAGACAAATTATCACAGGATCCTCGGAGAATACGGAGATTGAGATCATTTTCTGTGTGCCCAGCCCAGCTGTGAAGTGACCTTTCTCTAAGCTTTGCTTTTAAATTTCATCATTGCTGACAACTTGCTCAGAAGGTTCCTCACCGATGTATTTTGTCCTGTGCAAAGCCCAACTCCTATTTTCTTTCTTTCTGCCTCTTCTCTCTATCCTGGCTAAAAGAAAATCATTTTCCCTCACCAAGCAGGATTGTTGTGTTTATTTTATTTTTTTCTTATATTTTCATGACTGGGTCTTTCTGCTACTGCTGGTTGGTCCACTCATATCTAACCACTCGCATATCTTCTTTGGCACCTTTGCTAAGCAGGACTATCCATGCCACCTCTTTCCCCATTTCAGGCAGAAAAATCTCAAGGCTCACTTTCATCTGCCTTAGAACCTCTAAAATTGGGATCCATAATGAATCTGTGAGCCTTTGATGCCCAGAAAGTGAAGTCGGAGAAAAGAGAAATGAAAAATAATTCCTCAAGCATTAGGGTCCAAGCTTGCCCAATATGTAGCTAGAAGAGAGAATGGAAGGTTAGAAAATCCTCTTGAACTTCTGCCATCCAAGCCAAGTTTTTGGCTAAACCTATTCCCCTCTCAACTCTGATCATCTGATTTGTGCCCCTCTCCCTTGATGATCTGCCTTCTCTTGTATATTTCTACAAATAGGGGCATAAGGGTAGTTTCAGTGAAAGTACCTGTTATCTAGAAACCTTAATCAGCCCTTGGTTTCAGTCTCAGTCAGCAAAAGTTTTACTGGAGATATTAATCACTTCTCCTTTCTCTCATTTCTGTTGGAGATGCTAACAATGAAAAGGAGGTACTGGAAAAAAAATTAAACATTTTGTTGTTAAGAACTCTCGCTCATAAATGGTCAGAATAAGCCTCCTCTTTTCCCCCTCACCATTCCTTCCCTGCCTTACCTGTCCCCAGCATCAAACTATTGATATGTTACACTGAGAAAATAATTTTGCAGTCTTGTCACTCTTGCTTACTGGAAGATTTTAAAACTTGGCCTGTATGGCTTCGGGGAACCTCCTCTATTGATGCAGTCCCCATTGCCCTGAGTGATGGAGTAGAATGAAGGAGAAAGCAGACACTTCAATAAGATACCACTTCTGTTGCTCAAATATCTTTGCAATTAACGGTAATGATGAGAACAGGCTACTGGAGAGATTGGGTCGCTTGTTTCAGAGTCAATGGCTCCAGAGGTTAGCAGAGGGTGTCGGTGGTTCTTTAAAAGACTGTTGGGCTTTGGAAACCTTCCTGCTCCTGGGTCTTGTTGAGGCTGCCCTGTCAGGAATGAATAGAACTGAAGTGACTGGTTCTCAGGGGCTCGTAATTTAAGGCACCAAGAGGCTTCATGCGTAATGGAGAGGAAAGGGGCCTGGTAGGGGGCTGGGGGGTGGGGGGTGGCAGCGCAGAGCAGGCAAGAGTAAACTTTCTCTTAGGCTTCCTCCCTTTGCTGTTTACTGCCAACTGCCAAGAGGAGGCCTTCATTTTATGGGATAATCTCTGTTCCCTGAATGGGCATTACCTCACTTTAAGTGAGTACCTGAAAAGGCCTTAGCCTAAAACAGCAAAGGTCTCCCATTGCATCCTGGGCCATCTCCAGTCGTCCTGATGAATATCTGGCTACTGGACCCTGGTGGCTCTGGAGGAGGAACTGAGGCTGATGACCTTGCACAGCTCTTCCTCACTCAACTGCAAGTCATGTCATCATTTCCCTGATGTCATGGTCCTCTTCGAAAATGAAGGACAAACACAATCAATCAGTACCAGCTGAAGCATTTCACTTGTGTCTGCACCCTCTTCTCCAGCCATGTGGACATCACCCTAGCTAGGTCCTCATAACCTTTCATCTGGGCTATTATAATAGCTTTCTAACTAGAATGTCTCTGATCCAGTGGGTCCTTTTGGGCGGTCCAGGTAATATGCTTAATGAAGTCGTCAAATCACATTATTCCTTTGTGCAGAAACCTTCATTGACTCTCCATAGTTGACTGAATAAAATGCCATATAAAAATATTTACTTAGTCCAGTATTCAAGACACTCTACAATCTAGCATGGTGCAGTAGAGAGGGAATTGGTTTTGGAGCCTGAAGAACTGGGTGCAAAACCTGCCCCTTAGTATCAGTGTGACTGTAGGGAAATCATGCCACTGCTCCCGGCCACAGTTTTCTCATCTAACAAAATAAGAGAGTCAGACTAGATGAATAGTGTTCAAATCAAATTTAATTAATCCATACATGAGGATTCCTGCCAGCTGCATATTTAAAATGTGATATTACCTATGTTTCATTGTATTTTCATTTATTTTGTTAAGTATTTCCCAATCACATAGTGGCAGTTAGGTGGCACAGCTATAAGAGTGCCAAGCCTGGCGTCAGGAAGACTCCTCTTTCTGGGTTCAAATCCTACTGAGACACTTCCTAACTGTGTAACCGTGAGCAAGTCACTTTACCCAGTTTGCCTCAGTTTCTTCATCTATAGAATGAGCTAGAGAAGGAAACAGCAAACTGCTCCCATATTTTTGCCAAGAAAACTTCAAATGGGATCCTGAAGAGTCAGATGACTGAAAAAGACTGGAGAAAAAATTACATTTTGATCTAATTTGGACAGTACCCGTAAGTGGGACTCACAGGCCCTGTGTGTCTAGAGCAGATCATCTCTAAGATTCTTAGGTTTATGATTCTGTTATCCCCGCACTCTCTCACATGAGCCTCCTTTATGGACTCAGTGCCCCTGATCTTGCCTGGAATCATTTCCTCTCACTCTCATCTGAAACAAGTCAAGGAGCCACATTGTGCTTCATTAATCTTTTCCTGACCTTCCTATTTGATAATTACATCTTCTTCCTCCAGTTTGTCATAGGATTCTTTATCCCTCCTTTGCATTTAATCACATTCTACATTGTAGCTATTGATGTAAAAATCCTATTTTCATATTAGATTGTAAGCTCCCTACCATCAGAGTCTACCATTTGTGTGTGTGTGTCTGTATGTGTACATGTGTTTAATCTTTGTACCCTCATACTAGCTCAGTTTCTTGCATATGATAGCTACTTAAAAATATTATTAAAATGAGCTTAATATGAGATTACCCAATTCCTAAATTTTTAGGTCTAATAAGATGAAATCTAATATGGTTGAATGGAAAGTGCTATCTGTAGATTCAAAGCATGAAGTACATGCAACTGGAGGGAGGAGATATGACCAGAGGGCAAGCATTTCCTGTGAAAAGAACTTGAGGGAGTTAGGATGCTCTTTATGCTCCATACTCTTAAGCAGGATTTTGGCAACTCTAGTGTTAGCTCATGTAACCTTGGACTCCATTAATAGCCAGTGCAAGGCAATGGTGAGGTGAGATGTGCTTTATACATAGAGGAGGCCTACAGGACAAATATAAACAAGGGGCAGTCTTAAATGCCTTGTGCTTCTTTGTGAGGGAATTAGACCATTTTTATGAAATATTCTAGGGGATGGCTTTGACTTCATCATTACTGTACTATCGCAGAGATAATAGAAAAATATGACATAGTTCTAGGTTGTGAAGAGCCTATAATCTGTTAGGGAGATAAGAGTTCCCTGTAACAAGATAACAAGAACTACCAGGCATATATAATGAGCACTAAATGAATGGTTCAGAAATCAATGGCACAAAAATCTATAGAAGAAAAAATCACATGGGTGATGTTGACTTAAGAATGGATGAGCTAGTCAGGTATCAAAGTGGATAGAGCGGTGCAGAAAGGAAGATTGAGCTCAAATCCATCCTCAAACACTTATTCACTGTATGACTCTGGGCAAGTCACATAACTTCTCTCAGGCTGTTTCTTCATTTGCAAAATGGGGATAATAATAAGCACTATGTCTCTGGATTGTTTTATCAAATGAGATATTTGTAAAGGACTTTGCAAACCTTTAAGCACTATGTAGATGTTAGCTATTGGTATTATTACTATCTCTAATTATTATTAATAATCATTATTTTATACTAATTAAAAACAAACAAACAAATAAATGGCAAACAACAAATAGATGGAGAGGAAGGAGAATACTAGGGGATGGAATGTGAAAATATACACAAGTAAGAAAAGATGAAGCAGCCTGGGAAATAGTGAGGAGAGCAATTTGACCAGATCATACATTTCATTTAGGAAAATAGTAGATGAGAGAATATTGGAAAGGGAAGTTGAGGATAGATTGCTGACATGCCTTAAATACCACTCTTAAATGTTTGTTGCTTAATGTCTGGGCAGTGAAAAACCACTGAAGGGTTTTTAAGTGTAAAGCAATTTGACTAAAAAGATATTTTTGATTTTTTAAAAAAGTCAGAAGCATCTTATTGAACATATTTGAGGAAGTAAGACAAAAATGTACCATGGCCATTCATTCAATATATTTTATTGTGTTTAATATATTCAGAGGATATAACAATCAGTAGGTTATTTCAATAGAATAGGCATGAGGTTATAAGATCTTGAATTAGGGTGGCTGTGATAGAGTAGAAATGAAGGGATGAAAAGTAGAAGTTTTACAAAAGAAAAAGGAACATAGTTTGGTAATAGATTGCACATGAAAGGCAAGAGAGAGGAAGGAGTCAAAAGCCACTTGACAAATTTAAGCCAAGGTAACTGGGAGAATAATTGGAAGCTACCTTTAGAGACAGAAAGATCTGGGGCCAAGTAACTTCTCCTGGATATGGGTTAGAGATGGAAGCTCAGAGATATTTTAACTTTTATCATTGTTAATTTGAAAGATTTTGTATCATTCTTGATAACTTTTATTTCTGAATTGTTTGTTCATATCCTTTCGCAGTTATCTATTAGGGGAATAGTTCCTGAATATTTTTTTCTTTTTCCCTGAAAAGCAAATTCATTTCCTTTTGTTCCAGTGCCCACAAAAATGGACAGAAAGAAATCACCAGGAGGAAGCCTCTGTAGAAAAGATAGGGCTGGCACTGTCCTTTCTATAATAAAATATTGCACATTCATGGAGGGCAAGTACTGGAAAGAATTCCCCTTGTTATTAAGTATAGCAAGTCCTCACAATTTCCAAAGAAAAATTCCACTTACAACATTTTCTATGTCTCTCTGGACTTTAGTTTACTTATCTGTATATGAGGGGTTTGGGCCAGATGGTCTCTGAGGTCTTCCAGATCTAATAGTCTATAGTGCTCTTATGTCATTCCAGCCAAGTTAGCTACTGGTGAGTCTAAAACTTGCCATATGAGCCATCTCTCCCTTCCATCTTTGGACTCCTATTGCATTCATAACTGAACCATTCAGTGCTGCTTCTCCAATTGTTTCTCATGTATTAGTTTTGTATCCCCAATTAGATCCTTGGGAGAAGATATCATATTTCATACTTCTTTTTTTATATCCCACAGAATCTAAAACCAAGCTTGGAATCTAGCAGGAATTCAGCAAATAATTGTTGATTGAAAGAGAGGGCAGGTTTTGAGTATACAGACTTCCTAGTCTACTCTTCCTAGTTTTCATTTTATTTTCCAGGGAATTATACACTGGGCATTTCTATAATGTTGCCTGCCTCTGGCTAATTCTTTTGGCTTCTTCTTTATGTAAATTCTTTGTTTCTTGCACAGGTCCTTCTGAATTATTGGATATGACAGACAGTGAAACGTGAGTACTTGTCCAGCATTTTATGGGTTTGGGGTTTCTCTTAGGAATATGATTGGGAAAATGAAAGAGAGAAGTCTGTAAGTTCTTAAAGGGATACTTAGATACTAAGTGTCCACTGCTTGGCCATTTTATATGTCTGTGTACAAAATCTTCGTTATGTTGTAAGAAGGTAGCATGTCAGATTATAGAATACCAGACTTCAAATCTGAACTACTTAAATTTAAATCTTACCCTGATACTTTTTGGTAATGTGACCATGGACAGGTCATTTAACCTTTCCCTAAGACTTATCTATTAAGTTGTGAATGCATTGGGATATGTGTTATTGCATAAAATTGCACATCCAAGACCTGTTGATGGATATGTGTCAATTTATCTATCCGTGATATGTACAGGTTTCCTCGGACATAAACACAATGATGCAATGGTACACACAGAAGTAGTACAATTCATTAGACTAGGAATCATATGTAACTCCTGACTGGTTTTGTACTTTTGATCTGTCACATGATGCCCAGGACTCTGTGTTTCAACTAGCCAGGCATCCTATATCCAACAGGGACAGAAACTTCTGGGCAGTGGTCGCTACAGCTGAAACTGAGTCCAGAGGAGATGCCCACATTCAGAAATTAGGCAGAAATCTTAAAAAAGAATGATGGTCTAAGCTAAAACATTATTTTGGGGATAGAAATATAAGACAAGATGGATTCCAAGGAACATATTCATCCCTGCAATCTGAATCCTATAATTTGGATTCTCTCTCATAAACCTCATCTGTCAGCACACAAGCAGCCCAGAATTGAATAAATGAATCACAGAATGTTTAGAGCTGGAAAGAACCTCAGAGATATGCTTCAACATCTATATTTTAATAGAGGGAAAATGTGGTATAATAAGGAAAAGCATTGATCTTAACCTCAGAATCTGGAGTACTTGGGTTTGAATCCTATCTAGAACACTGATTAATTGAATGATTCTGACAAGTCATTCAACCCGCTACAAGCCACAGTTGATTCATCTGTAAAATGTGGATGATAAATAGCTCATTCCTGGAGAGTTAGATCTGGAAGGAACTTAAGAGGCCACATAGTCTGAACCCCTTATTTTATAGATGATGAAATTGCTCAGAGAAGATAAGGGATTTGCCTCAGCTCAGACAGGTACTAAGAGTCAGAGATGGTACTTGAACACTTGTTCTCTGATGCCTGAACCAGTGTTCTTTCCACTAGACTAAGCTAAGGCTACTCCACATTTGTAGTACATGTTGCAACTTTCAAAGTGCCTTCATTTGCACTTCAAGCTTCCCAACAACTCTGCTGTTTACTACATGGGCAACCATGGGCAAGTCATTTCTCCCCTTCAAGTCTCTATTTCCTCATCTGTAAAATGAGGTCAGACCAAATTTTCCTTGACATCCTTTCCAGTTCTAAAGCTGTTATTCTCATTTTATAAATGAGAGGGCAGAGGTCCAGAGAAATCAGATAATTTATCCAAGGCAGTCAAGCTAATAAGTTCTAGGCTTGCCAGTGCTGGAGACCTCCAATCCATTGTCTCTGTACCCATTCAAGTGGCTTTCTTTTAACATGTTGCCTCCCTAAGAAGCATGGAGATTTGTTATTAATAAAGAAAAATTAATAATTTGGTATAATAAATACATACATTTTCAACCACTGGGCCCAGTTGACTAATACTGTTTTGGAAAAAAAAAGAAAGAGAGAGAGAGGCTGATGCTGGATATTGTGCTTATGTGAACTCTTCATTAAAGAAACCCTGTGGATTGAGTGACTCAAGTGATTTTCAGCCTTCCCCAAATGTCATTTCACCACTTACAGTGACAGGGAATAGTTGAGAGTACAGTATCTAGAGCAAGGTGGGGTTTCCCCCTCCATGGTTAAAGTTGCTCACTGCTAGTTTCTTTTCTGGTCTTGATTTAGGGGAGAGACAGCCTTGCATAAGGCTGCCTGCCAGCGGAACCGGGCTGTCTGCCAACTCCTGGTGGATGCAGGGGCATCTCTGAGAAAGAGGGATTCCAAGGTAACCTGATGAATGAGTGGAAACATTCTCCTAGCTGGGCACGGCCACTGGCACCATAGCCTTCACTTGTGCACATAGCTAGGGCATCCTTTCTATGCTGATGGCAGGGCCTGGGGCTTTGGAAAAAAAGGAGGAAAAAATAAAGTGCTTTATTTAGAGAAACTGCAGTTTAAATCTATAACCACAAAGAAAGGGTGTGTGTTTGCATAGGTACATTTATAAATCTCCGTGTGTGCCTGGCCTTATTTTGGCTAGTCTATTAGCTTGGCTAAGTCCTGGCAGCCAGACTATGGGCAGAGAAGATATCCAATGTTCAAGTATGGAAATCAGGGTCATTCTAGTGGAGTGATGGCATGGGTATGGAGTACTCTTACCCTTCAGGGTTGTAGAAGGGAGCATGGGAAGGAAGGCAGAGGAATGGGATTCATCATTCAACCCAATATTTATGTACTATGGTGTTCATGGTACCATATGGGAGGAGTTCCAATAAGTGACATAGAATTTAAGTCCTTTCAAAATACTCTTATTAAGTGGCTGATATATGCAAGGCATTGTGCTATGTTTTGAAAAAAATAATCGTCTCTGCTCTGAAGGACTTTATATTCTATTTGTGTGTGTGTGTGTGTGTGTGTGTGTATGAAGAGAGAGAGAGAGAGAGAGAGAGAGAGAGAGAGAGAGAGATAAATATATACAAAGAAATCCATGGGTGGGAACTGGGGGGAGATAAAATTCACTGGCCAAGAGAGTGTCCCAAGCAATAAAGGTCAATACTCAATAATAATCCCTTTGTGGTGATTTAAAAGGTTCAAGAACATAACCTCTGGGTAATTTGATCATTATATTAATAATGTCAACATTTTAATCAAAGGATTGTCATTTGGCCCTCTCTCTTAGATCAAAGACATTCATGGTAGCAAGTTATGTGCCCATTGGAAGGGGGCAGGTGTGTTCCTGAGGATGTCAATCAGCTCTGATTGGTTAGCAATTAATGAGAGAGTGAATATTACAATGAGGGGCTGGACCTGAACTTTGGTTATGTTATTTACTTCTAAGTTAGCTCCAGTCTTGGGAAATCTATCCAAAGAATTTATCCCCTCCCAACCCTGAGTAGAGCACAATGGCTGCACCCCAGGGGTGGGTAGAGGAAATATATATCCTCTGGATAGAGGAAAAGGTTAGCCCAGCCTTCAGAGACTGAGGTTTTGAAATAAGGATAAAAGAAAAAAGAGGAAATCTGAATCTCTCCACATCATTATTAATAATCATTTATCTCACCTTGCATGTATGAGCAGTTAAATTTTTTTTTCAAAATGATTGCCCATCTATTATCTCTTTTGATTTCTACACTAATTCTGTGATCTAGGTGGGATATATATTGTTATCTCTATTTTACAGGTGAGGAAAATGAGATATAGATTGAATTCCCAAAGTCATATGTGTAATAGTGGTAGAGGTAGGGTCAGAAGCTAACTTTAGAGATTCCCAACTAACACTCTAGGTCCAGTAAAGTTAGTATAGAGGAAAGAGCCCTGGGTCTGAAGTCAGAGGACCTAGGTTCAAATCCTATCTGTGTGTCCTTGTGTAAGTCATGGAACATTTTGGGGTTCTAATCACCTATAAAATGAGTTTGTGATAACCCTTCCAGCTCTAAATCCATGATCCTCTAAAGCAGTTGAGGGAAGAAATGGAGTTTTTTTTGCACTGTGGTAGTAAGTGTGGGGAAGATCTGGAATACTGAGGTATTCAATGGTGGAAAGAAAGATTAGCATTCAGTAGCTCCAGCAGAGCACAGGTCATCTAATGAGGTGGGTAGATTGTTGGGGGAAGGTGTCAGCCTGGAAGGGAGTACTGACTGTTCTCTACCCTAAGTGTGAGTGTGACTATAAAATAGTGAGGTTGATTTTCCTATGGGGCTCAGGACTATAAAGTCACACCTCATATATTATAAACACATATTAAAAAAAATGGCATTAAAATGTAAGTGTGGACTCTTATTTGCCCTATGGTAGGTGAAAAATAAAATGACCAAGGAAACAAAGGTTTGGGCTTCTGAGCATTTTGATTTATTAGGCAGTACATATCAGTTACCTAACAAATTGGGACCAGGCCCTTTCCTCAGCTTAGCACTGAATAGGAAGAGACATTTTCATAGGTGAAAAACAATCAAATAATGCCAGTTAATTAAAAGGAAACCAGGATACCACATTAGCTAAGCTGATTTCTAATTAGGAGAAAGATTAAGGACTTTCCAAATTGGGAAAGAGAGAGTAAAGAGATGCAATTCCCTGAAATCTGAAAAAGGTATCCCACTCCCCCCAAGTGTCTATGAGTAATCAAAAGAACATGGAAACAATAACTGATTGGTTAGTGTGGGACCAGTTTTCAGATAACACATATGGATTACTTGAGGTGTATAATTGTGAGAAAACTTCTTGCATCATTCTTCATATCTGAGGAGTTTCTGGTATGTATAACCTAGTTCTTAGGTAAAGGTCTTTAAACAATAGGTAGGGGTGGTCTAACTTTCCAGTCATGCAGGGCTGAGTTCAAACAATGCAATAAAATTTTCCAGCTGTTCCCACAATTGAATAAAGTTTTCTCACAAGACAGAAATTGACTGGACCCATAACTGAATAGAAAGGAAACTGAGCTAGCTCCAGAATTGAGTCACATGATGGAGTCAATTTGGTTCACTCAATTCCCACTACCACTTGCTGTTCCAATCCCCTCAATTCCCTCAGTCCTTTTCTATAAATGTGGATTTTATATGTGCTGCTATTTTACTGAAAGGAAGAGAGAGTTAAGAAATATGATTATGACCTTCCTGACATCTTGTGAGTAGGGAGTTGCCAAAGGCAGGGATGAAGAACAAAAAAGGGCAGTTGTATCAGACATGCGATCTGCATATTGGATGAGTTAGTTAAGGCTGAGCTGTTATCAGAAAAGAAGAAAACCAGTAGAACTGACCTAGGAATTATGTGCCTAGAAAAGAGACACAAGTTCAAGAAGAAGAGGTACTTGATCGAGGATGCCAGCTCGAGTTTAAAGGAAGATAAAACCACTGAGGTGGGTTCAGGTGATTATAAGGAGAGAATATTTGACATAGGATAAATAGGAATCAGCAAGGAAACACCAAGTAAGCACATTTTGGATTTAGTTGTTAAGTGATGAAAGGAGAGAAACTGAGCAAAACTGAACTGAGTATAGGTAATGAAGCTGGGTCTTTGCATTCTTGTCGTATGTGTAGTTTGCACCTTGAGATCTCTGTGTCCATAGTGAAGGGACTCTGTACTCTGACAAATGGAGTGTGTCCTGTACTAAGGATATAGGAGACGGGGGCAGGGAGAGATAGGAAAGGAGAAGTGTCAGCATCCCAAGGATTCAGGCAAAAAAGAAAATTCAGTTGCAGTGTGGCCACAGTTTACTGATAGTAAAAGTATGTAGAGACCCCGCTGATTCGGGGTTACCTTTTCATCCACACGCCTTTAGCTGTTTAAATTTCCCATCATCCAAAATGAAAGAGTTGCGGGGCAGGGGGCGGGGCAGTGGTGGAAGTGGGGAGCACTGCCTGCGAGAACTTGTTGAAGAGAGCATTGACGATCCGGAAAGAGAAGATACTCCATAAGGAAAGCATGTTTTTGAAAGATGTGTACGTAAGCAAAGCAAGCATTAGGCAATATTAAGGAATGGGCTGAACTGGTTTCCGTTGCTGCTCATCATCTACTCTATGGGTCGTCCTCTGTTTGGTACCGGTTTCTCTCCGAGGTGGTATGATATAATGGGAAAAGCAATGCTTTTAGAGGCAAACTAAGGTCAGATCTCTGCTTTGTCCCTCATCGTTTCATAATCATTGGCAAGTCACTTCATCTTCTTGGGTCGTACTTTTTCCTTCTGTAAGTTGAGGGGGGTTGGGCCAGATGACCACAAAGGTCACTTCTAGATCTCAGTCTGTGATTCTGTAATTTTCTCTCCCTATTTCTCTCCTCTACTGGTCACATGATTAGAGAGATGTCTGGGGTTGTTTGATTCAGGGTATTATACTCTGACCTTCATCGCTAATGCTGTGGATCTTTTCTTCTCCATATGAAATCATCAAATCAAGTCAAGAAGCATTTATTAAGCACCTGCCGTTTTCCAGGCAGATCATTTGTGCCCTCAGAGCTCTGCTATGTCACCAGTTGGGTCTGACCCATCAAATTAAGATTAGGTTGTTAATGGTAGATAATGCCTCCCAGATAGCATTTGTATCCAGGGATCTTCGTTATTGTTTCTCTTATGAGTAAGGTTAAGGAAAATCAACAAGCTAAAGAGAAAAGATAAATAGCCCTCTCTGCCAGCTGCTTCCTTTTCCCATAGATTCAGAAACCTCCTGGCAATCCTCATACAGCACTGGGGCTGCATTTTCTCCTTTTTGCAGTTAACAAAGCATAACAGGGAGATTCTTTTTGGTTGAGACACCAAATTATTAGTCATGATCTTATCTTGGAGTTGACTAAAAAAAAATTCAATTCAAGAACCTAGAGTGTGTGAGTTTGTAAGGAATAGTCTAGAGAACCTTAAAATCAGCAGAGAAAACTCTTATTTGTTAGGTCTTCTATGATAGCATCCATCCCCCTTAACATTAGCTCATTCCTTGAGAAAGCTGCTAACATTCAGTTTCTGAACAGCCACTGTGTGTGCAGCTTTGTCCTTGTGTGTCTCTGATATGCTATCTTTTGTGCTTGTGTCTGTTTCTTTCTATCTGCAAATCACAGGGCAAGACCCCTCAAGACAGAGCCCAGCAGGCTGGGGACCCAGATCTGGCTTCGTATCTAGAGAGTCGTCAGAGCTACACGGTTCTTACCCATGAAGACCTAGAGACTGCAGTTTGACTCAGGTAGAAGGAAGAGAGGAACTCTGGTGAGAATTATCGACAATGCCCCTTGGCAGTCCGGCAGCTCCTGCAGAAGAAACTGATGGAATCAATGTGTCTATCTTTATCATGCAAGATATCTGTCTGAGGACATGCCACCAGTTTCTAAGGGCTACTGAGATGCACCACAGAATACTATAGCCCCCAGGGAATGAGGCAGGATTCATGGAGGTTTGTGGAATACTTGGTCCACAAAATTTGATCCTTATTGCTTCCAGCAAGTAGCATGAACTTATGTGTTCACCTGTATAATTTATTTTAAAGTCGGAAAGGATGTTTCTATAAATGGCACTGCTCCTCTTTCCCCTTCTGCACAGAGTGGCTCCCTACATCCACACAGCCCTACTCCAGCTATCTGTCAGTTGGTTTTAAATTAAAAGGATGTCTGTTCTCTTAATAGCCAGGCTTCACAGCTAATGTGGTTTCTGGAAGGACTTTGAAGGAGCTCTGGATGGCCCACAAAAAAAAACATGACTCGGCTTCAGTTTCCTATGACTAAATTCATCTAAAATATTTAGTGACTAGGGAGTGTTCTCCCTTTTTTGCATGGGTCCCTCTCTTCCTTTTTCATCTTATGGGAACTGAGAAGTACCTCATGGATGATGTCAACGGGTATCAGAAATGTGTCCTCATAAATCACTGAGCTTTCGTGAGGTGGCATGGAAACATGTGGGTTTATGTGGTCACTGAGCAGGGCTCTAAGGTGGCTTGCTCATGCACCCAAAGTGGTAGATTGGGGTTCCTGGTCTCTGGCCATGGCAACAAAAGAATGATTCAGCTTGGGCTTTTTTAATAGCTGAGTACTGCCTATGTGTAGCCACTTTTGCCTTCTGGTGCAATGGAATTGAAAGATGAACGGAACAAAGGCAGTCACACAGTTGGCACAGCTACCCACTTATAAGAGTTGCAGCAAAAAAAGAAAAAAAAAGAGCAGACAATCATGAGTTTGGAAACTGTGGGAACAGGGAATGGAATATTGTGGCTGAATTTATTTCCAGACATTTCTGAGAATAGAGAGCAGGCCTGTTCATGGAGAGGCTTGGCATAAAACGGTGAATTTCTAAGAAGACCAATTTAAACAAAATGGCAGCCATTGGTCTTCTAACCAGTGCTACCCTAACCTACCATCTTGGGTACAGTAGACTTAGAGAGCCTGTATTAGGTGTCTCCTCCAGCTGTTAGGGTTTTTTTTAATCACTCAATTCCAAATATATTGTCACCAAAGTGAGAGAACTATAGCCTCTGCACCTTCCATTTCTGTTTTACTACAACAATTTGGCAATATCCACGTTTCTTTACAATTGACTCTTAACCACACTGCATGTCAGGTACCAAAATTACATCTTTAACTCTCTTGGCTCAATGTTGACACCATTAAAAATCTCATTTTGCAGGGGAAAAGAAGGGTTTTATATCCCCCTTTTTTCCTTCTCTTTCTCACAACCTATCACTGGAGAGATCTTAGAAGGAGGGTGCATGACAGTGTTGCTTTCATCAGTGGAGTAGGGCTGTTCCATCTCTACCACCTCAGCTCATACTGCACACATAGGTCTCTGTGGGTTTATACTGCCAGGATCTTAGTGCTCGTTAGAGCCCATGAAAACACCTCTTGCGTGGGGCAAACAATCTTGGCTTTGCTTCTGTATAAGCTGCAGGGATGGAATGTTTATGATTCCTTTACTGGGTGTGCAAAGACTTTGCTACTGCCTAAAAGTGACCCTGTCTTAGTCTCCATCCCATCCCCTCTCATTGGACATGAATAAAGTGTTTTCCTAGTGTTTCTGCATGTGAACTTAAATTATCGTCTTTCTATTTTTAACTTGCAGGTCCAGTGGTGATGCATTGATCCACTGGTTATTTGAATCACATTTTGATTATATATCACAATTTGCAAGTACAGATTAGAGATACTATATAAAATAGGACTTATCCCAAACTAGTTGTTGATTATAACCTCTGTCTCCCCAGTCACTTCAAATTGCATCCTTGATCTTATTTCATCTGTGAGAGAAAAAGGCAGGTTGTGAATGATCTATTTCTATATACCAGCCTTCAAAAATGGAAATTGGGGAGGGGTGAATGGAGAAACTGTAGTAGATTATTTCCAAAAGCTGGAAAAAAAATATACTGCAGAAGAATTTAATCCCTGGTGCTTCTCTGCTGGAAATTTTCCAGTTGGTAAGTCTGCCAGAAGGGGGTAGTGATGAAAAATGCAATGCAATCATAAAACCAGTTTTGTATCTGGCTTTAGAAGATGCACTTGGCAATGCAGTTGCTCTCATAGCTACCAGTACTCTGTATGTGTATGCATGTGTGTGTATGTGTGTGTACGTGTGTGTGTGTTTTCATGGCTGTGGTGAGGAGGAAACCTTCATTTCTGACCACTGAGGGTCTTAAACTTTTCCATGAGTCCCCCCAAACTGATACTGCATAAGTAAAAGGTACAAGTGACTACAGATAGCCCTAGTATAGAAGGAAAGAAGTTCCTATTGTGAAGACTGGATGAAGTATTGACTCCTGGGGGGCCATGGGCCATTCGGAAACTGTTATCTATGCAAATAAAGGAATGAGGATTCCATCTTATATAGCTGAGGAAATTTTTTTCCAAAAATAAAAATAAACACTGGGACTTAGGTTTCCCAAGCATGCATGCAAGAAAGCACCAATTATAATATGACCATATCATTAAATTCACCTCCAGCAACACACTTTGATCTACTTCATTGATGTAGGAAATTCTGCATTGGGGGCTTCCTCTGCCAATGCAACTTGACCCCTTCTCTACAATAGATAGCCTTAGATGAACAGAAAACTGAGAACTTGCATCACTTGTTTACAATTGCACAGATAGTATGTGTCAGAGTCAGACCTTGAAATGCGGTCTTTCTTGCTCCAAAGGCAACTGTCCATTTCACCATGCTGTCTCAAACCTTCCTTAGCATTTGTTCAGTTGGACAAATGAGTGTAATGTAATACAATCAAACCTTACCATTCAAGAATTTACCACTCACTGTCTCAGCATCTGCATTCTCTGGACTCGTATATGTACCAAGTGCCCAGGCAAAACTAACTTTAAGTGGAGATCCCACCAAAAGCTTAATTAAAAAGACATACACCTATGAAAATGGTGTTTTCCCAAAATCATTGAGACCACTTGATGGTTCCATATGCTGGTGGTTTCCCTTTGTGGTCTGTGTTCTATCTTTCCTGGGGTGGCCACATCAGCTCCTAGGTTCCATTTTTAGCTCATACTGATAGAGAGATGAAAAATGGGCTATTCTTATTCAAACATAACTTCAAAGTGATGTTAGCTATTCTTGCAGTTTCTTATTCCAGTATTACATATTTAAGAAATAGAACCCAATGATATTGTACTTTTTCATATCTCTAGTGATGTGAGCAGGCAGGCAAGGAAGAAATAGACACAAAAGAGAATTTTCAAAGGGAAGTTCTATTTACCTATGTGAGGGATGAGAAGCCCAGAACAGAAGCCAGCCTTCAAGCTGATTGCTTCACTGGCCATATTGAAACAAATTGAAAATATCATTGCTCTCAAACTTTACGTGATAACTGGATTTGGTGCTGAGCCAGATCTGTTTGTGTTATGAGAACTTTAATATGTTTTTCGGACCTGGAAAGGATGGCTTAGCCTACAGCATTTCTGAAGCTTATTCACTTAGAAGCCTTGCAATACCCATGTCTGAAAACATATGGGATTTCAGCCTGTATTGATTTAGAAAATAAATGAAAAGGCCATAATGAAGTCAAGATGTTACTAGTAGTGGATGGCATTGCTTTGGTTATGGCCTTGAAGGCAAACAGCTAAGCTTCTACTATGTGTGGTTGAATCAGAGGCTAGCATGCTTTCCCATTCAGTTATGGCCATTAAAATATATTAAAATAACTAATTATAATCATCACGTAGCACCAGTATATTTAAACAGATTATTAAAAATTTAGAATAAGATATAGAGAAATACAAACACCCAAGTACAATTGAAGACCTTTCTCACCACATACTAATTATTCCCTATTGCAGCTTAATCTCACCTTTGTTTTCCTCAGGCCTAAGCACAATTAAATCACCCTGAATCTCTACTTGAATTTCGAAGCTCTTGGGGGTTGTGCGTTGCTCAAGTATCTTTGATTAACTAATTTTTCTTTGTATCAAATCTCTTTTCCGATGGCTTCCTTCCAGCGTGTGATCATCTCTCTGCTGTAAGAAGCCCAAACAATTGTTCTGACCTTAAAATTTAGAGAGTGATGCCTCTTCACCTCCGTCCAAACTATTCACATAGTTTAGCCTATTAATTAAAGGAGGAACAAGTCGAACTGACCTTTTGGACATCCATGGTTATAGAGAATATTCTTACTGTGCTCTCTTGCATCTTATTTCACCCTATAACAAAGCCGAAGGAGAAGTCCAAGTTATTTGGTCCAGCGATCCCATGATCATGATCAGTTTTGCCTAATCACACATTTTCCTGTCACCTATCTCCCGAGTCTAAGCTCGTGCTCTCATCAGTTATCTACCAAGGTGCTTATCAATAAATAGGCAGCTGAATTGTCCCTTGAAAACTATCACTTAGTTGCTCCCCCCATGCAGGTTACTTTCTGTTCAAGGACATAAGTTACTAATCCACTCAGAACATAATTTTGAAAATATATCTAAGAAGAGTATAACTTTCTAGAGATAGAATTGTTCCTCTGCAATTTATGTCAGTAATGTGAAATACACAAAATAATGTTCAATCAATTGATTAATCAAGAAACATTTACTATATGTTTATGTGCCAGGCAAAAGTTCAAGTGCCATATGGCCATATCACCCCCAGTTAAAAGAAAGCAGTTACTATTCCTTACTACTATTCCTTAATCTGCATGATTACCTGAGGTAGCACTAATTTCTTATAACAGTTGTCACTTCCAAAGAAAACTCAGAGGATATAAAGGTCAGTTTCTTCAAGAGAAAACTCCTCATTCTTTTCACTCCCTAAATTAGATAACTCCCTTTGCTTCAAGAGGAGGGCTGACTACTAATGTTATGAATATTTTTGGCTGTAATTATTCACAAAATACAAAAAAAATAATAACAATTCTGCACTTAGTGTCCTGCCTAGCACATACTATGTGTTTACTAAATGTTAATTGAACTGAATTGAATTGATTCTCCCACAGCTTCAAGTTAAATCAAACCCATGTATGAAACAATCTACTTGTATTTGCCAAATGCCTAATATGTGTTCCAGCACTTTACTTAATGCTTTGGGTGAGCCAGAAAAAGTAGAAGACCCAGTCCCTGTCCCTAGGAAATAGTTGGAGAGATTTGGCTACACATATGAAAGTTAGCAGTTTTAATTATCAGATGACAAACAAAGCTTTTCCTATGGATATAACAGCATAATTCCTACAGAAAGTAAATGATTTTCCTGTGTCTTGCCTCAAAGTGCATCAGTGGGGCATAGTATAACTAATTCTGGGTGCCATCTGTCATCATCTCATCACCATGGTGCTGCTCTCTCAGACAACAGCCATGCCCTGCTGGAAAGATTGCACCCTCAGAGACTACCCTCCTATATCTTCTAGGCCACAGTGCTCCTTAACCCATGTCCCTCTTTGTCCTATACTATGTCCTAGGCAAGACTTGAACCCAAGTCTTCCTGACTCCACGAATAACTGTTATCCATTATGCCACACTACCTCTCTAAGACTGCCATATATACTACAAATGTCAGAAGAAAGGGGAGAACATAAAGGCTGGAGTAGTGAGGGAAGGAAGTGGTCATTGTGCTATTTCATAATAAGTGAGACAGAACTAAATTACTTTATGGTCTTTCATGCTAAACAGAGAATAGATTTGGCACAGTATGAAACAGGAAGCTCTTGAATATTTCTGTTCAATAAATCAATATGCAAACTGAGCGGGAATAGGACATGATTCAGACTGTGGAAATCACTTAGCCATAGTACAAGAGTGAGCTAATGAGGTCCTGGACTGATGTGGTAGTGTTGAGAATGGAGAGAAAGAGATGAATATGAGATCCATCAAAAGAGAGACTAGCAATATTCATTGACTCAACTTAAGAGGACAGAGAACAATAATGAATCAAGGATGATTCTCCAAAGATTTGATCCTGCATCCCTGGGATTCTCCTTATGCCACCGACAGAAAGAGACAGACAGAAAGCCAAGAACTGAACCTAAGGGAATGGATACAATTAGAACACAAAAGGAAAAAGAAAAGCAAAGAAGGAAATAGAACAGTAACCAGAGAAATAGGAAGAAAGGAAGGGCAGAGTAGAAAATGAGAAGGAAGAGGAAGAAGGAGAAGAAAAGAAGAGAAAAAGAAGAGGAAGAAGACAAAGAATAAGGAGAGGAAGGAGGAGAAGAAGAAGGAGAAGAAGAGGAAGAAGAAGAAAATTTGACAGATATGTCAAGGAAAATAAGTGTATATTCTACTTATATTTTAAGAATCACCCTACCATACCTCAAAACTTGCATAGCTACCTCCTTTAACAAACATTCACACGAACTGCAAATAAGTCTTATTTTGAACCTTTGGTGAATCTGTGATTTCATTATTGTAAGCATTCCTCCCAAGGAGTGGAAATCACAGATTTTTCATGCCCTTAATCCAGTGTGATTTTCATTAATTTCTCATATCCTTCTATTACTGTTCCAGAGAGAACCCACTTAACGTTGAAAGTGTTCCATTGGCTTTTTCTTCATTATGTTTATCCATATTCTGGAAAGAAAGCCCTGAAGCTCATTGGAAGATGGAAGAGTTAGTAAAATTTCTAATTGTGCATTTTTTTTAAAGTGTACTAAGAATGGAGCAAATATTTTTTCTGGAATTGAAAATCAGGCATTGGAACATCAAGCATTGAGAATACCAATAATGTTGTGAAGGCACTCTTCCCTTCTTCCTGCCTTGCTTTATTATATAAGAAACAGGGGACTGCATAGGAATGAGGACTATTTTTAGTGCCCATTTCATATATTACTGTAGTCAATAAATTAATTTTGTGGGGCCCAACTCTTTGGTTATGAAATATTACACTTTTAGGGATTAAATGAAATGAGGCAGAGGTTGCCATTAGGCTTACACTTAAAGCCTTTCCACTTCCTATGTCCTGCTAGACCCAGAGGATACTTAACCTGGGTGCCCAAGTTTAGCTAGCTAGCTAGCAAAATAGCTATATATATATGTATATATATATATATGTATGTATATATATATATACATATATACATATACACACACACACATATATACATATATATGTATATATAGTTATGTGTATATATATTTGTATATATATATATGTATGTATGTATGTATAGTTATAAACCTATATATCTCTATCTCAGTGGCTGAAACATAAATAAATTGTTTTAAAGATTGAAATCTAAAAGTTTTTCCCACTCAACCTGTTATTTTAAAAAGAAAAAATGACTAATGGCTATTATTATACTCATTGAATATAGAATTCTAGAAACATACTTTCCATAATCAAGAGTAGGAGCTCCCAAACAATGGAAACTTGGTGATTACTTGTCAGGGATATTGTATAGGGAATTTCTCTTAATGCCTAGTTTGGACAAGATGATTTTTGAAGACACCTTCCAACTCTGAGGTACAATAATTCTTTAAAAGCAATTCTTATGTAATTAAATTGTCTTCCCTAAGAGACAGACCAATTCCCCAGCACATTTAAAAGTTCAGTTAACGGGGAGGTATTTAAATTTTCTTCAGAGAATTTTGAATGGGAATAGGGAACAAGAAATTTTGATGTCAACCATTCATCTTAATATAGTTTTGCAAGAGCCTGAATGAACTTTAAAGATCATCCAATCCAAACAACTCCTTTTATAGATGAGGAAAGTGAGGCTTATTTATGTTTAATGACTCAGCTAAAATTATCATAGATAGCTGGAGAGTTAGAACTTAAAACTCATCTCCTGATGCCTAAGCCAACACTGAACCATGTTGCTTTAATGTTTTTTACTTCTCAATTTTATGTTGTTCATATAAGAATTCATATGAATTTAAGAGGCTATATTTATACTTCAATTACTTGGAGCACATGGAAAGCGGTTAGTACCTTTTAACAATAGTTCTCCATTTTCTTGTATGTATACACAATTAATTATTCATAGATAACATTCAGTTTTAACCTTTTAAATCTTTCATATTACAGGAAGGATGTATTGAAGCCTGTGAGAAAAGGAAAGGCTCCTGAAAACTGCTAATTTTTCTTTCTTTCTTTTTTTAATGGTCTTACAATGTATTCAATATTTCTCTTAACCAATTTGTATTATGAGACGTCCACTCTTAGACATTTCTTAGCAATGCCAAAGTAGACACATGCATTGTTCTCTTTCCACACTGGATATTCTTCACTTTATTTTTATCCTCAGATTTAAGATATAAATAGATACACACATCACATATGTGTATGTTTATGTGTGTGTATGTGCATGTGTGTGTAAAAGCAGCAGAAAAAATTTCATCCTGAAAGGAATTTGGAATTTCACTGGTTTAGAGATCTAAATGCCCACTGTCAAATGTATGTCAGCATCTTCTCTGCAATTTCTAGTTCTACAAAGTTACCTTTAGCAGTGGTATCAAACCTGAATAGCAATGGGGCCACTAAATTACACATATGCATCCCTGTAAACTGTATGATGACGTAGAAAACCATATATTAACGTCATGTTCTATTGTTTTTAAATTTATTTTGTCAAATATGTCCAATTATATTTTAATCTGATCCTGGTCACACTTGGCTTGTCCTCAAGGCTGGGTGTGATACCTCTAGCCTAGAACACTACAATGTTGAGTGATTTACTCAAGGACATATCTCCAATATGTGCCAGAGGCATGGATCAAAGGCAGTCTTCCTGATTTCAAGAACAGCTTTCTAGCCACTAAACCACATTCTGTGCCTATCACCAGTCTGAAATACCTTTGACAATGACATACATTCTTCGTTCTAGACAACACCTGTAACATTGTAAACACCTACTTCAATCATTCTCAGGAATTTTTTAGCCATTGGATATAATGTTACTATGAGATGACCTATTTTCATTTCTGTGATTAAGAAACTGTTCCTTTGAGAAATGACTTGCCCAGGCTGCCACAAGTAACTACGGTCAGAGCTGAAGAGGATGATGTAATCACATCTTTTGGACCTAAGTTACTTATTCTCTGAACAAGAAAATTTGTCATCAGAGATGGAATAAGAAAGTCAGATAAAAATGTATAAATAAGAGTACAGGTTAAAAGATGATTCAGATTTTAATTTGACTTCTTGAATTTTCTTCTAGCTTGTTTATGAAATCTCATGACCTTCACAGGTTTTAAATCCTTCCTCAGTCCTTTTGATCATTTGTGTCTTGGTCCAACTTCAGTGACTGAAGCAAATACATTTTTTTAAACTACTCTGAAGTCACCAGTGTGAAAAGCCAGGGGAACGCTTTTCTTTCAGGGTACTGCTCCTAAAACTCTGGAGTTTGTATATTTGTTCATGCCACTATTTCTTCTATCTGATGCTTTTGCCAAGAAAGTAAATACAATCTTAAGCTTCATATAAGGAAAGAATTTCTAGAAATCATAGCTCTCTTATCATAGAATTGGTTACCTTTTGAGAGACAATGAGTTCCTTTACGATTTTAAACAGAGACTGAATGACAGTCCACAGGGACGCTATGGAAGCAATTCTTATAATTGTTGGAAGGCTAGGGTAGATGATTCCTGACACCCCTACAAAATAAACCACTATGTGATTTTTAGAAAGGTTTAAGATTATGTGATGAATCATTTTTCTTACTTATACTGTAAGGATGTGCTATTGTGTTTGTATGAGCAATTCCCTCACTAACACAGATTGTTGCCCCTCTATGCCTTAGTAGACTGTCTTTGTGAGTTCTTGTAGCCAAAACCATTTATCATCCAATAATAAACCTTGTCTATGCCACGATGAAACATATATATATATATATATATATATATATATATATATATATATATATATATTAGTGGAGGAGATAATGATGGATCCCAGTTTTTAGTACCTAGAATTTTAGATCTAGAAGAGATTTGAGAAATGATCTCTTCCACCTCTCATCTCATCAAGGTTCAGAGACATGAAGATATTTTTCAGAGGTTTAACAGTTATTAGTGGAGCTGGAATTAGAATCTAGAGATCCTGAACTCCCATATAAAGTGGTAACAACCATATGGTTACAGTGAATTCAGTCTTGTTAAATAATTCCTCAAACGTCCAGACAAACATTTTACAGAATCCACAAAACTTGAACTGACTCTCTCCTCACATACTCACTCACTCCTTAGATACTTGTCAATATCACTTATTTCTCCTAGTCGTTGGTTCAATCCTCTTCCCTCTATAGTTGGAGTAAGTCATCTTACACATTGACTGTGGGAAAGGTGATCATTGATATAGAGTCTGAGGTGGGAAAGGAGCTACAATACTATCACCAGTATCCAAGGTCTGATGCTTTTGGAATACTGGAAATGGCAAGTAAGGTTAAAATTAAAGATGCCAGGAGAACCAGTAACAGAATGTACTTTACCTACCCTTCTTCCTTCCCCACTCCCCCACCTTGTATATGCCATCCACACATGCTCACACATTATCTCAAACATGCCTATAACCAAAACTCTTGGATTATCATGGAAACCAAGCTCCAGATCACATAGAAAGGAAGATAAGAGTCTAGCAGACTTCTCATGATCCCTCTGCCTGGTTTGCCCACAAGTAGAGGCTTACTTTTTTTTGCTAGAGCTAACACTGAATCATATTGTTCATAGAACTCATCAATAAAGCTCTGGATGTTTTCCTAGGAAAGAGAGGGTCTCTGATGTTATATCTCCATGACATTACTGTGGTGTACTGTCCTGGGGACACAAATTGAATTTTGATCCTAATGAGACTGATGCAAGGTAGAATAGTACAGATGACATAGATTTTTGCAAATAGTCAAATTCTGAATTCAGTTGAGAGAAGGCAATCTTTGAACTCTTAAATCAAAACACTAAAAACTCCAGAGAAAATTGTGAATCTGAGTAATCCATGAATGAAAGAGAACATTCATAGAAAACAAAGTCCTCCCTTTTTTTGTCCATTCCTTCTCTCTCTCTCTCTCTCTCTCTCTCTCTCTCTCTCTCTCTCTCTCTCTCTCTCTCTCTCTCTCTCTCTCTCTCTCTCTCTCTCTCTCTCTCTCCTCCCTCCCTCCCTCCCTCAGCAAAGAGGAACTCAGAAAGGAAGATATTGGTCCTTCAGGAAAGACACATAGAATTCGATTCTCTGCTGATAATGTTTCATGACTATTCAGAGTTCCCATGCTTTTCACATCCTTATTCTCAAAGGCTACATCTGTACCAGAAGTTGCAATGATGTCATAAAGGGCTCTTTCATGCTTTCTGATCCTACTGTCTCACCCCCCTTTACAGTATGCTATTTCAAAGCTGCCAGCTGGCAGGTGGAGTCCAAAAAAAGGTAGCAGAGATGGCATTACCTATTTTTTAAAAAACTGTTTAGGTCATCTGCAGGGGAGGGAGGGAATGAGATAAGGCAGTGAAGGAGAATGTTTTGGGGTTTTTTTGTATCAAAGTCACAAAGTATTTTCTTCTCTACTTTTCTTGCATTTCCTCTTTATACAAAGTATCTTGATCACTGTGTTGCTGAACAAAGGTTTTAAATTTGAATCAGTTTGGGGACTGAATAATTTCTAAACAAGGAAAACAACTGGTTGCAGTTACTTTTGGAAACTTTGTGTGTTGTGACTTGTGGAGATGTACAGAATAAAAACGAAACACAACTAGACCAGTCTATTTCTGTTAACTGCTCCTGAGTGTCTTAGATGTGAAAATATTATGCAAAATGATGTTATTAAGTTAAAACAGTTGAAAGACCTGTTGGGGCCTGGTGAGTGGATGGGATGATTCCAGTGATTTTATTCCATGAGAAAATATCTCTGAAGTTTGATTTCAATCTATAAAAAGGGTAGAACTAGTCTTCCATTTCTGAAAAAACATAGAGTGCCATATTTGGAAGGGATCTTGAAGATCAGGTATGTGATAGTAACGATTTCTTTGAATATCTGGTCAGTGGACCCAGATGGCTCTGGAAGAGAAAGTGAGGCTGATGACCTTGCAGAATCCTCCCTCACTCAAATCAAAGTCAACTACAAGTCATGTCATCATTTCCCTGATGTCATAGTCATCTTTGAAAACGAAGGACAAATACAACTTGTTAGTAGACTGAGCTGCCTGAATGGGGACCCATCTACATGGGTAACTCAGCTCATCTTCTCCCTCTCCCTCTCTTCTTCAAAGGAAGGTAAATTTTGATTGCCTGAAGCTGCCCAATTAACTTGGGATTTACTAGCTAGATTTCTTTCTTTCTTCCTCTCTTTCTCTCTCTCTCTTTCTGTCTCTCTCTTTCTCTCTTCCTTTCTTTCTTATTTTTCTTCTTTCACGCAACCTTAAATCCAGCTCACTCTGAAGCTCATAGATTGGACCACAATAGGTTCCTGCCCAAGCTCCACGTAATGGCTGTTTTAGGCCCTCTTGGCTTAGAGTGAATGTCAATAGTAACTGTTTCTCTTTGGAACAGCAACCCTGAGGATCTTCCCCTCCCAGATTTATTTATTTTTCTTCTAATTAAAGCAGCCATCCCTTAACTCACTTCTTAAAACGACCTATTCACTGAATGGACATTACTTCACTCTAAGTGAATACCTGCAAAGGTCTTAGCCTTAAATCGGCCAAGGTCTCCCACTGCATCCTGGGCCATCTCCAGTCATCCTGATGAATATCTGGTCACTGGATCCACATGGCTCTGGAGGAGAAAGTGAAGTTGGTGACCTTGTACAGCCCTTCCTCAAATAAAAGTCAGCTGCAAGTCATGTCATCATTTCCCTGATGTCATGGTCCTCTTCAAAAACGAAGAACAAACACAACAAGCTTTCTGTATAGATTGAACTAAGTGGAGTTGAGATCCCTCCCAATTCTCAAATTGTGTGGTCACAGGGATCATGTTTCTGATAAGACTTGACTCTCATTCCTTGTCTGGTAGAAGGAGTGAGATTGCACCAGATCATTTCTGGTGCAAAGCTGGTCTCTTCCAACTCCAAATCCTGTGGGCCTGTAATTAGTTTCCTTTTCTGTAAAATGAGAATGAGATTGGGGCAAGGGAGAATAGTGCATAGAACCCTGATTTTTTTGTAGGGTCGAGTTCCAGATTCATCTTGGCAAAGGCTATCTTAGAACTCTTACACAGAATTCACAAGGATCTAAGGGGCAATTGGGAATATGAGCATTCAATGAATGGAACAAGATGACACAAATTGAAGAAAGTCTTTTCTCTTCCTTCCTCTTTAAGACAAACAAACAAAAACCAAATATACTGAAACTGAGATCCAGCAAGGTTGTGACTTAAATATATTTGATTTGAGAGCTTCTATTTATTTATTTTTAACTTATCTAGTCCATTCAGAATGGTGAAATGGAAGTTGTATTGGATTTAAAGTCAAAGGATCCAGGTTTAAATCTTGTTTTTGGAATTTACTAGCTATATGATAGCAGCTAGGTGATGGAGTAGATAGAGTGGCAAGCCTTAGGTTAGGAAGACTCATCTCCCTGAGTTCAAATCCAGCTTCATACACTTACTAGTTGTGTGACATTGGGCAAATAAATCACTTCACCATCTCTGAGCTGGAGAAAGAAATGGCATAGAAAAAGCCATTTAAACTCTCTGAATCTCTTTTCTCCCACATGTAAAATTAATTTAATTATTGCACCACCCATCACTGTGTTAATATATAGGGCCATATATTCAAAATGCTATCTATAGTAGAAATGCATATCAGCTATCATTACACACCGTAATAGAGCAGATGTTTAAGAATTCCTCAAAATCCTTCAGTCACAAACCAGATGTGTTCAGAACCTGAGCTAGGAGGAATCTTGGAGTTCAGCTAATTATACCTATGCCACAAAAAGAATGCCCCCTGCAACACATCTGCAAATTGGGCACTCAGCCTTTCCTTAATGAACTCAAGAGATGGAGAATCCACCACCTCATGAGGCAGCCCATTGCACTTTGGGACAGCTTAAATTATTAAGAAGTTTGTGGTTGTTGTTGTTGTTTTTCCCTTGACATCTATCTTAAATTTTCCTTCTTAAAACTTCCACCCATTTATCCTAATTCTGTATTATGGAGCCAAACAGAAAAGTATCATCTATCTTCTCTCATGACAGTCTCTCATGTGTTTAAAATTGGCTATGATGTATCATTTAAGCATTCTCTTTTTCCACTTAAATATCTCCATTTTATTCAACTTATCCATAAATGCCATCACATCTAAATCCCCTGATCATATGGCTCGGCCTGCTTTGGAAAGGCTCCAATTGGTCAATATCCTTTCCAACATATGGTGCCCAGAATAGAATTCTTTCTTAATCATTCTTCATACATGAAGTTGGGTTTTTATTTAGGGGATGAGAAAGTGAATGTAGTCTATGTACTTTCTTTCCATCAAAACATAGCCCTTCTCATGTCCTTGTTCATTTAATTGAGATTCTTGATTTGTGATTTTTGGCTCATTTTACCAACAAGTCATCATGAGCTTAGCAGAGTATCTAGGATATATTAGATTAATAATCAATGTTTATTGAATTGAACTGAATAAAATTTTAGTATGGCAACACTACCTTGTTGGAGATCTAGGACATGGACAGAGACCTATAAGCAATCCTATGTGCAGGAATCCCTTTAATTGGATTATACTCATAAGATAGGACCTTAGAAGCCATATAATCTTACAGACAAGGAAATTGAGGTCCAGAGCAATTAAGTGACATGACAAGAGTCACACAGGTACAAAAGTACAGACTGGATTTGGACTCAGGTCCTCTGATTCCAGAGGCAGTGCTCTTTCTGTTTAGGCAGCTACGTGATCTACTGGATAGAGCTCTGTGCTTAGAGTCTGAAGACCTAAGCTCAAATCCAGACTCAGGTGCTTACTAGCTGAGAGACCCTGAACGAGTCATTTAACCTCTATTTGCCTCAGTTTTCTCAGCTGTAAAATAGGAAATAATAATAGCATTTATCTAGTAGACTCCTTGTGAAGATCAAATGAGATAGTATTTGTAAAACACTTAGGTCAGTTCCAGGCACATAGTAAGTACTTTAAAAATGTTTCCTTCTTTCTTTTTTTATTTTATTTTACCACACTGGTATCAAGAGATAGGTTGACCCATAGCCATTAATGGGAAACCTAAGGGATAAAAGAAAAAGCTAGGAATGTAGATTAGATTATGGATATTATAAAAGAACACTGAACCAGGATTCCAGAGTCTAGGGTGTAGTCTTGATGTTGGCCCTAACTTACTGGGTGGCCTGAAGCAAGTAAAATAATTTCATCATTCTGGGCCTCCAGAAAATGCAAGGGTTTGACTGAGCCTTATATAGAATATATTTTACTAAAGTATTTTCTAGATTAAATTGAATTGAACCAGATAATAGCTAGGTGGCACAGTGAATAGATCACCAGACCTGGAGTCAGGAAGACCTGAGTTCAAATACAACCTAAGATACTAGCTGTGTGACCCTGGGCAAATCATTTTACCCTGTTTGCCTCAGTTTCCTTATGTGTTAAATGAACTAGAGAAAGAAATAGCAAAATAGTCAGAGAAGCAAAATAACAAGCATATTTTTGCCAAGAAAACTCCGAATGGGATTGTAAGCATTTGGACATGACTGAAAAGATTGAACAAAACAAATTTTGTGCACACACATATACATATACACACATATATGCACAGACATATATAACATACACAAAACATGTGTATATGTGTATATACTGTCTCTCTATACACATACATACATATATATTCCACACATCAAGCCCTATGATTTTACCCCATTTGTTATTAAAAAGAAAACCCCAAACTTCCATTTTATTAATTGCCAAATACATAAGCATCGAAGAGGAGCATGCCACTTGGGCAGGATTTCTGTCCATGAAGAGGACACCTTGTTCTGCTGTGCTACACACATGATATGGAAAGGTTCTCTTCCCATTTGTGGGTCTCAGTTTCCTGGAGTTAGTGAGCAAATGCTCTCCAGCCATGAAATATAAAGATATGGCTTTCCTACAACTATGATATATGAAACAACTCCAGTATTAACAAGTCAAAAACAAAGTAGAGGTGGGTTACAAATCCTGCTCAGGTCAGAGCACATCTGGTATCCCAGGTTCACCAGATTTTAAGGAAAGCATCCACAAATTTGTAGTTCATACAGAGGAAAGTGACCAGGATAAGTAATGGAGCAGCAGCCATGACATATAAGGCCCAGTTGAAGGAACTGGGCATGTTTAGCCTAGAAAGGAGATTCCATGGGGCTAGGAGGATCATTGTTCTCTTCAAGTACATGAAGGACTGTTACGTGGAAGGAAGATTATATTTCTTCTGTTTAGCTAAAGAATGTTTAAATAAGACCAAAGTCTAGGAATTACAGGAAAGGAAATTTCTGCCAATATAAAGAAAAATTTTAAAAATATTTTAAAAGACCAACCCAATAATAGGATGTTGTAAGTGGATTACTCATCACTGAAGATTTTCAAGCAGTGTGGGATGACTACTAGCTGGAAACATTATAGAAAGGGCTACTTTCTCAGTTATGTGTTGAGCTAACTGACCTTATACATCCTTTCCAACTCTGATATTCAGGGGCCTTAATCAAAGTCAATCTATGTAATGGTAGCAAGTTTGGGGCATGAGGATACCTAGTTCTTCTCATTTCTAGACCTATCAAGGCAAAGAGCTTCTCTGGGAAAGGTTGCTATTTTCAGTGCTCCATTAGGCAGGGGTCAATATGATTCTCCTGTATTCTAGAGTAAAATTCTGGGAGCCAAAATATCAGATAGCAGCTCCTTATATTTGTTAAATGAAAAATTTACACAACTCCAGAGAAGATGTGCACTTTTTTTACATATGGCTTCCTAAAATAGATTCTTTTTCTTTTATTGTTTAAAAATTCACAGAAGACTTTCACAAAGTCCTTTGATAAATTGTTCCACTTTTTCACAAGTGTCAGGAATTAAACTTTCTAGATGACTGTCTCTCTGTCTCTCTCTCTATATACACACATAAATGTATGTATATGTATATATACATGTATATATTAATGCCTTTATCCTTTTATTCTACTGATTTTTTTCTCCCTGAGTTGAGAAAATGGTAGAATATGATCTCTTAAAAGACAGATGCTATGTCCCATTTCTTTGGTTTTATACCCAGTGTGTATGCTAGTTCTCAGCACACAGTGAGTGCACAATGAAATTGTTGACTGACTTACGTTGTAGCAAAGGCACTTAGAAACTTAAATGTGATGGAAATGAGTCTACCCTGGCAAAAACAGTTTCCTCAATGCAGTAATCGTCCAATATTCTTTATCCCCACTGCTAATATTGTGCCCTGTTCAATAATGTTTAAGTACATATTATGTGTATTTTGAGACTGATGAAACATTTTTTTGTTTATTTTGTTCACCTGGGAAGACTAAACCCTAAAATAATATTCTTTACTCTTCACAATTGTTTACCCTGCCCAAATTCATTCATTCAACAACCATCATCACTTGCCAAATGTGTGCTAAACTAGTCCCTGTCCTAGGTACTGTGAGTAATACATTCATTCAATGTTGAGCAAATGCCTACTAAGGTCAGAGTCCTCTACTAAAGTCTCATTCCAATGCCTTCTCATGATACTGAGGTGATGACCTGGGTTTCTCAGTGTCTATGCCAGAGAACAATAGGCCAGAGACATGTGGTTTCAAGCTGTAAACACTTTTAATACAGACACAATGAAGCGGATGTCTGTTATCCAAGGACAGCATAGGTCAATTCAGAGAAGCTCAATATCATTATCACGAGGTTGGCAGTCAGGTGGGAAAAAATACATAGTCCCCAACAACAGGTGGAATCTAACGCATAGAAGGGTGACAATCTATGGGAATGCAAGTCACACTGATGATATCATAGATCCTCAAATCATGTGTTTTTCTAGTTGCTGGGATACACAAAGACAGGAATGAATATCACACATAGATGAAGGTAGTAGAAAATAGACTATGTACGTGCTTGGGCATACAGAGTGGTCTAATATGAGATAAACAGATCACTTTTAGCTGAAGGGAATAGGGAAGGCTTGGACTAATAGGTAACATTTGATCTAGACTTCATAGGATGTTAACAAATGATGAGAGAGGAAGGACGAAGAAAATGCGCATTGTTTTGAGACTGAACAGTCTTGCTTAGCCCTCTGTGTTACTTGAACTATGGAGATCTGACCTTTAAGCTGCCTCTTTTTTTCTTCTCTGGCATCTTGAAATCATTTCATCACAAACAACCTTGATGGTGATGAACAAGATGCTGTTCTGAAAAATGAGTCAGAAACTGACTATGGGAGGCATTTGAAAAAACTAAACTAATACATGCACACACAGACAATAATTTTTAAACCATCTAGTTCTGTCTGTATTTGTTATTGATACAATCTCGTTTCCTATTTTATCAGTCTGTGGTCACTGCTGGTTTAGGAAGGAATCACCATGTCATAATCTTTAGAAATCAACATCCCTTTCGGTGAAATATCAGAGACATCATTCTTCTTCATGTCTGCCTCCTAGTAAGATGTTTTCATTCTTAGAAGAATTAGCTGAGTTCATTTTTTCAGAGCCAAAGCTCTGACAGGTTTTAGAACATAGTGTGGGAGCCTCTCTAGACCTAGGCAGTAGGATACATCAAGAAGACCTGAGCTCAGATTTGGCTTCAGACACTTGTTAATTGTGTGACCTTGAACAAGTCACTTAACTTCAATTTCCTCAACTCCAAAATGGGAAAAACCACTATCTCATATTATTGTGAGGATCAAATGAAATCAAATTAGTAAAGTGCTTAGCACAATGTCTGGCACATAAGAGATGCTATATAAATGCTCGTTTCTTTCGCTCCTCCCCCCACACTATACATGTGATACTGATGCTCCCCATTCACTCATGAATATACCATCAGTTCAGCTTCCAACTTTGATGATAAGTACCTATTAGGTCTACAAGGTCAGTGTAGGCCTGCGCCCAAGGTTCTGAGGCTGGACCATCCAATTCCAGTTGCTTGAAGCCTATTTCATAAGACACAGTGGAGATGTGGTGGATAGAGTGCTGAATTTGGAGTCAGGGAGACATGGGTTCAAATCCTGCTTTTGTTGCTTATTTTATGGAATCATGGGTGTCATTAAGTTTTCTGAGGCTCTGTTTTATCATCTAAGTAATGGGGATAATAATAGCTATGACACCAACCATTCTCTAGTCACTTATTCAATATAATCAATCAATTCTCTAAAACTATCTGTGATCAAGAAGGTATGGACCTGCCTTGCTATAGGGAGTTTCCTCATGAGGCCTTTCGTTATACCATTGGAGGCACAAATCTGGGCCAATCCCACCTCAAAAACAAATAATCAATACCGGTATCAATATCATAAGGACATGATGTCATGGCATGGTGACTAGAGTGCGGAGCCTGGAGTCAGGCAGACTCATCTTCCCAAGTTCAAATCTAGCCACAGACACTTCCTAGCTATGTGACCCTGGGCAAGTCATTTAACCCCATTTGCCTTGGTTTCCTCATCTGTAAAGTGAGCTGGAATAGGAAATGATAAACCACTCCAGTATCTCTACCTAGAAAACCCCAAATCAGAACATGAAGAGTCAGACATGACTGAAAAGCTACTGAAAAACAACAACAAACAACCAATTTTATGATTTTGTTGTTAGGATCAAGGAGATAAAATGTAAAATCTGCTTTGCTGACTTGAAAGCACTATATATGAAGGTCAGTTAGCATCATTAGCTTTATATCCCTTCCATTCTTGGCTCTCCTCTTTAACAATTCTGTGCGTCAATTTATTAAGCAGCTCTTGGACCCAAGGTTCTGAGGACAGAAAGAAAGACAAACACAAAATTGTTCTTTGTTCTCCTGGGGGGATACAACATATAAGCAGATAAGCATATGTAAATATACACAGAGTAAAATATGATGTTTTTTAAGGATAGAGAGTACTCATAAGTGAAAGTAAAGGTAATCAATAAGGAAGTTATTAAGGCAGTGTTGTATACAGTAACAGCAACATTGTTTTAAGAACAACTTTGAGCGGTTCAGTCATTTTGACTATTATAAATACCCAAATTAACTACACAGGACATAGGAAGGAAGATGCTATCTGCATCCAGAGAAAGAACTGATAAATAGAAGTATGTACAGAATGACTTTACATATATGTGTATATGTATGTGTGCATACACACACATTTGTGTCTAATGGTAGCTATTTGGGGGAAAAGGGAAAGAAAGAAATTTACACAATAACTTAATTATATATTTAAAAAGTTGTACGAATTGTTGTACAAAAGAATAGATTTGCAGTTTCATGTGCGATCATCTTTTTTTATTATGCTATGTTATAGAAATGCTTCTTTTATTCTACAAATTAAAAATAAAATAAAAAATATTTTAAAATTCATCATGTAAGAAGAGGTATCTGACCTGAACCTTGAAGAAACTGAGGCATTTCAAAAGGAAGAATCTAGGAGAAAAATCATTTCACGACTGTGGAATGCTTTTGCTCAGAAAGACCTTGTCCTTTTTCCAGAAAGAAAAGTATCTACTTAATCTAAGCCTAGGTCTTTCAGTGGAGGCCTTACTAAAGACACACCAGTTGAGCCTTCTCACTGCCACAGGTGATGTTTATGAGACATAGGCATAAGAGTTGCTTTCAATTATCTGAAAAGAAAAATCAATGGTCTGACTTTATGCTGGCTGAATGGTCTGTGCCAGGCCCCTGTAGGGAGAAGTAGCAGCTGCTCCCATTGCCAATGAGAGCTTCATTCTTTGGGTAGGGGAGATCAGGAGGAAATTACTCAGCCTATACAGCACCAACCTTCCCCTGTGTCCCTTCTCTCTCTCTCTCTTCTCCTCCTTCTATCCAAATATTTCATTGAGAAAATGTAAAATAGCCACCAAACTTATCAGGTGGACTCAGCTCCTAAATTATGAGACTCTGAATGTTTGAGATATCTGGCTATTTGATCTTAAATCCAGCAGAGGCAATTAATAATTTAGCCACACAATTTTTCTTGTATTTTAAGAGAAAAGGAAAAGCTGCCCCGGACATTTAGGTCATGATGCAGTGGGAATATTATTGGATTGGAAGTCTGGGCACCAAAGTTTGCATCTGCCTCAGTTACTTACTACTTGAATGATTTTAAGCAAATCCCTTCACCTCCCTCAATTTCAGTTTCCTCATCTGTAACATAGGGAGTTTGGTTTACATGGTATCAAATGTCCCTTTGTGCTCAAAATCCTATGATCTGGTATGGTTCTTTCAGTGTAGAGAAATCTGACACCTACTCATTTGACGTACCATGAAATATATCTCAGAGAGGAGTAGAAAAAATAATTACTGGACTATGAGTTAGAAGATCTGAGTTCTTGTCCTGACTCTTCCATTAACTTACACGTGACCTTAGGACTGTCACTCCATCTTCTTGATCTCCTTTCTACTCTATAATATGGAGATCAAATTTACCCTATCTTATAGTGCAGATGTTAAGGTTGAATGAGCTATTTAGTAGGAAAGTGGTTGGTAAAATGTGAATATATATATTGCCAAGCCTAGAGGCCTGTATTGGGCTACCCGAGTCTTCCTTACCTCACCTCCCGAGGTCTTCGGCTGGCCACGCCGGATGCACGTATGAGAGAAAGGACGTTCCAGAGTCAAACAGGGGTTGAGCTTTATTACAGGGTTTCGGTTACAAGTGCAGGGGAGTCTTCTTTCTTAGGACGAAGAGGGGGAGATTTCCTAAGGAGGCTAAGCTTAAGGGATTGGAAGTAGAAGTACAAGCGGGGAGAGAGGGGGAGGGGAGAGAGGAAAGAAAAGAAGCGGAGCCCTACTTTTCTCTTTGGCTCCACACGTGCTAAGAGAGCTTTTAGGCTTCCTCAATCCTACTTAATCTTCAGCCACACAGTTTGCATCTCAATACCATGCTGTTAGGTAACTAGGTGTGCTCCAATCCGGGACGACCTCGAGGGCAGGGAGACTCCACCCATCAGGTATCTCCGGGGGAGAGGCGGAAATACCCGAGCTAGCCGAGCTAGCTCGGTCTGACCTTCTCGAACCCCCGCTGTTCATGGAGGGCCTCGTAAGACTCTAAGATTTAGAAGTCCCACTTTTACCCGCCCGAGACTGTCCACACGGATTTGAGCTTCCAGTCCCAACAATATATATATGTGTGTGTGTGTGCGTGTGTGAAGATATATGTGAATATACATATAATATACACACATATATACATATACACACATATACATATATATACTTGGGAGGTATTATTATCATCAATTTAGTGCCAGGGGTATGTAACTTAGGTCCTTGGATCCTCATTGCTACAGAAGGTCTTTCTCATGCCATTGAAGAAACATTCTTAAAAACCACACACTTGAAGAATCAGGGCAGATGAGACATCCGAGCTAAGCCCTTAGACTTGATCTTTAAAAAAAGAGAGCAGAGGTAGGCAGACTTGGAGAGCTACTGGATAGAGATCCTAAGGACCGAGAAAGATGATGAGACCACAGATAGAGGCTGGACTTGGGTCCTGGAGTGGTGAGTGGGAGAAAACCTAGACATCTCTTCAGGACCTCCCCTGAATCCTGGAGTAGGAAACTCATGAGAAGGAGTTTCTGGAGCAAGCCTCCTGGAGGAAAGGGAAGTCCCTGAACAAAGCCAGAGTTCCTAGACAATAAAAAGTTCTTGGTCCAAAGCCAGAGCTGAGGGACAGTGAGGGACAGAACTGTGATGTGGAGGAGCAGGTGTTATGCTCTCTGTATGTGGGCCCTCTGTTCTCCATCCTTTGTACCTTCCTCCAGTGGCTCTCCATTTCTGTCACCTTTTAAAAAGCCAAATCCCAAGGGCTCAGGTGAAGGATTAGCTTAACGTGCTTTTGAAGATGTTAATTACTGTCTTTGGATGAATGATAAAAAAACAAAACAAAAACTCTAACAACTCTTATTTCAAAGAAGCACAGCATCAGAGTTAGAAGGCATTTCAGTGTCCATACATACAAAGAATCCACACCACTGCATTCCAAGTGGATGTCCGACTTCTGTTTGTTACCCTCTACCGAAATGGATCTCTCCATCTGTGGAGCAGCTTTGGGACTGCTCTAATTTTAGTAAGTTTTTTTCTGACATCATGAATAAATTGACTGCTTTGCAATTCCTCATCGCTCCTGCTTCTGCCCTCTAGAGCCAAAAAGAATAAATCTAACCCCTCCTCACCATAGTCTTCTGGATTCCCTGGTCAACGACATTCTGCCCAAATCCCATCTTCTGCTAGAAGCTTTTGTCTCCCCATTGCTAGTGCTTTCTCTCTAGGATTAATTTTCATTTCTACTATATATATATATACACACACACACAGACACACCTTCTTATGTATTATATGCATTTATTGTATATTATCTCCACCAGTACATTGTGAACTCCTTGAAAGCAGGGAACATGTTTTTGCCTCTCTTTGAATCCCTCATACTTAGGGCAGTGACTGGCACATGGTAAGCTCATAATAAATGCTTCATTGATTAACTGACTGATAGAAAGCACTTCAAATACTTAACAACAGCTATCATGTCCCCTGATTCCCTTAACCTCCTGTTATCCACCACAAATCTGCTCAGTTCCTTCATCTGATCTTCATATGACACTGACTCAAGGCCCTTTACTATTCTGGTTGTTTTTCTCTGGAAAACAATTTTCCTCCTGGAGGAGAACTTTGGAGACATCATTCCATTTGGATCCAACTGCTTTCTGACTTTTAGTTTCATTTATATCCAGAATGCTAAGGTTGATATCATTTGCTTTATATAGTAGCAGATCCACTGATCTGTCACTGGGCAGAGATCCTAAGTTAACGTTTATGGATAGGCTAAAAACTTTGTGATCTTTAGCATCCTCTGCCCCATATCCACCACCCTAACACAGTTAGTGTGAAAATGGAAGTGTTATAAGTGTTATAAAGGACTGAGAACCATTTTGTACTTTTGATTGTTTCATAGGGTATTGTGGCAAAAAAAAGTCATCCCAAAGGAACCATTCTGCTGGTGATGATGAACCTTTCTGTAGCAAGTCAGCTGGTTCCTCAGAAAGTGGTCACAATTTGTTTCTAGCATGGTAACCTGTCAGAGCCGCTGCTCTCCTGTCGTAATTGCTTCTTGTCCTTCATTCTTGAAAAGGACCATGACAACAGGGAGGTGATGCCATGACATGCAAGTGAATTGGATTTAAGTGAGGGAGGGCTGGGCAAAGTCACCAGCCTCACTTTGTCCTCCAGTGGTGTCTGGGCCCAGTGGCCAGAAATGGATCTGAATGACTGGAGATGGCCCAGGATGCAGTGGGGAACCTTGGCCTTTTCGAGATAGTCTTTGACAGGTCTGAATTTGACTGAGGCTATGCTCATTCAGTGATTAAAGCTGAGTAAGGAATGAGGCAGAGAATGGCCTCTTTACCTAGTCAAAAAAAAAAAAAAGATCAATGTGGGAGGAGAAGCCCCTCAGAGTTTCTGGCCAAAACAGAAACAATTGCTATTTACATTAATTTTGAGCCAGTCTGGGCCTAAACAATGACCAAGTAAGCCTTGGCCTGGGACCTATTATTGGCCAATCAATGAGAGCCAGAGTGATTTAAGGTTAAAGCTGGTTTTTAAGAAAGAAAAAAGAAAAAAAAGATTTCAGAGATTAACATTTACATGCCCTTTGGGCAGAGCACCCTGTGATGCCATATGTGGGCAGAGGGAAGGACAGAAAGAAAGAAAAAGAAAGAAAGAGAGACAGACAGACAGAAAGAAAGTCAGACAGAAACAAAGAAAGGAAGAAAGAAAAATAAAGAGGGAGGAAGGAAGGGAGGGAGGGAAGAAAGAAAGACAGAAAGAAAGAAGCAAAAAAGAAAGGTAGAAAGAAAGGGAGGAAAGAAAGGAAGAAAGAGAAAGAAGGAAAGAAAAAAGAAAGAAAGAGAGAAAGAGAAAGAAAGAAAGAAAAAGAAACTGCCCAAATGTCCAGTTCCAGTCTCATCCCCAGTGGGCAGCACCTTTTCTACTCACAGAGGCTGTTTGTCCTTTGTTCTGGAAGAGGACCACCAGCACGTCCTTCAAGGCAGCAGTGTCATCTCTCCACCACAATGAGGCATTTGTTGAGGCTTTGGGAGAAAAGATAAGAAGGCTTACCTGAAACACAACAATGATATTTTTATTCCTTCTGGGAAATTTTAAATATAATTAAACATGGAAATTCACCAGTTCAAATTGTTTCATGTTTCCTAAAGTTAAAAAATAATATGATGAGTGATTTAAAAAAACCACAACTATAAATCTTATTTCAGTGGTAAAGTTCCCTAAACATATGCGAAAAATAAGCCATTAGCAAATCTTTCCAAGCTTACTTATATTAATCACTCTAATATACTCCATAGTGAATGAATGAGAAAATATAATTAATCACTTACTATTTAAATGCCCAATGCATTGATAACTGTTGGGGACACAAATAGAAAAATCAAGAAGGTCCCTGCTTTCCAGAAGCTCACATTCTAACTGGGGAAGGCAATGCATAAAGGAACCTTCATTTACAAGGCAGATAGAAAGGCCTAGAAATCCTAAGGGTGCAATGGACAGTCCAGTCCAATTGTCCTTGAAATTCTTTATGGTTCACCATCTCCCATCTCTTTGCTTTGCATCTTTGCAGTGGCTCATCCCTTGTGCCTAGAATGCGATCTCTCCCATGAATTCCAGGTGCTGGCCAGTGCCTGGTATATAATAAACCCTTAATAGATGTTTGATAACTTCTTCTCCACTTTTGTCTCTGGGTATTTCTAATTTCCTTTAAACTTCAGCTCAAGTGCCACCTACCTGAGGCTTTTCCTGGTCCCACCAGCTGCTAGTACTTTCCCTTTCCCTTCCGGCTTCCAGATGGCCTTGTATCTGTTTTATGTTTTTTAATATATGTAAATGTTTCTCTTATTAGAATGTAACCTTCTTGAGGCAAAAGGCTGTCGTACTTTTTTTCTTTGTATCCGAAGGACTTAGCATAGATACATCCATTAATCCTTGCCTGGTTTCCATGTGTATGTGCGGTATGTGAGTGTGTGTGTGTGTACATGTGTGTGTATTTGTAAAATGATGTTAGTGGATATTAAATTTCATCTTTTCCCTTCTATAAATACTTGGAGACCAAAATAATTCTTTCCCTACAAAAAAAGAAGAAGGAAAAATAGGGCAGAACTGAGAGATATAAATTTACTTTGTTTTCTGAATGTTAGGAAACAACTTCGTTAATGTACTAGTTCGTTAGACTATTTTCTTTGCCTTATCCTCCAAATTTCAACTCAGGTGTTACATGAGTTTCAATGAAGCTAAAGGTTAGCGGCTAAGATTAATTATCACTTCTGTCCATGAGAAAATAGAATGTGACGAAGTAGATCCCTGTTTGTCTATCTTAATGCCTCTTCTACAGCTCAGCAGTTTAAAACTGGGACCTTGCTTCCTGACATCTCAGATGTGATTGTAGGTTGCTCATTTTTAATGCTTCTTCCACTTTGGGTCTACACTCCAGGCTCTGATCCTTTCCTAATATTACTCTTAATATTTAGGGCTGATATCACATTCCTGACTTCCTCTTGCACTAGGACCCCTCTTTTTGCCCCTACTACCCAAATAGAGGAACTAATCAACACTATGGATCCTACTCAGTGATAGTTCTACCCACCAAGTCCCAGCCTATGTTTTGCCCAGGGGCATGATGGAATACATAGTTACCTGAATGATTATATCAGATAGTGGTCAAAATAACAAAAATCTTCCAGAAATTAAGAGCATTTGTAACAGATAGAGTATAAGCGTGGATTGCAATTCAAAGAATAAACTCATCCCAGGGTACCTTCGTGGGCTAATCACAAACTGGCCAGGGTACTCTGGGCAAGATTTGCCTTCCTTATTTTGGAGCTAGGCCAAGGAAATAACAGACCAAGCAAGGTCTGGGGAACGTCAGCTAAATGACAAGGTTAGGGTGCCATCTGATAGAAACTAGATAATGATGCTCCATGAACTTTTGATTACCCTCCCAGTTCTGGCCTTGCTATTTCTGAAGACCCCTTTTCTTCTGTAAGTAAACCCCAGAAAGTATGCTCTTATAGCCAGGAGTATTTTCAGGGGAAAGAAACAGTGGGCACAAAAAAAAAATACATGGGAATAACGAAGACGGAGGACAAGGTAATTTGGGATCAGATTTCAGATAGCCATTCTGTAACCCAAAGGGCCAAGCAGGTGCAAGGTCTAAAAATGTTCAGAGGGCAATTGCCTTGAGTTAGAGATAAATGAGGCTTAAAAATTAGTAATAAGAAAAAGCTCTGGGGCCAAAAGCAAAGGTCTTCCAGATACTCGAAAAAGGAGTATATAGTCCACATGACTAGTTTGGTCAGCAAGATCCAATTTAGATCAAGGAATGGGAAATATGATCAATCAACAAGTGTTTATTAAATGACAGAGAGAGAAAAGGAGAGAGAGACAGAGACAGGAGAGAAAGAGAGGGGGCAGCAGGGAGGCAGGGAGAGAGGGAGGCAGAGAGAAGAAGAGAGGATGCGGACAGAATGGGACAGAAAAAGAAAGATCAAAAGATGTCTTAAAGTCAAGGACTTTGGGGCACCTAGGTGGTGCAGAGCACTGGCCCTGGCATTAGGAGGACCTGAGTTCAAATTCAGCCTCAGACGCTTGACACTTAACTAGTTGTGTGACCTTGGGAAAGTCACTTAATCCCAACTGCTTTGCCTTTCCTTCTCCAAAAAGAAAAAGAAAGTCAAGGATCTCATCAGAAACGTAGGCTGGAGAGCCAAGGCTGGGCCCATAGTTTAGGCAGAAAAAAAACAAAGCTGGAACTAGCATGCATATTCGAGGTAAGTTTTAGTCAGGAAAAGTCAAAGAAACAAAATCAAACTGAGAATTCAGAACTATTTTTGACATGCTTGGCCCATATTCTAGTAATTGTTGTTTTAATGATGGGCTAGTGGCCTCCATTTCTTCTTATAGAGGGACCTTTCAGAAGCCCATCCCCCAAGGGAAATGCCTTAAACTTCCCCACATATAAACATGCATTACATACCCTTTAATGCATATATTCCTAGAGAAAGAATGTACATTGTTATAATATAGTAGTAGAATATTCCTTAATCATAAAGCACTATAGAAATATGAATAATTATTATGAATACTTCTCATAGATATTCACACAAAAATGGTGCATTCACCCAAAGACAGGCAAGTTTATTCAACCAAATGTGTTGTATGAATAGATAGCTATGATGGTGGAGGCTACATGATCTGGTCGGGAAGAGCAGTAGAATTTCAATGAGTGTTAAAATTGTTTTGCCTCTTTATACAGAAGACTATAGGAAGATTCAAAATGTCAAATTGGCATTTCTCAGGTTTTAGCAAGAAAATTATAACCTAACCACTGGCTAGTTGTTGCTCCCCTAAATGGTACTGAAAGAGACCTTAGAGGTCTAATTACCCTTCTCATTTTTAGGTGAGGAAATTAAGGGTCTGAGAGGTTAAATCACATATCCAAGGCCATGCAAACAGTAATGGTAAAGATGAAATTGAACCCAAACTCTTTCAACTCCAAATTTCATGCACTTTCCACTTTACTACACGATTTCATTCCCATTTAGCTCACAAATGTTCCTAGAATAGCATGTATCCCCATTCTGGTGTCTTCCTCTTCTGGTCCAATTTTAAAAATGTTTTCCTGGACCAATTCCATATTTTTCTCTACCAGTGCCTTTCAAACATGTTTACCCATCCAGGCTGAACATAATGTTTAGTGGATGTAATCTGAGTGCTAAGAATGTAGCATCCTGAGATTTGCCTTGCCTATTTATTTTCACTTTTCAAAAGATGAAAATAATATGCTAGAATTGCTTTCTATCAAAAGTTGGGATTGGAAACAAGTTGCGATTTTGCATGGCTTTTATGAATATCTGTTTCTTTAAATTTCCAATGTGCTGTATCTCACTTTGCATACTAGACAAGCACGTCTGCCAACCTCATTCTTGGAAAGTGGAGTTTGTTTTTTTTCCTTCCTCAAACCATGCAAAATTAAAGCAAACATGTTGCAAATCATATATCCTCTGTCTATGCTCAAAGAAGGAGTCTAATTCAAGCCCAGTGTGAAAAATACTAGGAGAAAAAGTAATATTGAAAGCAACTGATTTGGGAGTTCAATAACCACTAAATAATTCAGAATCTCTAATGGAAATTGGATCCAATGTTTCCCCAGTAGAGAAATAGCCAATCCTGGTTCCTCAGTATGAGGGCCTAGGAACTCAATAGCTTTGGAGAGCAACAATGGAAAGAAAGGTAAAAATCTTTAAATGGTGGTCGGTTTCTTTTGTGGGCTTTCCTGGAATTAAGTTTCCAACTTCCCAGCAGCTGCTGCTGTTTGGAAGAGTCATAGAGAATGATGGGGGAAAAATCAATATTCAAATGTGAAGCGAGAAAAAAATGGTTCAATTGTTAATACAAGGTGTCTGTATTAACTTGCCTGACAAAAGCAAGCAGTGTCTTTATGAGGACAGAAGGCTTTCTAAGTAAACAACCACACAGGGCAAGGTTTAGTAATCTCATCAGAAGCATATTTCATTTAAAGAAGAGGAATATTCATATGGCACCTTTTGTCTGGAAACTTCCATAATGGAATGAACTGTAGCTGAAAATGACATGTTTTGTTGTATTTTGTTTAAAGCATAGAAAATTAATTTTCCCCTCTTGGCCACCAGTTCTACCCACAAACTCATTGTAAGCATTGAGATTAATGAGATTGTGTCTCTAAAATCATGATGGAGATTCTCAAGAGGGAAGCACTGTACAAATAAAATAAGCGTTATGAGTATCTGGGAGAAGCATTTGAGAGAAAGTTGGAGCCCTTATCAAAGGCTGTTGGTGTCCTGACATTCAGTGTCAGTTCTGAAAAGGTGGCTTTGAAACTCATTGTATCCAACCAGAATTGGCTCTGGGCCCAGCATACAGTGGGACTTCTGGCCAATGGTCCCCATACAGTGGGGCTGCTGGCTGCTGGCCCAGGGATTAGAGAGCTTTTATTTCTGTTCTCATTGATATTAGTCACAGAATCTCCCTCTTGATGTAAAATCCAATATGGCAGGGATGGCAGGGGCAGAGGTTGCTACAAACTCAGAGCTTTGGGATCCCAGAAGAAAGGAGAATGTCTCCATTCCCAGTAACTTATCCACCATCTGTAGTGTTAACCATGCATGCAGTTAGCAGGAAATAGATATTCTACATTCCTGAAAGTAAAAACTGCTTCATGGTCACCAGACTTCTCTCTTTAGTCTTGAGAAAAGCAAGGGTCTGTTTCCTCTGAGTACTGTTGGGTGGTAGATTCCTTCATCTTCTCAGTGCTCTTGTGCAATAATGATGTGCCTAAGCTGTCTTTGGTGAGTCTCAGGGAATTCTCCACTCAGCCCCCAAGGATAAAGCTTCAGAACTACACCAATAAAGCTGTTTTATTAAGTATTTCTACCTAGAGGACTCTGAAAGCCATTAGGTAGACTGTAACTGAGATGATGAATCATTGAAAAACAACTTCTATTAAAATGAGGCCCAGACCCTAGATACAATGCAATGAGGCATTGCATGCCAATACAACACAGACCCATGTATCCTTTGGCTGGTTCCAAAAAAAAAAAGTGCATTTCCTGTTCTCAGGAAAACCAGCCTAGAGAGAGGGCATGGAAAGAAAACATTTACATCTTAGTTTGAACATGAAAGTAGACTATGCCAGCAAACCATGTTCAGAGATATAATCCTGGGCGGATGCTGAGAGGCTAGCTAGCCAAACTTACTCATTTTACAGATGAGACCCAGGGAGAATAACCGATTAGCTCAAGCTCAGACAGGTAAGGACAAAAATGGGGCCTGAACCCAAGTTGATTGATTGCAAAACCAATGCTCTTCTGGAGAATTGGGTAGGGGACAGGGAGAGAAAAGCAGAATCTCTATTGACCCCACTGATTCTCCACAGAGAAGACTCCAGTAAAATCCATAGAGAAAAATGCTGGCTAAAAAAAAAATTGCTTAGGATATTTGTATAAGAAAGGCAGGTATATAATCAGGGAAACTTCATTGATTCACTTCCGTTTTATATTTATATTTGTTCAAATGTACATATGTAGATTTTAAAAAGAAAAATATTAAAAACAATATCTTATGCTTCTTCAAATGGGTAGTCTTACTTGAAGTGACAGGAATCCAGTTGACTTCTCAAGTAATAGACCCAGGATAATAAAAGTTCCTTTGGTTTGCTTTTCATAAGTAATTAAATCAAGTAAATTAGAAAAGTGTTATGTTCATGAAGCCTGATATGATCATCATCCAATGGAAAGATCAGCCTCAGTTATCAGCTGTGTAACTATAGGTATAATTTAATTTCACAAATCCTCAGTTCCCTAATCCATGAAATGGGCATAAAAATTATACCACTTACCTCACAAGTTGAAGAGAAAAGTAATTTGTGAATCTTGATGTTTCAAGAGTAAACTACTCAGAAGAGTGGGGTTGGGGGTGGAGGTGAGACTAAGTCCCATTTCTGATTCATACTGACTACATGACCCTAGACAAGTCATTCAACCTCTGAATCTTCAACCAACTCGGAGTTTAAGAACAGATAGTTTCTCACCAAGACCTCTCTACCAAGGAATTACATGTTTGGTCCCCAAACCAAACAATTCTATATAAATGTTAGCTAATATTAAAATCACAGAAAAAATATTAAGCAATTTATGTGAACTAGGAATGGTAATGCAAAGTGCTACAAGATCTCCATCTGCCCAAAAGCTTATAATCTAGTTGGGCAAAACACTCATACATTAAAAAAAAAAAGGAAAATAGTAATATGTCAGTATATGCTAAATACTAAATGAGGGGGGAATGCATTCTATAAGAAAAGGCATGGAGTCAGGAGTTAATGTATCTGACTTCTGGTCCATGCTTTACTATAGGTATATGACCATGGACAAATCTCATTACCTCCCTAGGTCTTAGTTTCTTCACCTACACAGTTACTGGTTTGAACTTAATGATCATGAATTCTTCTATCTATAACATTTTATGGTATAGACAATGTTTTCTTGAAGTCTAGAAAAAGAGTCATTAAAGTCCAGGGAAGGATTAAGTTAGTCTTGTAAGGAAAGGTAGGATGTATAGAAACAGAAAGGATGGGAAAGTCTATTTCAAGGTGGGAGAATGATATGATCAAAAGTGCTGAGGCAGAAATCTTTTGGAAATAAATAGACCACTTTACTTAGAAGCAGTTCACTTAGAGGTAGCTAACTGGGGCAAAGGACAGAGCATAGGACTTGAGTTCAAATTCTCTCTTCCAACACCCAGTGCTTATGTGAACCTGGGCAACCTCTCTAAACCTTAATTTTCTTCATCTGCAAAATGAGGGATGAATTTGATGACCTCCAGGGACAGCTAGGTGGTAAAATAGATAGAGGTCTGTGCCCAGAGTCAGGAGGACCTGAGTTCAAATCCAGTCTCAGATGTTTACTAGCTGTGTGACCCTAGGCAAGTCACTTAATCTTGTTTGCCTCAGTTTCCTCATCTGTAAAATGAACTGGAGAAGGAAATGGCAAACCATTTTAGTATCTTTGCCAAGGAAACTAAAGAGTCAGATCTGACTGAAACAAATCAACAAGGAAAGAAGATCTCTTAGTTTTAAGTCTCTGATCATTATGAGCAGAGGGTTTCTATAGGAATTGTTTGATTAATACAAACTGAAAAGGGAAGTTGGGTGCAAATTTGTATAAACTTTGGAAGACAATAGGCTAAAGAATATGTCCTTCATCCTGTAGTGGTCCTCAAAGAGGACCAATGACTTCAGTAGGGTGCGAATTAATTGGATTAAAATGAGGCTGAGATGCACAAAGTCTTACTGTCTCCTCCAGAGTCATTGATGTTTATTGGCAATACAAAAGTCAAGACTACTGGAGATGGCCCAGGATGTAGTGAGTTATCCTTGGTAGGATAACTAAATTAAGGTTTTAGGCTGGTCTCAGTTTGTCTGAGGAAATGCCCATTTAATGACTAAGGTCTAGGTAAAAAATGAGATAAAGATTTACCATTACAAAAGTATCAGTCTAGGAGGGGAAGACCCTCCAGAATTTCTGGCAGGAACAGAAAAAGAAATTGCTATTTATAATCACTCTAAGCCATCAAAATCTAAACAATGAGAAACAGAGGCTTGGGCTGGGGTCTGTTTTGGCCATTCATTGTAAGCCAGAGTAATTTGAGTTTAAAAGCCTAGTCAAGTAGCTCCATTTGAATCACAGTGGGTTTTTTAAAAGCCTGGTTTTCTAGAGTTATATTTCGGGAGATTTTAAATGAAAACTTCACAGTATGAAAAGTAAATGGTCTCAGCTTTTGAAGAAAACAATAAAAAGAAAAGGAAATATTTAAAAATATAGACCTTAAACCCCAAAATATCTTACAACTATAAGATAAAAAATTATATTCTTCTGGACAGAGCACCCACATATAAGGGTATGGTGCCCCAAGTGGAGAGAGGGCTCACATGTGGTGAGGGAAGAAGTAGAATAAGAAGGAGGAGAAGGAGGAGGAGGAGAAGGAGGAGGAGGAGGAGGAGGAGGAGGAGGAGGAGGAGAAGGAGAGCAACAACAACAAAGGAAGGAAGGAAAGAAAGAAGGAAGGAAGTAAGTTTCAGATTGTATGCAATAGAAAAATATCCAAAGTTATTTGATAAGGAATAGAGGAAAAAAATACTATCATCAACAAAAAAAAAGAACGAATGAACGGATTGGTCACGCAACCAAATAAACAACTAGAAAAATATCATTTCTAAAAAATGAACACAAAACCAGAAATTCTAAAAATCAAAGAGAGATTAAATTATAATTAAAAGAAAAACATTGAATTTGTGGCTGTTTAAAAACAATGACACACAAAAAATTAATCTGATCCAAAGACAGAGAGGAAAGACAAATTGCCAGTATCAATAGTGAAAAAAAGAAGTCACCACAAGGTGAAAAGTAAGGAATTATTTTGACCAATTATTGATTAATAGAAATGATAGCTTAAAATGGATGAAGATTTTGAAAAAAGAGAATGAAGGGTTCACTATATATTCAATGTATATGAAGTATTGTTTTACGGAGATTAATTAGATCCCAATGAGATATACTTGAGAGAAAAGAGACTGAAGGTAAGGAAACCACGGGGGAGACTATTGCTGTGGTCTCCTCTACATATTAATGAAGGATTTGTCTAGGATAATGAAAGCAGGAAATGAAGGGAAAGATGTTTATGAAACAATATCATTAAGGAAGAAATGACAAGACTTGGGGGTGATTGCTACGAAGAAGAGAGAGATTCAAAGGATAAATGTTTAACAACTGACTCTCTTAAAAAGTTAATTTATGTCCAAGACCTTTTTTTAATTCAAACAGTGTTATTAAACATCTTCTCTATTACTTGTTCAAGTCTAGACATCGGCAAGATAAATCAAGCCCTAATCTGTTGTGATGGTTAGTTTCTGTCCACATTGAAAATTTAATTCACTTCCTGTGAGTCAGTATAAGCCGGTTTCAGCATGCTTCTACTTCCCAAACTGGAAGAATAATGGACATTGATAGAAAATTAGAACCCCAGGGGCAGGAGCGGGAGGGGGACTGCCAATGAATGATAAATTCTGATATAGTAATACTGAATCTGAGATACTGGCAAGATGGCAGGTGGAATGTTAATGAGAGTTAGATCTTCCCCCCCATTGATAGACCTCAAGTGAAGCCCATTAAGGGAAGCTTGATTAGGGGAAGCTTGTTTTGTAGAAAGGCCCATACCTTTTGTGAATTAATAAGGCACTGGGTCACAAGGGTCTTGCTCTCTGACTCTGAAGAGTATATGTATACTGAGGTGAGGTTTTGCTTTGGGGTCTTGGAAGAAAGTTCCAGAGGGAGATGAGACTCTGGGTAGCTGTTAAGGAGTTACCCCGTTCCCCCCAGCTTTGAAAAACCAGATGTTGGTAACTATGTATGTCTGTAATGGTCAGACAGTTGGATCTACCTGTTGATCTGTGACTGTGGTCAGACAGTTAGACGAAGTCTTATCTGTTGGTCTTTATTTCTCTGCTTGTATTTTCTCTATTGATAAATGCAATTAAAGAAGATTGTTGACCCCTCAAAAGCTGCTTTCCTTTTACAAAAGCAGATCTAAGAACCTGTGCAGCAAGTGGGGAGCTTGCTGTTATACCAGGTAAAGATACCTACATGGCAGTTAGAGATATGGGACTAATGAACAGGAAAGAATTCATGATAAAAAAATGTAGACCTAAGAACCCTATGAGTTGGAGCCATGAAAACTGATGAGTTTTCTAAAATTAGGGAATATAAAGAACGGCCAAAAAGTAAGTCTTGGAAATATTGCAACAATTAAGGACTAGAAGGTGCAAGTGGACCTTGAAAAGGGGACATAGATGGAGTAGTCAGAGTTGTAGGAGGAGAACCAGGAAGGTGTAACATCATAGAAATCAAGAGAAAAGGAAAAATATCAGGTGTATGTAACATTTAAGAAAAGAGCATTTAATTTCAAATTAGGAGCTCATTTGTGCTAGTGAGGAGAACAACTCCATTGATGGGGACGGGAACCAGATGTCAAAGGGTTAAGGAATGGATGAGTTGGATGGAAGTGGAAGTCACAAGTATACATGATTCTTTTGAGAAAACTGATTTCAAAAAGGAGTGGTTAGAGACATGGCCAATACCTCCACTAGCATTGGCCTGTTCCAGTCCCAGGTACCAAGTAACTTATTATGTCCTCGAAACTTTTGTTTGAGACAGCTGACTCTAGTGCAATAGAATTATGATCATTGGAACCAGGCCTTTGAGGACTGTCAATGCTTTTTGAAAGGTCTACAGTATGCTCTCCAAGATCTAATAGAATTTTGAATGAAAATATTGTCCATTTCTCAGTTCCCCAGCTACTAAGGCCTTAACTTCTATAGTTACCTTCCATTTACTCTGTATGTATCTTGTATATACTAATTCATTTATACGTTATTTTCCCCATTAATATGTGAGTTCCTTGAAGACAGGGCTGGTTATATTTACCTTTGTATCTCCAGCACTTAATTCCATGTCCAAAGCATAGTAAGTGCTTAATACATGATGACTGATTGATTGTTTACTTGACTAAAACTCCATTAAGACTGGTGATGGGTTTTATTTTTGTTCTGACATTTTAACTTGTCACATATAGCCAAGGATCCAAGAACAGTAAGGCAAATGATTTATTTCATAATGATGATCCCACAAAGAAGGCAGGACCTACAATTATGTGTATGTTCACCATATTTATGTAAGGTGGTCAATCTGGACATAACGTCTACAAAATTGTCTAGGACCAAATGGGCATTTATGGTAGATTCCTCTTTTATGACTAATTTGAAGCCCTCTAAGAAATTAATACAATGTACTGCCTCAGACTACTTCATACGCTTCATATGTAATTCATTGGTAAAATGAGACATAAGCACCTACCCTATCAGAGCATTTAGGCACAGTCAGAGTTGAGTTTTAGTACTTAGAAAGCTGCAGCCAAGGCAAATCTATGACCAAGAGGTCAGGTTCCTTCATGGGCAGTCAGTTGGCATAGTGGTTAGAATGCTGGGCCTAGAATTGAGGGGACCTGAATTCAAATTGAACCTCAGATAATTAGTATCTGTATGACTCTGGCAAGTCACTTAATCTCTCTTTGCCTCAGTTTTTTCAACTATAAAACGGGGATAAAATATCACCTGTCTTCCAGGGTTGTTGTGAGGATTAAGTGAGAATTTTTGTAAAGCACTTAGCACAATGTTTATGATGACACATGGTAGATGTTTAATAAATTCTTGTTTCCTTCCTCTTTTTCTTCAGGACCCAAAGTTCTCTCATTTATTAAAATGGAGGAGGGATAGACAAGATGATAAGTACCTTTGTAGGTATAGATTCTCTAAATCTATAATATAGATCTTATATATTCCTATTGCAATGACTTGATAAAACATTTAACTACATTTCCAAGAGCAGAACTATCTGAGAATTGCAAAATTGGTTCAGAAATTAATCCATTTTCTCAGGATTGCTTATCAATGTACTATGTTGGGTAAAATTGGAGAAGAGGGAGAATAGGTATGTAATTGAAAGTATTTTTGGCTAGGCCTTTATTGGAGTTTTGGATTACAGAGATCCTATTTCCTCCTATAAGGAAGTCACTTTAGTTTGCCATATTCTGATATTAACGTACTGTTGATAGTGTGTCTATGGATTGTTTCAATCCTTCTGGAAAGCAATTTGAAACTTTGCCCCCAAGGTCACTCAACTGTGCATACATGCCCTTTGATTCCTCAGTGCTATTTATTACCAGCTCTCTGCTCCAAAGGGATCAGAGAATGAGGGAAAGGACCCATATGTACAAAAAACATTTTAACAACTGCTTTTGGAATGACAAAGAAGTAGAATGGAAGAGCATGCCTACTAATTGGGGAATGATTGAACAAATGATGGTGTACTAATGTAATGAAACACTATTGGGCCATAAGAAATGATAAAAAGAGATGGTTCCAGAGGAATCTGGATAAAAATCTTTGAACTAATACATTTTTTAAAATTTATTTATTTAACTTTTAACATTTGTTTTCACAAAATTTTGGGTTCCAAATTTTCTCCTCATTTGTCCCCTCCCCCCACCCCAAAACACCGAACATTCTAATTGCCCCTATCACCAATCTCCCCTCTCTTCTATCATCCCTCCCTTCCCTTGTCCCCATCTTCTCTTTTGCCCTGTAGGGCCAGAGAACTTTCTATACCACATTACCTGAATTTCTTATTTCCTAGTAGCAAGAACAGTACTCGACAGTTGTTCCTAAAACTTTGAGTTCCAACTTCTCTTTATCCCTCCCTCCCCACCCATTCCCTTTGGGAAGGCAAGCAGTTCAATATAGGCCATATCTGTGTAGTTTTGCAAATGACTTCTATAATAGTCGTGTTGTGTAAGACTAACCATATTTCCCTCCATCCTATCCTGCCCCCATTGCTTCTATTCTCTCTTTTGATCCTGTCTCTCCCCAAGAGTGTTGACTTCTAATTGCTCCCTCCTCCCATTGCCCTACCTTCCATCATCCCCCCCAACCTGCTTATCCCCTTCTCCCCCACTTTCCTGTATTGTAAGATAGGTTTTCATACCAAAATGAGTGCATTTTATTCCTTCCTTGAGTTGAATGTGATGAGAGTAAACTTCATGTTTTTCTCTCACCTCCCCTCTTTTTCCCTCCACTAAAAAGTCTTTTGTCTGTCTCTTTTATGAGAGATAATTTGCCCCATTCCATTTCTCCCTTGCTCCTCCCAATACATTTCTCTCACCCCTTAATTTCATTTTTTAAAGATATGATCCCATCCTATTCCATTCACTCTATGCTGTGTGTGTGTGTGTGTGTGTGTGTGTGTGTGTGTGTGTGTATGTAATCCCACCCACTACCCAGATATTGAAAAGTTTCAAGAGTTACAAATATTGTCTTTCCATGTAGGAATGTAAACAGTTCAACTTTAGTAAGTCCCTTATGACTTCTCTTTACTGTTTACCTTTTCATGCTTGTCTTCATTCTTGTGTTTGAAAGTCAAATTTTCTTTTCAGCTCTGGTCTTTTCATCAAGAATGCTTGAAAGTCCTCTATTTCATTGAAAGACCATTTTTTCCCCTGAAGTATTATACTCAGTTTTGCTGGGTAGGTGATTCTTGGTTTTAGTCCTAGTTCCTTTGACTTCTGGAATATCCTATTCCATGCCCTTTGATCCCTTAATGTAAAAGCTGCTAGATCTTGTGTTATCCTGATCGTATTTCCACAATACTTGAATGGCTTCTTTCTAGCTGCTTGCAATATTTTCTCCTTGACCAGGGAACTCTGGAATTTGGCCACAATGTTCCTAGGAATTTCTCTTTTTGGATCTCTTTCAGGTGGTTATCAGTTGATTCCTTGAATACTTATTTTGCCCTCTGGTTCTAGAATCTCAGGGCAGTTTTCCTTGATAATTTCATGAAAGATGATGTCTAGGCTCTTTTTTTGATCATGGCTTTCAGGTAGTCCCATAATTTTTAAATTGTCTCTCCTGGATCTAATTTTCAGGTCAGTTGTTTTTCCAATGAGATATTTCACATTATCTTCCATTTTTTCATTCTTTTGGTTTTGTTTTGTGATTTCTTGGTTTCTCATAAAGTCATTAGCCTCCATCTGTTCCATTCTAATTTTGAAAGAACTATTTTCTTCAGTGAGCTTTTGAACCTCCTTTTCCATTTGGCTAATTCTGCTTTTTAAAACATTCTTCTCCTCATTGGCTTTTTGAACCTCTTTTGCCACTTGAATTAGCTTATTTTTCAAGGTGTTATTTTCTTCAGCATGTTTTTGGGTCTCCTTTAGCAAGGTGTTGACCTGCTTTTCATGCTTTTCTTGCATCTCTCTCATTTCTCTTCCCAGCTTTTCCTCCACCTCTCTAACTTGATTTTCAAAATTCTTTTTGAGCTCTTCCATGGCCTGAGCCCATTGAATATTTATTTTGGATGATTGGGATACAGAAGCCTTGACTTCTATGTCTTTCCCTGATGATAGGCATTGTTCTTCCTCATCTGAAAGGATGGGAGGAGATATCTGTTCACCAAGAAAGTAACCTTCTATGGTCTTATTTTTTTTCCCTTTTCTGGGCATTTTCCCAGCCAGTTACTTGACTTCTGAGTTTCCTCTCCACACATACCTCACCTCCCATTCTGCCCAGCCAGTGCTTGGGGTCTGAGATTCAAATGCTGCTTCCCAGTCTTAGGGCTTTGGTGGGGGTGGGGTTGCTATTCAGTGTGAGATTAGTCACTTTCCTCAGAGGGTTTATTAGGAGACCTTCAACAATGGATCTGTGCTCCTGCCTGCTTTGGGAGCTATTGTCTGCTGCTGCCTCTGCTGCTGCCTCCCTGGGGGAACTGAGTCATGGGGACAGCCTGCTCCCCTCTCGGCAAGGTGAAAAGACCCTCTCACTGACCTTTGACACCTGTAGGTGGAGCAACCTGCATGGCTGCTGGTGATTCTGTCCCTGAAACCTGTTCGCATATGCTCCCCTCGGTGCTGTGCTGCCAAGGCAGGGCTGGGCTTTGCTTTGGGGGTGCGTGATGGACCTTTTGTGTCAATTTTTCAGGTCTCTCTGGAACAGAAATCTCCTCCACTCCATTGTTCTGTGGCTTCTGCTGCTCCAGAATTTGTTGGGAGTTCTTCTTTACAGGTATTTTATGGGCTGTGGGTTAGGAGCTAGCATATGTGTATCTTTCTACTCTGCCATCTTGGCTCCTCCCCCTAAACTAAGACATTTTATATATATATATATATATATATATATATATATATATATATATATATATATAAAGAGTATGTATACATACACACATATTTATGTGTATGTATATATGCATATATGACCATATATGACATGGAGAGTATATCAATTTGTTTTGCATAATTGTGCATATTTGTTACAAGGATTTTGTTTTTCTTTAGTATTTTCTCCAATGGTGCAGGGTGGGATAGATGAAAGGGATAAAAATAATGATTTTTGTTCATTAAAAAATTCAATTTATAAAAATAATTTGCAGTGTTGAGAGTTCAAGGACTCTGAGTCCATTTAGGGCAAGAGGTATCTGGGTGGCACAGTGAATAGAGCACTGGACAAGAAATCTAGAAGAGTTAAATTTAAACATAGCATCAGGCACTTATTTTGTGGTGATTTGATGAGACATACGACCTTTGTGACCCTCGGCAAGTCAATTAACTTCTACCTATCTCAGTTTCCTCAACTCTAAATGAAGATTATAATAGCACCTGCCTCCTAGGGTAGTAGTAAGGTTCAAGTGAGATATTTATAAATTTAAAACATTATATAAATTTGTTATTATTATCATTATTATGATTCCTAAAATATTCCAATAAAGTCCTGATAGGTGCCCAAGTTACTATGAAGCCAAGACCATGAACATTGTGAATCCCAGAGAAAGTCAAAGTCAAAGTACTATATTTAAAAGTGACAAGATGTAGGTTCTGGTTTGTGTGTCAGAATCACAGAATTTACAGGTACAGAAGGGTAAAGAAGTCAGTGGATCAGGCAAGAATACAGAAAAAAATGAATACTAGATGCCTAGGGTAAGGAAGCATCGAAATGAAGGCAATTCTTCCTCATCTAGTTTCTCTCATATTCTTCTTTCTGGGGGTAGAACCCATCTCCTAAAGTACTGAGGCCAGGGTCTTCAGGCACAGAAATGGTAGGAGAATGGCAAGTCAACTTGACTGCATTGGAGAATGAAGAGCCAGAGAATGGGTTGATTTTGACACTATAGCTCCCAGCTCTCAAATTTTATTAGTTCTCCCTTAATGAGGGTGATTGCAAAACATCTCTAAAATTGTAAATTATGTCATCCACCACACAGTCTCTTTCCTTTTGCTCTAACTGAATGCAAAAATATTGTTTCTTAAGAATTTACTTCAATGGCAATGTTTTACATGACTTCATATGTTTTATTACTATAATACTGCTCCCCTTCTCAATGGGTAAAGGAGGGGCAGAAAAGGAAGGAGAGAATTGGGAACTCAATTTTTTTTTTAAAAAAAGGAATGCTAAAATAAATAAAATATAATTATTAAATTAAATTAAATTCTGTGAGTACTTTTTAAAAAATTGCTTACTATACGCTTAGACACTATAAGAACTGTAAAAATATTAGCTAGATCTTAGAACTTAAAGAGCTTACAATTTTGATGAGAAGAAATAGCATAGAACAGTAGAGAGCACAGTGCTTTTAATATAGTAGACCCTCACTAAAACTTGAATGAGTGAATGAATGAACCATTAAGTGGCAACATATATAGTTGGAATTGTGGTTGTTACAATGCAGGCTGGAACCTAAAGAACAGTCATCACTTGGGATTTACAATGCAAGCACCTCTTCCTCATTAAACAGAGACAGGATAAAGGACACTCCAGGTAGATGTGAGGGAAAGCTACCTTGACGATTAAAGCTAGAATGGGTTATCTTGGAACTTAGATGGTGCCTCATCACTAGAAGTCATCAGGTGGTGGTTGAATGAGTACTTGCCAGGAATATTGTAGAAGAGACTCCTGTTCAGGTACATATTTGACACTCTGACCTGCAAGATTCCTTCAAACTCTAAGATTCCATGATTTTGTGATCTGGCAATAATGTTCAAACCACAATTTTAACTAAAAAAAGGAAAGTGAATCTTGCTATAGAAGATCAGAAAAGGGATGGATTCATGTAAGTGGATAATATGAAAATGAATCCATGAAGGAAATGGAAATTGGTCTAGGAAAGTAGGCAGGATTAGCGTGCAACCACTGGTGTAGGAAAGGAAAATCTAGAATATGGAAATCTGAATCCTAAATTGAAGAATTTGCACTTGATGTAGGAAATGAGGCATCATTATAGATACTGGAGCATGAGAATGATGATAAAAGTCTTCTCACTTTCTTCTGTCTAGTAACTGAGCCCTTCATTCTGGCCATACATGTCTCCTTTTCTCCTAGTGAAGAAGTTTTCTACCACCCACAGAACAATGTACAAGCCAAACCAATCCAACAAGTATCTTTTTTGCAACTTCAAGAAAAGACTTCTATTATAATTTGGGGATACTTGCAAATAGGTCTGTATATAAATATGTACATGTTTGTGAGTCTATATAACTATGTATATGTATATATATACACATGTGTGTATGCACACATATGTGCACACACACACACATGCACACACTCTGTGAACAAATTTGTCAGTTAGTCTCGCTAGGCTTCAGTTTCCCTAACTGTAATATAAGGGAGTTGGGTTAGATGACCTCTGAACTCCCTTCCAGCTATACATCCATTGCAAATTGAGTAGGGAGAAAACACTAACTGCTCGGGAGATTATGAAAGATTTTCCATAGAAGGGGTTCCATGAGTTTAGTTTTCAGGGAATCGAAGAATTCTAAGAAGTAAAGGTTGATATGTGAGAATACATTCCAGGTACCAGAGAAAAACCTGTGAAAAGGGGAAAGTGAAAAAAATATGTTTGGAACTTAGAATGTTTGATGAGGAATGATGGGAAGTAATTGGATCAAGTAGGCTGTGGCCAGGGTTTTCAATACCAAATGGAGGACTTTGTATTTCATTCTAGAGGCAATAGGGAGGCACTGAATCTTCTTGATCTAAGGGACAGACATAGTGGGATTTGTGCTTTAGGAAGATTACTTTGGCAGATACATTGAGGTCAGATAAGATAGGAAGTAAGCTTGGAAATGGAGTCCAATTAAGAGACTATTGTAACAGTTCAGGTGAGAGGTGATAAGAACCTGCACTAGGTCAGTGGCCATAAGAATGGAGAGAAGGGTCAGATGTGAACTTCTGTAGTTAGAATTGACAAGAAGGTAACTGATTGGCTATGGAGGGTGAAGGAGAGGAAAATGGAGTTGGAGAAAACTTTGCAAACCAGGATAATTAGAAAGATGGTAGAGTCTACTATGCAAATAAGGACAATTAAAGGAGGGATTTGGGACAGGACACCAAGTTTCTGTCCTAATTAGTGAGTCTTATATTCCATATTCTCTGTATTCTGTCACCAAGATACTTTACAAAACTTACCTCCTGATGCTGCCCAATATGAACATCCTATTCCAGACAACCTGATTTGTTTTTTGACCTCTAGATTCTTGCTGAACTCATATACTCCTTCCTACCTAGACTGTCTTTCCTCTTTTATTCCTATCTATAGTCTATCCAAAAAGTATAACCAAGATGGTAGAGTTGTAGGAAGCAGTAAAACCAACTTTCCCCCTACAAAACCTTTCCAAACTTATCAAGAAAATGCACTAGATTGAATCTTGATAGGAAAATCCAGAAAAAAGTCATAGTGAATCACTTGTTCAGAGCTCTTTGGACACTGAAGACAGGTGAGACTCAGAGCAGGTTGCTTGTGGAAGACTCCAGCACCAGGGCAAGTGGTCTCAGCCCTACATTGGGGCACTACCAGACCCATATTCCTCTCCTTCCTGAATTCTGATGCAGCCAAACTGTCCTTTTCTCCATTCTCCACACAAAACACTCCAACTTCCACCTCTATACCTTTGTTCTGGTCACTCTCATATTTGGAATATACTCTCTTCTTACCTCTGGCTTATAGAATCTCTCTCTTCTTTCAAGATACTACTCAAGTGTTATCTTCTACTTGAAGAGTCATCTATTTACTATAACTGCAAGTTTGTCTTTATTTTCTTTGTATTTATAACATGCATATACTTATATATGTACTTGCTGCCTCCTCTAAAAGAAAGAAAGCTCCTTGGAATTAGGGATTGTTTTATTTTGAGTGTTTGTATCACAGCACCTAGAATACTGTCTGACAGGTAATTAATCAATGCTTTTTGGATTGACTGAGAAAGAATTCATCTGGATCTTAAAAGATGGATAGATTATATATATGTTATGTTACTCCAGGTGGTCAAAGACAAGCTGGAGACCTGCAAGCTTTCAGTGCTTCCAAGGTGATCTGATCCAGGGGTGCCAGTCTGAGTTCTGAAAGGTTCTGATCTGGGTTTGAGTCTCAGCAATGGTAGATGCTGCCAGACTCAGCCCTTATCAGCCAGCTGGAAAACTGTCAGCTCACAGTGACAGAATTGTAGACTTAATTTTGGTCTAGGATTCTTGTCCTGGTTATTCCTTTGCAGACTGGGCTGAATGCTGGGACTGAGACCCCACTGTGACCTGGGTGTCTAAGCCACAATGCTACTGCTTGCTTCTGAACTTCCACCTTTCTCAGAATATTGCATAGGGCCTCCCTACCTGGGAATGCCACCCATTGTACAGGTCTCCTTTGCAATCTTTGCTGGATCTATGATCCAGAACTGAGTAGTGGCCAAGAAAGAAGCCACTTGGCACCTGTCCCCATTGTGGGAAAAGCACTACAGAAATATGAGCTATTATCACTTGTTTGTTTTTTAGATGTTAGAGGAATGTCCAGAAGACTGTTGTTTTTTCTTTTATATTCTCAAATTTTCATTTCTGGTCTAGGTGGATAGTATCAGCATCAGAGCTACCCCTCAAAAATTTCTCTATTTCAAAGAGTACAAGACTGATTATTCCTACTAAACAGATAAGCAGAATGAGGCAGTGACTTGTCTAAGGACATATAGCTAGTAAGAGAACTGAGTAAAGACTCAGACTACAGTAGGCCTGTTGAGTGCAGTTTAGTGGTCTTTCTATGATGCAGATATCCTATTACCTGAGAGCTATATCCTTATGAAAGAAGCAATCCTATGGATTGTCTGACCCTTCAAACGTTGGCATCATCTTTAAATGAAATCTGTCATGTGAGATATATATCTTAGAACACTTTGCCTCTGATTCAAGCCAAAAAAATCCACTTGATTCAATTGCTTAAATAATAGATGAGTAAAGTGATGTCTTTGGGATATACTGAACTGAGAAAAAGGAATTATTGTCATCACATTTTCAAGTTGTGGAATATCCAATGATTTTCTTTCTTAAGAAAAAGATAATAATGGGATAGAGTAAATGACAGATGCTTTACAAGCAATATACATATGAGAGTTCAGAAATGGTCCCTCAAGACTTTCAATGAAAGAGAGAGAATTTTAGGCTAGAATGGTCAGGGAAAGCTTCCCAGAAGGAAGTGGTTCCCAAAACTCTGTCCTGAGCCCTCTTCCCTTCCCTTCTCTTTCTATTCTTTTTTTTTCTCTTGGAGACCTCATCAGTTTCCATGAATTTAATTGTCATTTCTACGCTAATGACTCCTAGATCTATATATCCAGGCTTAGCTTCTCTCCTGAGCTTCAGACCTGCATCGCCAAGTGACAACTGGAGATTTCAAATAGATTTCCAGAGAAATCTGAAATGAAAGATTTCCCAAATGGTCTTAGAGCAAAGCAATTGTTAGTAAATAGCTAATTGCTTGTGATAAAGTATAGACCTCTTTCATTTATAAAGCAAAAATCATATTGCACCCATAATCATACCTCAAGAAGGCTTCTAACCTGAGGTATTCAGGGTGATTATAAAGAAAGAATCTATTTAAGACTGGCACAAGTCTGGATTGATAAAAGTAAAGGATTAATGAATAAAGGTCATTGCTATTCCACAATTCCTTTATTCATCTCTAATTGGACAGTATGCCTTTGTAGATAAAAAAATTTACTGAGCATCAGGAATACCTGGTTCTGCCTTTGACCTATACTGGCTGTGTTACTGTGAGCAAGTAACTTAAGATCTCAGGATCCAGATAATTCTATCAGCCTCTCTGCTCATGATTATTTCCACTAGATCTTGTGTATAGCTCATTTATAAAATTGTTTGCATGATGTCTCTCCCTTTAGAGTGTGAGTTCCTTGAGAGTAGGGGCTGTTCTTTATATTATTTTGTATCACCAGTGGTTAGAATAGTACCTAGAACATAGCAGGGGATTAATATTCCTTTATTGACTGACCAGGCAACTAAGATTTCAAGTTATGCAGCTACTAGGCTGCATACAGATTACATTACATTACAGATTACATTACAGATTAAAAAATTTGCATTCCAGATTAAAAAAACAAATTAACTTCCTAGCAAAATCTTTTCCAAATGGTCCCTAATCTCTCACCCTTAGTAGATGAGCTTTCTTCCTACTATGAGGAGGCCCACTCAATGTGACCTACTTTAACATCCATTATTCTTTTCCACCCCAAAATTTTCTTTTATCTTTGCCCATCCAGTCTCCCTTCCCTGTGTTCTTAGAGGAAATGATGGTGCTTATTCTTAACAGAGAGGGCTATGTCACAGTCCTCAAACCTCTCAGGACCTTGCTCTATTAATTATTTCTTTTCTGTTGCATTTCCATCTTTCTCTCCCTAGTAATGGCTCTTCCTCTGGCAAAAAAAGCAAACAAACCTGGTTTCTGCTGTGCTTAACAAACATACAAAATCTTTCCCTTAACCTAGTTAATATGGTCACCTTGAACTTCATCTTTTCTCTCCCCTTCCTTTCCCTTCCAAATTTTCATCAAGCACAGTCCACTTTCTCCTTCCACCCCTGGTGATCTGGTTTCCAATTCCATCATCTTGTGAAAGTTGCTGTCTCCAAAGATACTGGTAATCTCTCACCCCTCTCCCCTAAATCTCATTGTCTTTTCCCAGTCTTCTTTCACTTTGACCTCTGAAGATTTTAACACGACTGACACATGTGTAGCAACATATCACCTTTAACACCCTTCTCATCAGTCTTCACCTGTCAAAATTCTATTCATCCTTGAACATTCAGTTTAGATGCCACTCTCTTAAAGAAATCTTCCCTGATCCTCCTAGTCATAGCCTCTTATTCCACTGAATTTCCACAGTACCTTTCTACTCTTTTATAACACTTGTAGTATTTTATTTTGTAATATATTTTTTGTGAACATCTTAATCCCAGATTATAAACTCATTAACATCAAGAACCATGCTATTTTATTCTCTGTGTGTCCCCAAGATGTTTAACATAGTAGCTTGTGCTTAACATTTTCTTAATATAAATATGTTCAACACGAATAAATAAATTAATAATTGTTCTTGGATGTTTGCATTCCTTTAAATTTTGCTCTGTTCTATTTACTTGAAATGAAAATAAATATTCATTCAACTCAATATTTTATACTTAGTTGTTGTTCAGTTATTTTAATATGAAAGAAATATAATTGAGTGAAAAGAGCATTAATCTCTGTGTCTGTTTTCACCTCTTTTTCTGTCTCTCAGACTCAGTCTCCGTCTCAGTCTCTGTCTCTTTCTCTCTCTAGTTAAGGTGCTCATATTAACACCATTAATACGCAGACCTGATCAGAAGTCCTAGAAAGCTCACAGAGCTCTTTCGTCAGAAGGCTTACCTCCTGTTGCGTTTTAGGACCTAAGAGACCATTCACCACCTAAAAGCTTGGGGGACAAAAGTGCTTCATTGAAAGCATCTTCATCCTTATCACTTCTGATTATGTAGTGCTTATACAATGCTTTAAGTTTTACAAAGCTCTTTACGTATATTATTTTGGGCAATCCCCACAACAACCTTGTGAGTAGATGATATTATTTCCATTTTACAGATGAGGAAACAGACTTCATGGTGAAGTGATCTGGGTCATAATGCTGGTAAATGACTGAGAGATGATTGGAGTTCAGGTCCTCCTGAGGTCAAGTGTCTCCAGGGCCTGATCCACTAAAGCACCCATCTGTAATCCTTCATGCTCCCCACCTCCTGGAGCATTTAATTGACCTTTCTGGCCCTTCAGACGTCCATCTACCTAGCCTTCTTTGGGACCTCAGTAGTTTTTTACATAGAGTATCACTGGGGCTCAGTCTACTATACAAAGCCAAATGGGAAATTCTTTAAGAAGGATTTGATAATTGAACTATTAGAAATTGCAGGAGGAAGGAATGATGGTGGTAATGGAATGAAGATATTTGGTCACTAGATCCATTTCTCCCCATCCTGTCTCTGTCCTTTTTCTCCCTACTTTATCAGGAAAATTGGGAGCACAGTGACTGTCACAGAATAAGGACTAAGTAAATGCTTGTTGATTGACTGGCTGACAAACTCCTGGCTCTGACATTTAGTAGCTGTATGACCATGAGCACATCACTTTATGTGTTTGAGTCGCCGCAGCCACAACTGTAAAATTGGAATAATCGTATTTGAACCTTCACAGGATTGTTGTTAAGAAAGCACTTTGTAAATAGCAAAAAACTACACAGAACCAATTTTTTTTTGTTTGCTTTAGACCAGACCATCAATCTAGGAAGCTTCCTGTGAGGAAGATCACCTTCTCCACAGGTCTTCACCTTCTCTGCAAGTTGTAGCCTGCGGATGCTAAGAGGTTCAACAACTTGGGCAGGGTCACACAGTCAGCATTTGCATCTGGGGTCTTCAGGATCTCTAGGCCAGCTCAAGGAGTGTCAAACATAGGACTCACAAGTGCTACCCTAGTTAAATTAAAATGTAATGGAGAAATATTCAACAAAAGAAAGAAAATGCAGTAAAACATTGATATCACTAATATGAAGGCAGGTAGATGCAGCAATGACTAGAATACCGGGCCAGTAATCAAGAAGATTTATCTTCAGGAGTTGCAATGTGGCCTCAGACACTTACCATCTGTGACCTTAGGCAAGTCACTTAACCCTTTTTGCCACAGTTTCTTTATCTGTAAAATGAGATGGAGAGGAAAATGACAAACCACTCTAGTATCTTTGCCAAAAAACCCCCAAATGGGATCATGAAGAGTTGATCATGATTCAACAACAGTAACAAAAATATTAAGATGCCGTATTCGAGGTCTATTAGATGCCAGTAGGAATCTTTATGTTTAGTGATCCCTAGTTCTATTTTGTTTGACACCAGTGAGACACCCTTCCTCTCAGAGTACTGAGAGATCACTTTGATTCCCTACTTATCAAAATCTGGGTAAAAAGCTCATTCCTCTGAATTGCACAAAGTTTCAGAGAAGAAATGTGTTGTCAAGACTTCCTTTTGGAATAATTATTAGTCAAGAAGTCCAATTTGCTATCTCATCTCCTTTTCCCTGTCCCTCCCCCCCCCCCTTTTTTTTGCTTCTAATGGGAGAGACTGCCCCTTGAGTGACCTGCTTTTAATAAGCTTTCCAACCAGCTCCCGACTTAAAAAGTGCCCTTGCTGGTGCTGGCTTCCTCACTTTGCCCACTTGCCTCCCTCCCTCCTTTCACTCCCTCCTTCCATTCTTCATTTTCTCTCTGGACTCACTCCCTGTCAAGGCTTAATTGAGTCCAAGGGAGGATCAGGTTCCCTTGCCTTGGAGTCCAGAAATCTTTCATAGCAAGTCCCAGCAGGCAAGGAAAGCCACAGCTGGAAAAGGGAAAAGGAAGAGACAAGTGAGTGATCCTGTCCAGAAAGGAGAGCGAGCAGCTGGAGAAACAGCTTCCTCAGCAGCAGCGGCGGCGGCAGCAGCAGCGGCGGCAGCAGCAGCAGAGGCAGCGGCGGAGGCAGCGGGGCTGTTCCTGCCCGATCTCCTGTCTCTAGAAACCTAGCAGCCAGCCTCATCTCTCTCCATTGACCAGCGGCCAAAGCAGGAGAGCGGAGATTCCCAACTCCAAGTAAGTAGGCGCAAAGGGAGGAATGTTGAATTTCCTCAGAGTTAGTTTGCAATCACCGCGCCTTTGGATTTTCTGACTGCAGCCCGAGTGTTTGGTGGTGTGGCTCCGCTTGAAGTAGGGGAGATGAGAGAGGTCTTACCGAACGTGAAAGGAAACTGAGGCAATCACGGGTGATAGCGCTTGTGGGCCACTTGGTATCTAGGCTTCATGGATATTAGTATAGTTTTAAGGCTGGTGCTGAGAACGCAGCCGGATTATGCCTCAAGTGACCTCATTAGTTCTTGAAGAAGGTTGGCGCTTAGCAGGTGGGTGAGGGGTAGTGGATGAAGGTAAGGCAGCCAGGACATAGAAAGGATTTTCTTTTGCAGCTCATGCCCTTGCGTCTCCCCAGTGCCACAGATGCTCCCTAGAAGTTTATCCTGACCAGTTTACCTCCGACCAGTTGGGGCAGGAGTTGGTGGGGGGCGCTCCATCCTCGCTCAGCCCAGTGATGCTTGCTACTGTTCACAGGGCAGCAGCTGCTCTTTGGCCAGAGTAAGGGCACCGAGCAGAGGCAGTCGGGAGGAGCGAGACACTTTCCTCATGCAGAGAGCACTGGATTTGGAATTCGAAAATCTAGGGGTTCCAGTTTGGGCCCTGACACTTTGTGCTATGATCACGGGCAAGTGTTGAACTTCTCTCGGCCTCATTTTCCTCATCTGTAAAGTGGGGATAACAGTATTTGCCTCTCCCACCTTCCTAGGTTGTTTGACGGAAAGCCTGAAAATTCATAGAGGAAGCGTGTATTATTAGTGCTATGATGAGGAAGCCTGGAAGCCACAATATAGAAAGATTAAGTTCCAAGCTTAAAAAAAAAAGATTGATTTCCATTCTCTTTATCTCCTCTTCTGATTGCAATTTTCATTAAGTTCCTCAAAGAAAGACTTGAATTCTTGATTCTTTCTTAAATACATAGACTCAAAGACTGGACACTTAGACAAACTCATTAAGTCCGTGTGTGTGTTTTGAATTGGTTTTGTTGAATAAATCAATGCGTCTAAAAGAAATAAAGGAAAAAACCCTGATTTTCTCCTTCCATTTGCTCCCTGACCCCATGAATTTAATGACTGTTTTGCTGTTCCCTCTGATTTAGTAACTGCTTTGAAAGTTTGGGCATACCTGGGGTGGGGGTTTGTGTTGAGGGAAGAACGCAAAATAAAGGATCTCGAAGTTCCATTGAAAGTTTTTCAACCTTTTGTTGTTGTTTCCACCCCTCACTGGTTTCTTCTTACCATATGAAAGCTGAAGGGATGTGGAGATTCAGGAGATATCTGGGAGTTTTTTTGAACTAATAGGATAATGGAGCAGTTCCATGATCTCAGCTAAGTGTGGATTTGCTGAAACAGCAGAATTCTATTTAACCACTTAATAACATCTTCAGGTCTTAAGGCTGATCAATATGTAGAAATATAGAAGGATGATAGATGGAGAGACAAAAAAAGGAGAAAAATAATCCCAGTATAGAAAAAGAAACTTCCTCTACCCTTTTCATTAAAAAACCCCCAAACTCTAGTGTTCTTTTTACAGACCCATGTGTGCTACCAAAGTAATGAAAACATATAAAAGCCTAACGGACCCAAAGGAGAATGGGGTAGACATGGTCTACCATGCAGATAGGGATCTGCTTTGAATTTGCTTCCCTAGGATTTCAGGTTCTTTCAGAACAGAAAGAAATACATGTAATTTTGTATTTGTTAGAGGCTTGGGATTTTATTTTGTTTTAGGATTAATGAATGGCTTTCGGATGTGTTTTGTTTAAAATGTGTAATAGTAATTATATCTATTTATATGTAATCACACATGTTTATACACACATATACACATGCATGCAGGTACATGTACACATGAGTCTTTACAATATGCACATATATATTCTGCATACACACATGCGCACACACATACATATATGATATACTCACAAAGTAATATTTGCATATGTACATGTATGTATTTATGGATACATGTATAATACACATATGCATATATCAGAGGTAGAATTTGAACTGTGCCACATATGTGTATATTGATATAGGTACACACATATTGTATACACACATATAATGGATAAAGTTCAAATTCTGCCTGTTCATTAAGGACAAGTCATTTAACTTCTGTGTGCCTTAAATACATCCTTAGGATTTATTTAGTAAGAGAGTTTTCTAAGTTAATGAAACTGTAGAACCTTCCTATCCATCTCTATTTGTGTGTCCATGTATGTGTATGTACTTTGGTTTAGATTTTTTCATTTGTATAGGGAATTCTCAGAGAGGAAAATCTCTCTGCTCATGCACATTGTTAACTTTTCTACAGCTTGCCATCTTTGAGAATTGCCTGGGACACTGTTAGATAAAACCACTGGCCCAAGATCACACAGTCAGAATGTGTCAGAAATAGAATTGGATCCTAGTTCTTCCTGAGAGACTTTATCTCTCTGGCTCCACAGCACTGCCTTCCATCTATGTATTCACAGACATCCTTCCTGTACTCTCACACACCATTAGAGGTTTTTCTCAAGAGATCTTATATCTTTGGGGAGTTTCTCTCCCCATTCTTAACCTGAAATCATAATCTTATTGATTTACTCCAGTTATTTTCTGCCAAAACAAATGAATAAAAAATTAGTCTATTTAGTCTCCTTAAAGTTAATGATTAACCAAAACGGAAACTCCTTTCAAAGTGAACTTAAAAGTTAGAAAAAAAAAAAAACAACCCACACACAAAGAAAACTTTTGCTTTAAAATGAACTTTTATGGAGCCAAGAAGGCAAAAGTTTACTGTTACTTGGAATTTTCTCTGAAAGTACTATATTTACACTTGCCAATTTTTTTAAAAGCTGATATTGATTTGGGGTAGATATTTGACTCTTCAGGTGAAATCTACACTACTGACTCCCAAGAAATGGTTCAAACTTGAGAGACTTACTGGACATTTCAAAAGTTCCACAGGGAATAATATCTAAGATACTTTAGAGGCAGTGCAGTGCAATAGAACCCTGAATTTGGAGCCAAATTTCCTGGATCCAATCCTGCTTCTTTCATTTAAAATCTGGGTCATCTTGGGCAAGCCACTTAAATTTTCTGACCCTCAGTTTCCTTTGTTGTAAGATAGAGGCTTATACTAAATAATCTCTAAGATACCCTCCAGATCTAAATTTGTCTTCTATTATCATAATCTTCATCAATAAAATCAACCTCAGATATGCATTTTATTCAGAGGCAATTTTTTTTCTTAATAACTCAACATGCATGAAACACATACTCTTTTACATTGTGACCACATCCCTACTGAGAAATGGAACCTATATTGTCCCAAGGGTTTCTCAGAGGAGACAATGGAAGGAAAGATGATTAAATTAACTTTTTAAAAGTCTTACCAATTCAAAGGCAGAACCTGGGACAGACTTGGAATCTTAATTTCTAGGTCCCTACCTTCCTTACTCTCATAATAAGTTGATAGAGACCGTAAAGAATTAGAGTTGTCCTACTTCCTCTGTTCTGAGGACCATCTTTATCTCAGGGTTCTCCTGACAGTTAACCTCTTCTTTGATTATTGAAGGGTGAACTGGTTCTATTTCTAGGCAAAGTGAACTCTTCTGAGTACCTGAATGAGAATTCCCCTGAAACCATCATCTCCTTCAGAGCAGTGGCTCTAGAGGCCTTGTGTTTTCCTAGCTGGCTTTTGTTCTTATGTACTTGACCATGAAGCCAAATGGGGATCAACTGTAATAGTAAAAAATCTCTCTCCTTTGACGGCTGTCCCAATGAATCAATCAACAGGAGGTCTTTAGTCTCCAGGTGGGTACCAGGTCACCGAACACATCCCCTGGGTAATAAGAGGGTTCTGAAATGGGCCAATCTAACTCTTTACTCTGGCAGTACAATCCTTTTCCATCTGGAGCTGATTAGTTTGCAAAGAATTTGGGTGGTGACCTCACCTTTTGGAGGCCATTCAGCATTCTTGATGTTTCTGGCAGACTCAGGCTCTTACCTACAGGCTCATTTTCCATCCACTCAATACGATTCTTGTGTATGGCAGATTTTCCGTAGATCATCTCACTCTTCTGAGGTAGTAAAATCTGATGGCAAAAATCTTGTTGCTTTTGATGTTTAATTAGTCAAAATTAGCTCCATTAAACTACTAGGGACTTAAACTTAAGCCATTAGATATTATCTGTAAAGTGATATTATGCATTTTATTATGTATGTATGATATCATAGTGGGGTGGCAAACACTTTGGGTCTGAAATCAAACAACTTGAGTTTGAGGCCAACCTCTGCCATGGTCATCTGTGTGACCATCGGCAAATCACTTAAACTCTCTAGGTCTCCATTTCATCTTAATAAAGTGAAGGAGTCAGATGAAATGATCTCTCTGTTGCCTCCAAAGTTTTAAATCTAAATCCTTTGGCCAGTATGTATATCATGCAAAAATGCCTGATGCATCATTGACTCTCAACCTCCTAAGGACAGTCAAAGAATATAGTAAGCACATCGAACTTAATTTCAGAAGAAACAGAAGTGTAATTAGGTTAGGATTAGCTTCAGATGTCATTTTGGCATGGTTTGAGAAATAATGAGGATGCAGTTGCCCCCACTAGACTTCACTGTAAAAGCTGTCTCTTGATAGGTAAACCTGTTTAGCATTTGGCTAAAGAGAGATCTTGATCACAAATTTCTTAAAAATGGTATTCCTAGAACCACTGGTTTCTCTTCCAGAAAGCATTCCATTGTTAAATTACACCAGTCCCCAAGGAAATGAGTCATAACAAATAGAATTCTTATCCATCTTCCAGAAATATGTCTGAGTAAAAATCCTAACGTGCACAGAGATAATATTATAATGCAACATATTAATATCAATCAATAAAGCAACAATCCTTTATTAAGTGCCTACTACGTGCCAAACACTGGGCTAGGTATTGGGGATGCAAAGGTTACTGCTAGCTTGTTGATTCTTGACCACTCCGCTTTGTTTTTGTCTACTTGTCCCCTCACATTTACTTTAATTTTCTGTTACCCCACCCCCCCACTCTCTTAATTCATCCTTCCCCACCCACAAAGTTATACAATCTTTCATTCATTATCTATTCCTCTGTCTTTATAGGATGTCCCCAAAGTATTAGTGCACTAAAGGTCAGGGGATTTTGTGTGTATTCTTGATAGCTTAAAACTGTACTTAAAAGCTTAAAATTGCACTAAGATTTTTGGGACCCCCTAATGATCTGGGAATGTCTGCTGTTTCTAGAGTGTATAGAAATGAGTTATTCTTAGCAGTGAGACATTTTCTTATGGTTGAACATATTGGAAGCTAGTTTGGGAGTTCATGTAGCCTCTCTTGACTGATCCTAGCCTTTCCATCTAAGTTAGACGTTATGTCTCCTCATTCCTACATTCTGGGCACACTGTCTTTTTGCTGTTCCCTAATACATGCTATCCCATTTTCTACCTTTGTCACCCGCTGTTTGAATGCTCACCCTCCTCACCTCTAGCTTCAGCTTAAGTATCGCCTCCTCCCTGGGGCCTCCCTTAATTCCCTGATTTACTGGAGGCTCTTTCACACCCAAGTCATTGTGAATTCATTTTGTCTATATCTTGTATTTAATTTTTTGTGAGCATGTTGTGTCCTTCCCCCACACATGCCCCCATGTCTTAGACTGTTTAACTCTTGAAAGGCAAAAATCATAGTAGGTGCTTAATCAGGGCTTCCTGATGGTTATTTCCCATTTTGACGTAGGCATTATTACAGTCCAAAGCATATCATCCTTTTTAGTCCTAGATCTCAAACCTAGCTAAGCTCAGCATTTGTTTATGTCACCACAAGAAAGGTTGGCCCCCATCCCTACTCCTTCAGCTTACCTCAGCAGAATGTTACAACATCTTAATTCCATATTCAGTCCCCTTCAAACCACTGTCCTCCATGTTTCTGGCCCATCCCAGCAGTTTTTTCCTGTGGTCAACGGAGAAAGCTGGATAAATTTGTTTAACATTTACTATGTGTGCCAAACTGTATGATGCACTATGAGATAAAAAGAAATAGAATACACAAAGTCCCCTGCCCTCAAGGAGCTTATAATTCAAGTGATTATTTTTCCCCAATACAAACAAGAAATGCTACTTGCCCAAAAGATCCTATATGATTTCAATCTGTTCTACTGAAACTGCACTCTCAAAGATCACTAATGTCCTCCTAATTATGCAATCCGATGACTTTTTGTCAATTTTTCTCTTCCTTGATTTCTCAGCAACCTTTTATGCTCTGTCTTTGATTTCTGTATTGACCTATGTGACATGGTTCTTCAATGGTTGAGAGAGAGAGAGAGAGACAGAGACAGAGAGAGACAGAGACAGAGAGAGAGACAGCGAGAGACAGAGAGAGACAGTGAGAGAGAGACAGAGAGACAGAGAGAGACAGAGAGAGACAGAGAGAGACAGAGAGAGAGAGAGAGAGAGAGAGAGAGAGAGAGAGAGAGAGAGAGAGAGAGAGAGCACATTCAGAAACTCACTCCAGTGTTTGCTATTTAATAATAACAAACAGGAAAAGTTAGACAGAGTGCAAAGACATCCACATTCCTAACCAGTTGTTGGATGTCTGCAGCTACGTAGCCTGCTGGCATCTCAGTATTTTTTTTTTAATAATTTGTTCAATACTGAACTTTTTATCTTATTAACATTCATTCTTTGCCTCCTTCCCTTACTCCCCTCCAGCTCCAAATTAGTTACTCCTCTCTACTCCTCTGTTTATGTTAATGACATCATTATATACCCAGACTTAAAACCTTGGTATTAATTGCCCATACAACTTTTATGCTATATTCACAGCAGGAGGTCAACCTGTGCTGGTGAATAGACCAGTCTCCAGCTGAGGGAACTCCTCCCTTTTCTGGGGAAAGAGGGACCAGGTCTAAATAATCATCCATGTGAGATGATAAACCCAAAGACAGACTGGGAATGGAATTCAAAAACCTAAGGGATAAGATGGAAGCAGAAAGCCAAGGGCCAAAAGCATGAAACCAAGGAGGTCTGCATGAAAATCTAGAGGCATGGTGGTATGGATGGCTGCAAAATGACTCTTTGTCTGATGTAATATGCCTTTGTGTACTGCTCTGGTCTTTTATTGTGTGTTACCCAACCATGCTTTGCTCTGACATGTCATCATGGTCGTGAGCTAACAGATGTACTAAACCCTCTTCTCAGCTACCCTAGCATCTTTCAGATCCATCTCTTTCATTCCATTTCTGCAGCCATTACATTAATTTGTATCCTTATTATTTTATGTCTGGACTATTATAATAAAATATTATACATATATAGAATTACTTATTAATTGGTTTTCCCACCTCTAATCTCTCTCCTTTTTGATCCATCCTGTTGAGCATCACCAGATTACTATTTCTAAATCACTATTTTGTATCACCCCTTCCCATGCCCGCTCACACTTAAAAAAATTTCAATGTTTTATCATTTTGCATCAAAGAAAGTACAAATGCTTTAACCTGGTATTTAAGATCTTCTATAGTATGACACTCTTCCCCACAACCTCTGCTTCTATGTTGTTCTTTCATTACCCTTTCGTGAGGATTCTAGGATCCAACCAAACTGAACTATTTGTTATTACTAAAGTTATTTAGTGGTTTCCTACCTCTGCGCCTTTACTTAGTGGGTACCCCATTTTTTGAATGCTTTCTCCTAAAGTGTCCACATTGTCAAAATACTGCCAATTCTGAAGGACGCAGCTCAAATATTACTGACTCCATGTAGATTTCCCTGATCTCATAAGCCTGACCTTCTATTATTCATAGTTTGAACCATTCTTGTGGAACTTACCCACATACTATCTTGTATTCATCATCTGTATGATGATAATATCTCAATTGTATTATAAATCCTGTGAATACAGGGACCACGTCTAACTCATCTTCGTATCTCACATGGTGCCTAGGAAAGCACATATTAGGTACTCAATAGATTGTTTTTTAAATGAATGAATAACACCTTTAAATACAGCCCACCCTGGAGGGGAGATGATTATTTGAAGGTCTTCTCTTTCCTATTCTATGATTCTTTCAAATAGACCCATTTAGATTTTTATATAGTTTTAGGACTGTTTACTGAAGCCGAATACATTTTGCCTCTCATTTCCTTTCACATTTGCCACAGTCAGACCGGAATGCAGATATGAAAAGTAACATTTGAAATTTAGTTATGGCTCTGTAGGATATATATTTATTTAAAGGGATCATCCTTAACTAATGGGATTCTGGACACAGTTTACTTTTTGTTAATGCACTCTAATCATAGACTTGTTCTTATTTTAAAATGAGACAGTAAAGTTGAGAAACAAAATTCTTTGCTTTTAGTTGTGGATTTGGAGTGAAGTTTAGGTAGCGCCCAGAAACTCAGGGTCTCCAGTGGAATGTTTCCCAAAGTAAAACCACCTATTCTTTCCCCCTCAGTTCCCTAGCCTCCATCATCTCAGAGTAGGAGAGAATGTTAGAGACCATCTAATCCAACCCATACCTGAATGAACACCTTCTCTATGACATCACTGATAAATGGTGAGCCATCCTTGAAAACCTTCATTGATAGGAAATTAACTACCTGTAATCAACCAATTATACTTTAGGATGGCCCTGATTATTTGTTTTCCTCAGCCTGCATTGCCCCCTTCATCTTTAACTCTCAGCCCCTGGACCACTGAACAAAGTAATCATTATTGATTTTGAGGTCTACATATTCTCATCCCCCTTCCTTTCCAAGTGCTATTATAGGAATTTTGCCAGAATTCTCCTTGCCCTCTAATCAGACCTTACTTTACAGCAAAGTCAATGGGGCTTATTCTAGGACATTAAAAAGAAAATATGCCAAAAATTGAGTTCATCTTCTTTCCTCACCAAGACCATTCCTAAGATTCCCTCGATCCTTTCTAGCTTCTCTATCCTACCACTGAATGTGTCCTCTAGTCTTATAACCTTTGATTTCGTCTTCAGTCTCTGAGTGGTTGTTCAGTCATGACTGACTCTTTGTCATTCCATTTGGGATTTTCTTGGTAGAGATCCTGGAGTGGTTTGCCATTTCCTTCTCCAGTTCATTTTTACAGATGAGGAAACTGAGGAAAACAGGGTTAAGTGATTTGCCCAGGGTCACACAGATACTAAATATCTGAGGCCAGATTTGAACTCACAAAGATGAGTCTTCCTGACTCCAGGCCCAGCACTCTATCTACTATGTCACTTAGCTGACACTGTGAGCCATTCCTACAAAAAGTCACCAACCCTTTCATATATTCAGTTATACCTACGACCTTAATACAGATTGGAATTACATTATTCCTACAGATGAAACCATCTCTGAATTCACATAACTTTCTCAGGTCCTCTAACTCTTATCTTCAGGACTAGGTATTTTTTGGAGACAAAATTTTAGTAATAGACTCTTGGGCAGACGTAGCATTTTCCTTTTTTAAATGCTTTTGCCTTTTAAAAATAATATTTTGCTGATTCCTTTTTGCATAATCATTTCTGGATATGTTATCTCCTCTTCACACACATACACAAAGGATGAGGCCTTTCTTGTAACAAAGAACAGTTAAGCAAAACATGGTGTACATATCTTATAGTACGTAATAGTAATAGTTGTATTTATATAAGTTATTTAAGGTGTACAAAGCACTTTACATATATGACTTCATTTAAGCCTCATAGCTACCCTGGGAAGTAGGTGCCATTCATTATCCTCATTTTACAGATGGGGCTGACAGAGGTTAATTGAATTGCTCAGGGTCATGTAGTTAGTAAGCCTCTGAGGTAGGTTTTGAACCCAGGTCTTTCTAACTTTAAAGCCAGTTCTCAATGCACTGAGCAACTAGCTGCCTGGAGACTGTATGCAACATGTAATGCCCCATTTCTTTGGTTGAGAGTGGGGGTGAATTTCCTCAGCTGTTTCTCGTTTGGTCAAATGAGATAATATATGCAAAGCACTGTGTAAACTCTAAAGTACTATGGAAATGGTAGCTATTTTATCATCATCATCATCATCATCATCAGTTCTCTATGGCCAAGACTGATCATTACAATTACTCAGAGTTTGGCCTCATTTTAGAATGTATTTTTCATTTACATTTTTGTAGTCACAATATATATTGTTCTCCTGATTCTGATTTCCCCAGAATCAAATGTCTTCTCATTTTTTTTTGAATTCTTCATATCTATTTCTTTTGGAGTAATAATATTCTATAGCATTCAACAATTCATCTGGCCATTGCCCAACACATGGGCAATGTGACTTAGTTATTGACTTAGTTCATGATGAAGTTATTGACTTAGTTTCCAACTTTTGTTTTATTTTCCAATCAACATTTTTACTGTGAGTATTTTGGTTCATATTACTAAGTGAGATAATATTTTTTAAGCTCTTAGCAGAGTGCCTTGACATATAGTAAGTGCCTAATAACTGCTTGCTCTTTCTCCCCTTAATATGAGGCTTTTCTTTTTGTTTATTTTTAATCTCCTTGGGATATATGCTCAGCAGCTGAATCTCTGAGAAAAAGAGTTTGAATAGTTTAGTGACTTAGCTCTCATAATTTCAAATCATTTCCCAGAATAGTTTAAGTTACTATGCCATTAACAGTGTAGACCTATTTTCCCACAGCATATTCAGCATTAACTCTCTTAAACTTTTGTCATTTTTGACAATGTGTTCATTTTAAGGTATTTATTTTCTCATTTTATATAATAAGTAGGGTAGGTATTATTTATTTTTTTTTAACAAATTTTTTTATTTTTATTTATTTATTTTTAAATTTATTTAACTTTTAACATTCATTTTCACAAAAGTTTGGGTTCCAAATTTTCTCCCCATTTGTCCCTCCCCCACCCCAAAACACCAAGCATTCTGATTGCCCCTATCACCAATCTCCCCTCTCTTCTATCATCCCTCTCTTCCCTTGTCCGCATCTTCTCTTTTTTCCGGTAGGGCCAGATAACTTTCTATACCCCTTTACCTGTATTTCTTATTTCCTAGTAGTAAGAACAGTACTCGACAGTTGTTCCTAAAACTTTGAGTTCCAACTTCTTTTCATCCCTCCCTCCTCACCCATTCCCTTTGGGAAGGCAAGCAATTCAATATAGGCCATATCTGTGTAGCTTTGCAAATGACTTCCATAGTAGTCATGTTGTGTGAGACTAGCTATATTTCCCTCCATCCTATCCTGCCCCCATTGCTTCTATTCTCTCTTTTGATCCTGTCCCTCCCCAAGAGTGTTGACTTCAAATTGCTCCCTCCTCCCATTGCCCTCCCTTCCATCATCCCCCGCAACCTGCTTATCCCCTTCTCCCCCACTTTCCTGTATTGTAAGATAGGTTTTCATACCAAAAATTATTCCTTCCTTGAGTCAAGTGTGATGAGAGTAAACGTCATGTTTTTCTCTCACCTCCCCTATTTTTCCCTCCACCAAAAACTCTTTTGCCTGTCTCTTTTATGAGAGATAATTTGCCCCTTTCTCCTCCCAATATATTTCTCTCTCACCCTTTAATTTCATTTTTTTAAGATATGATCCTATCCTATTCCATTCACTCTGTACTTTGTGTGTGTGTGTGCATGTGTGAGTGTGTGTCTGTGTATGTAATCCCACCCACTACCCAGATACTGAAAAGTTTCAAGAGTTACAAATATTGTCTTTCCATGTAGGAATGTAAACAGTTCAACTTTAGTAAAGTCCCTTATGACTTCTCTTTGCTGTTTACCTTTTCATGCTTCTCTTCATTCTTGTGTTTGAAAGTCAAATTTTCTTTTCAGCTCTGGTCTTTTCATCAAGAATGCTTGAAAGTCCTCTATTTCATTGAAAGACCATTTTTTCCCTTGAAGTATTATACTCAGTTTTGCTGGGTAGGTGATTCTTGGTTTTAGTCCTAGTTCCTTTGACTTCTGGAATATCCTATTCCACGCCCTTCGATCCCTTAATGTAGAAGCTGCTAGATCTTGTGTTATCCTGATTGTATTTCCACAATACTTAAATTGTTTCTTTCTAGCTGCTTGCAATATTTTCTCCTTGATCTGGGAACTCTGGAATTTGGCCACAATGTTCCTAGGAGTTTCTCTTTTTGGATCTCTTTCAGGCAGTGATCGGTGGATTCCTTGAATGCTTATTTTGCCCTCTGGTTCTAGAATCTCAGGGCAGTTTTCCTTGATAATTTCATGAAAGATGATGTCTAGGCTCTTTTTTTGATCCTGGCTTTCAGGTAGGCCCATAATTTTTAAATTATCTCTCCTGGATCTGTTTTCCAGGTCAGTTTTTTTTCCAATGAGATATTTCACATTATCTTCCATTTTTTCATTCTTTTGGTTTTGTTTTGTGATTTCTTGGTTTCTCATAAAGTCATTAGCCTCCATCTGTTCCATTCTAATTTTGAAAGAACTATTTTCTTCAGTGAGCTTTTGAACCTCCTTTTCCATTTGGCTATTTCTACTTTTAAAAGCATTTTTCTCCTCATTAGTTTTTTGAACCTCTTTTGCCAATTGAGTTAGCCTGTTTTTCAAGGTGTTATTTTCTTCAGCATTTTTTGAGTCTCCTTTAGCAAGGTGTTGACCTGTTTTTCATGCTTTTCTTGCATGTCTCTCATTTCTCTTCCCAGTTTTTCCTCCAGCTCTCTAACTTGATTTTCAAAATCCTTTTTGAGCTCTTCCATGGCCTGAGCCCATTGAATATTTATTTTGGATGTTTGGGATACAGAAGCCTTGATTTCTACATCTTTCCCTGATGGTAAACATTGTTCTTCCTCATCTGAAAGGATGGGAGGAGATATCTGTTCACCATGAAAGTAACCTTCTATGGTCTTATTTTTTTCTCCTTTTCTGGGCATTTTCCCAGCCAGTTACTTGACTTCTGAGTGTCCTCTCCACACCCACCATGCCTCCCATTCTGCCCAGCCAGTGCTTAGGGTCTGAGATTCAAATGCTGCTTCCCAGCCTCAGGGCTTTTGGTGGACAGGGCTGCTATTCAGTATGAGATTAAGTTCAGGTGCTCAGATGGAGGCAGGGTCACCTCATGGGCTTAGTTCCCTCAGGGGGTTTATGCAGAGACCTTCAACAATGGATCCAGGCTCCTGCCTGCTTTGGGAGCCCTTGTCTGCTGCTGCCTCTGCTGCTGCCTCCCAAGGGGGCCTGAGTTATGGGGACACCCCGCTCCCCTCTCGGCCAGCCAAAGAGACTCACTGACCTTTGGCACCTGTAGGTGGAGGGACCTGCACGGCTGCTGGAAATTCTCTCCCTGGAAACTGCTCAGATCTGCTCCTCTCAGTGCTGGGCTGTGCTCCAGGTCAGGTGCTCAACGGACCTTTCGAGTCAGTTTTTCAGGGCTCTCTGGAACAGAAATCTCCTCTGCTCCGTTGTTCTGTGGCTTCTGCTGCTCCAGAATTTTTTGGGAGTTCTTCTTCACAGGTATTTTATGGGCTGTGGGTTTGAAGCTAGCATATGTGTGTCTTTCTACTCTGCCATCTTGGCTCCTCCCCCTAGCATAGGTATTATTGCTGTCATTTTACAGATGAGTAAACCGAGGCCTAAAAGTAATCTTCCCAAAGTCACATAATTAATAAACAGGATTGTTATAATCATAATTCTCCTGATTCTTACTCTGGACTATATCTTCTCACCTCTACAAAGAAGTATGTGGCAAATCCTAACTGTTGCAGAAGTTAAATCCAGATACTTTAGTTTGGCTTAATAGACTTCTAAGGCATTCACCATTAATCAGCATCCTCCCACTACTTCCCAGTTTGTCATTAAGAAAACCTGATAACATTTCCCCCATATGTTTCCTTCTGCCTCTACTTGATGTATATTCACATGAAATGCTTTCTCCCATTCTCCATAAAGTCTTTGCTAATCATTCTTACCTATTTGTGGTCATGACACTCATTCCATGTTTTATGTAATCATCAAATCTTTTCTTAGACTGTAACCTTCTTGTATTTTTCCTGCTTTACTCACACAGTGTATACTTTACTTAACCCATGGCATTGATGAATGAGGAGCTTTGATGATCACTCTGCTTCTGAGGTTAGAGAGCTAACTGTCTGGAACCCTCTTTGGAGCCCAATCAGGCAGCTGCTATGGAGTCTAAAGCCATCGCCATAATCTCTCACTGTCCCATCCCTTTGGAACTCTATTCCTATTTGTGACTTCTCAGTGCTTCAACTTACAGAGAAGATGATGGCCAAGGCACTGGCCCCCAACTTTGTCTTATAGAGGCTGGGTGAGAAGCCTGCGAATGAGATAGGATCAATGTCAAAAGCCTGGAGACCAAATACAAGATTACGCTGAGACGTTGAAGTGTCCAGAAAAGAGTGAATAGCGTGGTGAGATGACTAAAAAAAGCATATCAAATGACGATGAGCAAAAGAAGCTGGAGAAGAAAAGGCTTGGGGGCTTGGGGCATAGCATGATTGTTGCCTTTAAAGGGAGGAAGTGTGGCACACTGGCTTGAACATTGGAGGATGTGGGTTCTGGTCCTGCCTTCCATGCTTACTTCCTGAACGGCTTTGGGCAAAGTCACTTTCTGGTTTCATCTTCCTCATCGGTAAAATGCTAGCATTGGAAGAGGTAGCCTCTGAGGTCCCTTCCTGTTCCAAATATTGATCCTATGTATTTAAAAGGCTATCATATCTATTACAGAAGAAGGAATAAATTTGCCTGGCTTGCCGTCTCAGGAGAAAAAAAAAAGTGTTGAAGTTTCTGAAAGGCAATGCAATTAGAAATAATTAAAAACCTCCTCATGACTAGAATTGTCTGAAAATTGAGTGTGTGTGTGTGTGTGTGTGTGTGTGTGTGTGTGTGTGTAAGGAAATAAATACTAGCATTTGTAGCTTTGCCTTTAGGTCTACATATACACGAGACAGTAATGTGAAAGTTGGGAGATATGTGGAACAATGGATAGAAGTGATAACTTAAAGTCAGGAAGACCTGAATTCAAATACTCTTAGAGATACTGCTGTGTAACTATGGACAAGTCACTTAATCTCTTTGAACCTCAGTTTGCTAATCTGTAAAGTGTGATAATAATAGCCCCAACCAAACAGCTGTTGTGAGGATCAAGTCAGATAAAACATATGAAGTACTTTGCAAAACTTAACGTACTATAGACATGCTGGCTACTGTTCTAATTACTGTGATTATGATTAGTGCTATTATTATTAAAATTGATTTGTGACGATGTAGGCATCTGGTGGCTGGTTTATGCTCTACACACACAGTGGTACATGTGCATGCGTATATGGGTGATTGATTTTCCCTGTTTTCTCAAAGATAGTCTGAAGTGTTTTGACCTTTCTCTTACATAAGAAGTCCCTGTAGGATTTGTATGAACTGATGCAAAGTGAAGTAAACAGAACCAAATAGAGAGAATTATACAATAGAAAAACCTTTGTAAAGGCAACTCTGAAAGACTTAGGAACTCTGGTAAATACAATAGTCAGCCACAATCTGTAGGACTCATGGTGAAGCATGACAGAGAGGTGAAGGACTCAGAGTCTACACTGAGGCATATGTTGGGTTGTTTTTTATTTTTGACATGGCCAATGTCAAAACTTGTTTTGCTTTACTACATGTTATAATGGGAGAAAAAAATGAGGTCCCTACCCGGGACTTTTTAAAGCTCTTTTCCTTCTCTTAACTCCCCATCCTGTGAATGCTAGGCAAGACTGGCTCTAACTCCTCTCTTACCTTCTGTACTCATGTAGTGATTTTTTCATTCACCTACTTTGAGTATGAATGTGCAGGGGCAACATGATATGTTAGAAGGGGTACTGAATGGAGAATCAGGAAACATGGGTATCCTGACCCAGAGGGTAAGGGGAGGAGGTTGTAAATTTTAGTTTGCTATAGGGAAGGTTTTTTAAATTTTATTTTTAATTTATGGAATAAAACAAGCATTTCTATAACATAGTACAAGAAATAGATGATTATATATGAAACTGCAAAAGTTTGTATTTAAGAATTGCAACTGAGTAAAAGTGGAATTGTCTGCTTCAAGAGGTAGGAGGTATCTAAGCATAGGTTGGGAGATCACATGGAAGGAATGTTATAGAGGGAATTCCTGTGCAGATAAGGGTTGAACTAAATGATCTCAGAGGTTCCTTCTGCTCTAGAGATTCTGTGGGTTCAGTTTTACCAGTGAATGACTGTGTGACCTTTGGCAAATCATCAATCCTTGTGGGCCTCAGTTCTTTCATTTATAAATTAAAACTACAGTCATTAGACAGCTTAGCTAGAGTACTGGACTTAGAATTAAGAAAACTTGGGACAATCTTGCTTCTGATGCTTACTGGTTGTGTGACAAAGACAACTGAGTGGCACAGTGGATAGTGTGCTGGGCCTGGAATCAGGAAGACTCATCATCATGAATTCAATTCTGGCCTCAGACAGTTAGTAGTTGTGTGACCCTGGGCAAGTGACTTAACCCTGTTTGCTTCAGTTTCCTCATCTGTAAAAAATAGCTGGAGAAGGAAATGGAAAACCACTCTTTTTCTTTGCCAACAAAACCCCAAATGTGGTCATGAAGAGTTGGACGTGATTGAAAAGTCACTGAATAGCAACAACAAATGTTACGTGACAATAGCAAGTCACTTAACATCTTTAAGCCTCAGTGTCCTCATCTGGAATATGGGGGATAATAATAACATGCAGTGTTTATGAGACTTGAATACATGCAAAAAACTTTGTAAACTTCAAGGTACTGTATAAATTTCAGTTAGCATTATTTAATTATGCACTATTCATTAGATAATCTGATAGGTCTTTTCTAATTCTAGCATTCTAAAAGTTTGTAATTCCTGTTCTGGGAACCAAAGAATTGTTGCCTTATGATTATTCCTGGACAATGGGAATTCCAAGTGTACACAGATTATTTATAACAGAAAGATCAAGTAGATACATGGCATTGGGGGATATAGGGTCTGGGGACAACTTATTTGGGATAATTAGAAGCAATCCACGCTTTTGTAATGTCACCCAGAGCATCTGGCACCTCAGTGACCACTGTAAATGCATTTGTCCATTTCTACATGGGCACCAAGAATTTCATTAAAAATAATACATTTTTATAAGTGAGGGGACAAGAGATCACCTTATGGAAGGGCCAGTTCAAAGAACTTGTGGATGTTTAGCCTGGGGAAAAGAAAACTTAGGAGGAATGTGACACGTGGAGAAAGTCTTTGAATTTGAGTCAGAAAAACTCAACTCTGCTACTTTCTGGTACTTTTGACCTTCAGTGAGTCATTTAAATTCTTTAAGTCTTAGTTTCTCATCTGTAAAATGGAGATGGTAATATATCCACCAACTCTCTAAGTCACAGAATTGTTCGGAGGGCCAGAAGGTATGATGTGGCATACAAAAGCATCATCGTGTAGTTGATACAGCCCTAAACTTGAGAGTCAGATTAGACCTGAGTTCAAATCCCACCTCTGACACTTACTAGTTGTTTGACCACTAGGAAGTAGTAAGTCTTTTGATCTCTTTGAGCACCAGTTTCTTCATCTGTAAAATGATGGGGCTGGATTTGATCGCCTCTGAAGTCTCTGGCTCTAAATCTCTATTGTCATCTGAAGGGCTCTATAAATGTCAGCTATTATTAAATTCGAAGGGCTGGCATGTGGAAGAAAGATTACAGCTATTTGATGTGTCCTTTCAAGAGGGCACATATAGGGGCAATGGGAGAAGTTACTGATAGTGGCATACAATTTAGATGAAAAATTAAATTACCTTCCCTAAATTAGAGCTGTCTACAAATGGAATGGAGTAAGTTGCATGTCCCTGTAGGTCTTCAAACAGACTTCTTGTAGGGGATAATGTACAGGGGGGGAGAAGAGAAAAGATGAAAGGAGAGGAGGTCTTGCCCATGGTAGAAGGCTAGATGAGATGACTCATGGACTCTCTTTCAATCCAAGAATTCTTTTGCTATAAGCATTATAAGGTTTTCTGAGTTGTTGTAAGTGTTTATGCCTCTTTATTCAGAAACTTTGCATTTGAATTAGACGCTCAAGAGACTTCTGAGTCCAAGCTCATGTTGATCTGATCAGCCACAGTCTAACACATTGAAACTTAACTGTAGCATAGTGAAGTCATTTTGTTCCTCTTCGAGAATGAAGGACAACAACTGACTAACCAACCAACCTACAATCATCTTTAACAATATGTTAACAGCAGTTCACAGGACCTTATTGAATTCCTAGTGTGTGTGTGTATACAATAACTCTTTAATTTGGTGCTTTGGATTTATCCAAATAATTTCTTATACATTATCTCACTTGATCCTCATGTAATCGATGTATGTATTTTACAGCGTAATACCATCAGTTCCATTTTACCAATGAGGAAATTGGGGCATGGAGAGTTGAAGCACCTTGACCAGATTCACAAAGTAATTAGCAAAAAGTCTGGAGCTAGAATCCAGGTCATTAATTCCTCAGTCTAGTGCTCTTTCTCATGCTCTTCACTGACAACCAAAGCAGAAATCAGTTTTCAAAAGGCTCATGACTACGAGCTGCCTCCACACCTCCATTGGCTTCTTGTTTCAGGCACCAGAAAAGTCTCTGGAGTTTAATCAAATCCAGCATTTTGTTTTGCCAGCAGAGGAATTTGATGGTATTCTTCATTGTCTAGACTTGAGCTGGCAAGCCACACAATACACTGTATTACAAATTTTCTTTGAAGTATTCGGATGCTTTGAGGGATCTGTATGTAAGGGAAAGGAAACAATTTAAAATTACTTCTTAGAGATTTCAATGTGTGTGTAGGTTGTCAGATGGGGAAGACAGGGTAAAGCCATGACAAGAGTGCTCAAATGGTAGACAGTTCTGCCACCTCAATGACCTTGGCTAAGTCATTTAACATCCTTGTGCTTCAGTTTCCTCATCTATAAAGTAAGGACTATTGTATCAGATCACCTCAAGGTCTCTTCCTGCTATAAATGGTGATCTTTTGCAAACTTGAATGACCAAGAACTGATCTTCCCTCCATTTCCTCTATGAATCCCTGGCTTGGGAACTTGACGAGAAAAAGTCCCTGGTCTAGCTCTGGACTCCTTGGTCTCTTTTCAGGCCCATTCACCCCTTAGAGTCAGTCTGGAGGCCCCCTAGTTGTTTTGGGCTGGGTGAACTGCCCTTCTGATACATGTTCTCTTAGGGTACTTAGCCCTCTTAGGCAGTTATTTTTTGCTTTACCATTGTAGGTGTTGAATACAGCACAAATGGCTAGCTTATAGGTTCGATACCCACATTTATGATTATAGAAGGAGAGTGAAATAAATTTCTGTTATTATCTAACCCAGCACTGGAATTTCTACCAACATGAATAACCAACTACGAAAACAAAATCATCCTTAGTTGGAAATGATTTTCAGGCACAAAGCCTGACAATCAATGTTTCCATGCTCAGTGATGTCATATATTAGAGAAACATCTGGAAAAGTTGGCTTTGCCATTTCTGAGCTGTGCAATAATGAGCAGATCTCTTCCCCTTTCTGGATCTCAGTTTCCTTACTTGTCAAATAAAGAGGTTGGGCCCAATGATCTCTAAGTCTCCTTAGAGAGCTAATATTCAATGATTCTAAATAGTTCAAAGATGGTTCAGCAGAGAGTTCCTTGAGTTCCATAAAGAGAGAATTTGGGATCAAATAATAAATCCTGCCACTCGCTACCAATGTGATTTCTGGCAAGCCTGCTCATCTCTTTAGATTTCATTTTCTTTATCTGCAAAATGGGATATTTGATCTAGACCAGTTGGCCTCCCAGTCTCTTTCCAACTTTAGAACTATGGTCCTAGGAGAAGGGCCACATCATATGTGAACTTTACCAGTGCCTCACACAATTGTCTGTGATGCTGTGTATTATATGTATATGTGTGTGTAATCTTTATCTATCTATCTATCTATCTATCTATCTATCTATCTATCTATCTATCTATCTATCTATCTAATTTATGTCTTTATCACTATCCTCAGTATAGTGGGAAGGGTCTTGGATTGAAAGAATCTGAGGATCTGGGGACAGTTGGTTAAATTCATAATGATGATTAAATAGGAAAAATCATAGGTCTCCTCTGTATAATTAGAAAGCCCTTTCTCCTTCTCATCTGATGTCAACAGCCCTGTGAGAGGGGTTGATCTCACAACTATTCTAAGGAAGAAGTTGAAGTTGACTGATGTACGCACAAAGCCACTAAGAACAGTAGAAGAGCCTAAAATCTAAGTTTTCTTGACTCCATGTTGGGTCCTACTGTTCTTTCTAAGGAGACCTATCTTAAAGAGAGAGGGACCCTCGCACGGTGGGGAACCTGCTGCCTCAGCCTCCAGGTCGCATATGGCCCTCTGGGTCCTGAATTCAGTCAAAGAGCCTCCCCTGAGGATCTAGAAGGCCATATGAGGCCTTGAGGCTGCAGGTTCCCCACACCTGCCTAGATTTAAGGGATACTTTCCTAATATGGCTGATCCATCGGCCAAAGACTCTGGGCCTTCAGGCCCTACTCACCCTGAGGAGCGGCTAACTTAGGCAGTGTTCATTAGAGATTTCTCCCAAGTGGATTTGTTGTGTTTGTTTTTTAAATCTCCCTTGGCTTCAGATGCCTCTTGGCATAATATTCCTGTGAAGCCAAGCCAACACTGTGTGCTGTTCCCCTGCCCCCTGCCTTTCTCTTTGCAAAGGAAGTGTTTGAAGACAAATCTTATTCAGCTGTTCTACTGAAATGCTCTTTTTCCCCCCAAAAAGAAGTCTGGTCTGAGAAATTTCAGGTTCATTGGTAAAAGTTTAGAAATCTGGGGACCTTAACTGATTTTTCTGGGTGAGCCCTCCTCCTTTGGTCTATTGATTCCTCGAAATAATGTCCCTTACTATGGATTTGGTGGGGGGAGGAGAAGGATATGTGGATGTGTGTGGGAGAGAGAGAGAGGGAGAGAGAGAGAGAAAGAGACAGAGAGAGAGAGAGAGACAGAGAGAGAGAGAGAGAGAGAGAGAGAGACAGAGAGAGAGACAGAGAGAGAGAGAGAGGGAGAGAGAGAGAGAGAGAGAGAGAGAGAGAGAGAGAGAGAGAGAGAGAGAGAGAGAGAGAGAGAGAGAGAGAGAAACTGGCTTGCCTTTACATTGATAGGCCACCTTCACTAATTTTGTTACTTTACCATGATTATTCCATTCAGAGTTGCCTCCTTCCATTTTTTCCCCTCCTCCTTGCCCTTCTTGTTACTAGATATAAATAAAGTCATAAAGGATCTCAGAAGCCCATGGTGACTTTCATGATGTTGACCTCCTATTTTCTTGACCTCTTCAGAACCCATGACTACTTCAGTCATCTTGATTGCTTCATCTTAGATCTTACCATCGTGCCAAACTTTTTCCAGCTCCAACACCTTGAATGTTAACATTCTGCTCTCAGATCACAATTTCCTATCCTTCCACGTTTCCTGTAGCCTTACTCCCCCAAACTGAACTTTGTCTTCAGTAAGAACTCCAGTCCTTCAGCTTCTCACAGTTCTCCCAGTCCATTAGCTTTCTAATGGTTTCACTTCACTGTCTTCATAGTCTGTTGCACCAACCACAATGCCATTTGTTGCAGTAGGCATTTCAGGAGGGCTTGCTATATTGAATCGAATTTGTTTCTTTGTCTACTTCTGTTTGCTTTACTGTGGGATGGGAAGAGCCTGAGAATTCTTGGAGTTTTACCAAGTTGCTTAGATGGCTATGTTAGCATGGGGAGATTGTGAAACCTTGGAATAATCCAACACAAACTAAGACTTCACAATCTTGTTTCCTAAGAACGGAAATAGTTAGAAGGTCATCATAGATTTAATTGACCCATCCAGACTCCTATGGGATTCTTTGCTCCCACTCAAACGGCTGTTCAGGCAGTATTTTGTCTAGTATTAGTGTTATACTTTATACTTTCAGAATGTTAAAGAATTTTGGTTTATTCTGCCTTAGAACATTAGAGGAAGGTCAAATGTTAACTTCCCACTTATGCGGAGACCAGAACTAAGTTTCTCAAAATACAATTCCAGTTAAAACAAATATTAAATGCTGAGTATGTACCAGAAGTGATCTGGGTTCTAGTAACAGAAAAACTTTTCAAAAATGTAATCTGTTGACCTCAGAGAATTTGCTGTCTAAGGGTAGAATGTATGACAATCATAAATTTGTGTATGTGATAGGAAGAAAGGAAAAATCCAGATAAATTGATCTAATAAAATTCGGGTAGAGAGAGAACAAGCCCTTATTTTACATGGGGTCTCATTAGCCATACAACTCTGAGTAGTAGCACTTGTACATGTAGTTAATACACAATAAATATTTAGTTGAATTTGAATAGGAAAAATGTTATCCAATTTCAGTTTTCTAAAGTAGCCTCTTCAGTTTCTCTGATGGTAAGAAGTCATTAGAAACTCAGACTTATTATTAAAGGAATTTGTGGAGTTGCTTTGCAGGAGAACTTTGTTAGAGAACCATTGGATAGATGATTTACCTTCTGGCCTAAATATGGATAGATGGAAAGATTATCAGAGGTGTAAGATTTTTTTTCTTTGTACACATTTATTTTTTTAAAAAAATGCTGCTATATCATATAGTAAGCAAAGGGAAGGGTTTCATAAATCTACGTGTTATATTTTTTCCTTGACAGGTTTCAGCTATTTAATGTAGGACACAGGGTGAACATAATGAAAAAAAGTCATATCTTCAACAATCAAGTGTTGAGCACCTACTTTGTATAAGATAATGTACTAGGGATACAGTAGGTCATAAATACTGCTCTCAAGAAATTTATCATCTACCTGGGGAAAACATTATCACATAAATGAAAATAGCAAGAAAAAAATGTGATGACTGCAAAGGAGAAATCGATACCAATGCAAATGATAAATTTGGAGTGAGAACTACCATGGAGAGGAGTCAGAGGAGGCTTCCTGGTAAGTAAAGGAAAGGAGAGACTTCAAAATACAGAAATGGGAGGATTCAGTTCAAGGGATGAGGAAATCAAGAAAAGCAGTAGTCATTCTATCATTTTATTTGAGTGTACAATTTATTAGAGCGGTGTCTGGAGAACATTAAGTTTGGTGTAGGGGTGTCTACATGATAGCTATACCTTACAAAATCTTAGTAGAACCAGATGGAAGATGAGTGTGGCCAAAAAAGGAAAGAACAATTGGTAAAGTAACTTTTCCAGATGCAAAATTAATAATGTTAGCAAATACTTCTAGAACTCTTCATGGTTTTCAAAAATTTCTTTCTTTCCCAGAATCCTAGGAGGTATTACAGAAGCTCAGAGTTTGTAGGGACCTCAAGGGCCATCTGGTCCTAAGTACCTGGAAAGAAAATTCCCTAAATAACATCCCTGAAAAGTAGACATTCACTTTGGCTTGAATGCCTCCAGTACTGGCGAGCTCACTACTTTATAAGGAAGCACGTTTCACTTTTAGACAGGTTTAATTACTGCTAAATATATGTTTTTTAAATTCTATTAACTCTAAATCTGTCTGTGCTATTTTCAGGCATTGCTGATAATTCTGTCCTCCAAGGAAAGAAGAAAAGTCTAACCTCTATTCCCCATGAGAACTCTTTAAATGTTTGAAGATGGCCATCATATCCCCTTTCTATTCCATCTTTGATTTTCTATATTAAACATCCCCAATCAAATGATTGCCATAATATGGTATCCGATTCTTTCATCATCCTAGATACCCATTGTTCCTCCTCAGATCTGCCACCCAGATGTGAATGTGATACTGCTGATGTTGCCTGACCAGAGCAGACTATAAGACTATTCCCTCATTCTGTATACTGCTCCTCTAGCAATTAATCAATAAACATTTGTTAAGCACCTACTTTGTGCCAGGCAATGTGCTAAGCACTGAAGATACACAGAAAGGCAAAAGACAGTCCCTGTTCCCAAGGAGCTCACAGCTTAATGGCGGAGACCACATGACATCAACTATGCACAAATAAGATATATGCAGAATAAACTGAAGATAATCAACAGAGGGAAGGCATTAGAATTAAGGGATGTGTGTGGTATGAATCTAAGACTAAATTAACTTTTTCACTGTAGTGTGATACTATTGACTCATGTTGAGTTTGATGGAAGTGGAAGTCCCCAGAATCTTTTTCATATGAACTATTGTCTAGCCAGGCCTCCCAAACCATATAATTGTATAGCTTATTTTTAAAAATCCAACTTTATGGCTACATTCATCTCTGTTACATCATATTTTATTCCATTTGGCTTATTGTTTGAGCCTGAAGTATTTTTCAATCCTGACTGTCCCTTCCAAGATGTTAACTGTCTCTACTAGCTTTATTTCATATGCAAATTTGACAAGCAAGCCATTCATTTTTTTTTCCCAAATCTTTGATGAAAATGTTGAATATCACAGAGTCGAGGACTGAGCATACCACTATATATTTACCTCTAGGTCAAAACTGATCCACTAATGATTACTTTGGAGGTTTGGTCAACCTGTCCCCTTCCCACTGATTGTACTATAGTCTAGCTAAAACTTTTCCATTTTATCTACAGGGAAATAATGATAGGCTTTGTTATCTATCTTGATACTATTGAGGTATATCATATCTATATTATATCTGCCATTATTATATCCACCCTATCATAAAAGGAAATGAGTTTAATCTGGCTTGTTCTAGATAAAACCATGTTGGTTCTTAGTCATCACCACTTTCTTTTTCTAAGTGCTTCTGACCTGTTATAACATTTAAGAATTTTGCTAGGAGTTGACCTCAGATTCATGGAATCTGGTGCCAAAGGCACCATTCTTTTCTCTTTTTTGAAAATAAGGACATTTACCTATGTCCAGTCTGGAGGCACTTTTTTTCACTCTCCATGATTTTGCAAAGATCATCAACAATTCATTAAGTCCACCAATTCTTTTATTACTCTGGGATATAATCTGACCAAGCCTCATAATCTAGAAATTATTAAGAGGAACTAATTGTTCTTATACCGTCTATGCATGCATCTTTATTTTACTTATAGTAACTTAAATTTACATAGCACTAAAAGGTTTATGAAGTGTTTTCCTTGCCACAATCCTTTGAATGAGGTAATGATAGCTAACACTTAGTTCTTCAAAATATCTTAAATATGTTATTTTATATGTTCTTCACAATTAACTTGCTGACAAAGATATTATGGGTATTGTTATGATCCCATAAATGGCAAATATCAAAACTAGGAATGAACCTATGACTTACGATCCCAAGATCAATACTTCTGTGCCGGGATCACATGAAAAGGTGAAATAGTATCCTTTGGTGTGATTTAATAAGTAAATATTATTCAAACTGAGTAAATCAAGAGAAGGGAGCAAAGCAGTAAATGGACAAGATATTTCAATGAGTGACATTGAGAAGAAATATTTCATTAAGAAATACGGGAATTGGAAATATAGAGATAAACTTGGTAGTAAAGAATATCTGATCAGCTTTTTCTCATTACTAGAAGAAGGTTCTCAGGCTGGCATATCCCAGTCTGCTAGTTCACATGGTAATGCCTCAATTCATTGAATTTTTTGAGAGCTAGGCTACTTGATAATGAAATTGACTATTTAAAATGCTTTATAAGTCATGTGAAGCAGAGACGTCATCCTTTAAGAATCATAGAGTTGAGTTATAAAGTTCTCATTATGCTGTATACTCATGGTGTGGATATGGGCCAAAACCAGTTCTACTTGCCTACATGAAGTTGAAGTTAGTAGATATGACCTAAAGCAAATGTGTGGGCTTGGCAAAATTTTTGTTCAACATCTCTAGCTTTTTCTTGCTCTTTTTCTCTTACTTAATGAGGACTCCTGTTGTAGCTTAAGAGACTTGGTGCCCTGGCTTCATCTACATCAAAACAGGAAAGTCTCTTAGAATGGTTATTTAAACTCCTATCTGGTGTCTTCATCCAACTCTCCTGAGAAGAATGAGCCTAGGACTTGCCCAGATGTAGTGGATGAAAAGCTGTTCTTGGAAAGTATGGGAAGCAGGAGATTTTGTTTCCTATATTATCAGGTATTGATTGGTGTGAAGTTCAAATTGTAGGGGCCATTAAACCATACATAAAAGTGCTGGTGAGCTGTATATTGCTTTAGAAAATAATATATTAATATTATTTATTCTCTATTGTATTTTTACCTATTTTGTTAAATATTCTCCAATAACATTTTAATTTCCTTTGAGCTTCACTTCAGGAACGTTACAGGTCATGTTTGATGCCTCTGGTACAAAGGGGAGATGGCATTGATTTGAAATGGACAACCTGAGTTTTAATCCTTGCTCTGAAATCTACTCCATATGGAAGACTCAACAAATTCCTTTCATTGTGGGGGCCTCAGAGACAGTCAATATTACTCCTTACATCACAGATGGGGAAATCAGGATCCTTTTCTATGTTTAATTCCTCTAAACTTCCGAGACATCCACCTAAAATGTCTCTGTCTCCCTCTCATCACTTCCCTTTCTTGCCAGAGCAGTAGTTGAATCCTCCTTAGCCTTTCCTTTGCCTTAGACCAAGAACCTCAGACCTATGTTTTAGAGGACCTTTGACATCACATTGGTTAGTATTTAGTGAGGATGTATTTTTCCATTACAAGATTCTCTGCCTGATATCTGGGAAAATGCCCCTATGCCCATTGTACTATTTTGTGTCTTGGGAAAAACTTTTTTCTTTTTTTTATTAATTTATTTGTTTTTAGTTTTCAACAATTAGTTCCATAAGTTTTAAATTTTCTCCCTTCCCCACTTCCTCCCTGAGATGGCATGCAATCTTATATAGGTTCTACATAAACATTATTATTAAGCACATTTTCACATGAGTCATGTTGCATAGAAGAATTAAAATGAATGGGAGAAACCATGAGAAAAATCAAACCAAAACAAAACATAACACAGGAGAAAAGAGTCTGCTTCTTTCTGTATTCTAATTTATAATTCTTTCTCTGGATGTGGGTGGCATTTTGCATCAAGAAGGGAATGTTTTATGTCCTTACATTGCTGTGAAGAGCTAAATCTATCAGAAACAGTCCTCGCACACTGTGGCTGTTACTGTGTACTCCTGGTTCTGCTCACTTCACTCAGCATCAGTTCATATAAGTCTTTCCAGATTTTTCTGAAGTCCACCTGTCCATCACTTCTTATAGCACAGTAGTATTCCTTTACATTCATATACCACAACTTGTTCAGCTATTCCCCAATTGATTGGCATTCCCTCGATTTCCAGTTCTTGACCACCACATAAAGGGCTGCTATAAATATTTCGTACATGTGGGACCTTTTAGCGAAGAACTTTTTGATGAAGTATGGTTGGAATGCCTTCTTATCATTACTTTTGCTTGTTTCTCCTTTGTGTTCTCAAACACCCTAATTTCTCATTCTCATGGCTTCACTTCTCTGTGCTAGTAGAAAGAGGGGAAGGAGTAGAAAGAGCCAGACTCCTCAGATCAGCAGGAAAGATGCTCTGTTGGCCTCTCCAGCCTGATGTCACCTGACTAAACTGTTTGTTGGGGCTGCTGCGTTCCAGTCCTGGGGGAGGCCACAATGATGCTTTTGTTTGTGTGTGAGAGTCTCTGGCTTTGATTAGCAGCAGGCTACAGTGCAGCTGAGCATACAATAGGGACCAAAGAGTAGAGAGAAAAAAATCCTGTTACAGTTTTCTATTGGAAGGCGATTGGTATCATTTTCAGTGATCCCACAGTGGCTCACAGGGGGAGTCTGTTCAGAACAGTTTGGAGAAGTGCTTGCTCTGACCAGGGACCAGGTCTTAAGGATGACTTCATTTATTTCCATGAAGTATCAAGATCAAATCTTCCCTTTTCCCCTCTGCCTGGGTGAATTTTTCATATGTAAAGTTGTTGCTTTCTGAGGGACTGAAGGGTTGGTGGGGGGCAGCAGGGGGCAAAGAGAGATAGTAGAGGAATGGAAAGCAGCAGTGATTCCCATGCTATCAGGGGTCAGAGCAGCTGGACCTCTTCATGTGCATTAATGGGCCAATCTCAGCCTGGAAAAAAGCATTGGTCAACTGGCAGAGGTTGAAAGGAAACATGGATCTAGTTTGGTTCTCAAGATGAAAATTTGTCATTCTTTCATTCAATTGTTGCATGTTCCAGTGGCAAAGTCAATGACTTGTGAGCAGAAGAGGAAATGAAATTCTTTGTTCTTTATCATCATGACTATATCTAATTTATTTTTTCTGTAGGACAATTGCCCTGTTAGTCTAATAACAAAATGACTGCACCTACATAAGAATCTATGAAACTAATTCTTCATCACCTTCTCTTTGAGAAGGAATCCAGTTTGACCTTGAATTGTAATCAATCAGTCTATAAAATATTTATTGAATTCCTTCCATGCACATGGTACTGTGCTAGGTATTGTGGGAATACCCCAAAGCATGGTTATAGCATCTGAAAAACTTACAGTCTCATCAGGGAGACAAGAGATAGACACATGAAAAAGTTCAGTAACTACTAGGTTGTACTTTATTAAATGGATGGGGCATACAGTATATATAACAGGAGTTCAGAGGACCCAGTATTCAGTGTAGACAGGAATGATCAAAGAAACCTTTATTAAAGATGTAGGACTTGAAGACAATGCAGAATTGGCAAGGTTTAAGTATGGAGAGGGGGGTTACATTCTAGAAGGGAGAATAACATGAGAATAGTCACAAAGGTGGGAAGGAATAAGGCATTTCTGGGCAAAAAGTGAGGAGAATGTGCAGAATGTAGAAAAGTAGCTTTTAATATCTGGTCCAGGGACTCCTGGGGATCTTCAAAATCCTTTAACAGGGTCTGAGAGGTCAAAATCATTTCTTATTATAATACTAAGACATTTTAATTTCAAATATGGTAAATATTGAGGGATAAAATCCACATAAGCCAAAGTTCTATGGAGTGGGTCCTTAATAACTTTTATGAGTGTAAGACCAAAAAGTTTGAGAACTGTTGCTATGGAGTGTATGCAAGGGGGCGGAGGAGTTAGCTAGAGATGATAAAGTAGGTACAAACTATGATTAGGCAGGTTGAGTTTCATTCTGTATAGATGATAGGGAATTATGGATGGTTTTGAATGAGTGGTGTGATGAGGCTAATTATTTTTTGGGACAGTTAATTTGGTAGCCATGTGTATGTACTGAAGAGGGCCTGAATTAGGTAGGTGACAAAGGCCACGAAAATAAAAGTACATTCCAGAGGCATAATAATAACAATATACTTAAATAATGCTTTAAAGTTTACAAGGCACCTTCCCTCACTATAACCTTACCTTACAAGGTTGGCCATTTTGTGGATAAGCAAACGAAGACTCAGATTACAAAGAAGTAACTGATAGAATGCAGGCACTGCATCTGAGGGGGCAAGCAATCAACGATGACTTAGAGTTGAAGGCTGAATGACTGAGAGAACTGCATTTGAAAGATGGAGTAGGGAGCTGTTTGAATGAGGGGCAAAAGGAATGGTTAGTTATATGTAATTTTAAAGGACATATAGGAAGATGAAATGGTTCCCCGGCTGACCTAAAATTCACCCTCTATCCTTTGGTCATAGAACCAAAGGTTGAGATTTTCTCTGTCTTGTTAGTTTTTCCAAATAAGAACAAAACACTTGAACTGCAGTTGGAGTCCAGAAGTTTGGCAAGACTATGGTTACTGTTTAACTCTAGGCAAGATATCTCAACTCTCTGGGTTCATTTTTCAAATCTTTAAAATTAAAATTAAGGGATTGAAGCAGTAACTATCTAAGAATCCTCCCAGTTCTAACATTCTGTTCAAGTCTATCAATTATTCTATTTTGTTCTGCCCCATCATACCCCCATCCTACCCCATTCTATCTGGTCCTACCTATTCTATTCTACTCTATCCCATCCCTTCCCTTCCCTTCCCCTGCCCTGCCCTGCCTTGCCTTGCCTTGCCTTCCCTTTCCTTCCCTTGCCTTGCCTTCCTGATGCATCCCAATCCATCCCTTCCCATTCCATTCATTTTGTTCTAGTAATAGTTACCTTGATATGTCTTGACTCTTTCTCAGAAGAGAACAGTGACCAATATCAACTTTGTAAGCCCTGAGGACATAGAATACAGTCTATTTTCCTGGAGATTTTCTTACTAGGATGAGCTATGGAAAATTTAAGATTGCATTAATGATATCATATTTTGGGAGACATTTTATTTCCTGCATTATGAGATCTTTGCTAATCCAAACCTATCTTCGGTCTTGAGATCTTGAGATCTGGCAGGATATATAAGCTTTCATGAAAATAACATTTATAGACTTATCAATTTAACTTGTATGTATAAACTTTCATAAAAACATCATTTATAGGCTTAGCAAATTTAACTTGTATGTAAAAAGGTTTTGGAGCTATATACATATTTTAAAAGCTACTAAAATTTGATTTAGAAACATACTTGCCTGTACTCCTAAAACACTCTTCCTGGTCTCCTGTGAATTTAGTAACTGAATGTAGATGTATATAGGTTGGCTCATATAATTGCTTGATTTGCCTGTAAAAACATTGGTTTTTCCCTATTCTAAAACATGTTGCCAAAATTATGTATGGAGGCATTCTTTCAGCCACTCAAATTCCGCTGGAAAATTTAGCCACTCCTGAAACTCAATACCATAATGCAAGAGACAGCCAGATTGTTACAGTTCAATAAATGCCAAGTGATATTAATTAAAATATGTGGAGAAAAATAAAGTGCTGGCCCATGAAAGGAAGAAATAATCCCATGTGGGTACTGCTCAGCAGACTTCCAACTCTGAGTGGATATTTAATAACTCTACTGTCTCTTCCTTATCCACAATCTGCTCCATTTTCCCCATATATCCTGCCAGAGTTTGAAGAAGCAACCATCACTTACAATATGCCCATTGTCCATCTGAAATGAATTCATTCCCTACTAACGATGGTGTTAAGAGTAACCCAGGGATCATTTTCATTTTCTGTTTTCAAAAATTATCTTTCAGTCTTGATAAAAGACAAGAAGATACAGGAAGTCAAAGTTGTTTGGCTTCTAATTCCCAATTCATTTGTGAGATAAAGGAGATAGAAAATGTCCTGGGAATAGATTGTTTACAAGATTTTTTCCAAGGAAAGCTTAGGATGCTGATAATATCCAGTTTAGTGATGAAAATGTCCTAGACCAGAGAAAGATGGGTATTGTGTGGTAAAGATTTGGGGCCTCTCGTGATGATGTCTCTACTTTAAGGAATACCATAGCATAGTAAAATCAACCCTGAACTTGGAATTAGAAGACATGGTTCCAATTCCAACAATATTACTGAATAACTTTGTCACTCTGAAGAATTTATTCAACTTCTCTGGAGCTCTCTTTCCTTGTCTATAAAATGAGAGGACTGAACTACAATAGTTTAAGGTCCTTTGTGGCTATAGATCTCATAATCTTTTTCTTGAAGTTGTAATCTCTGATGAATCACTAACCATTGGAAAGATAATTTATCATCTGTTGTGGTCCAAATGAAGGCAAACAAGTGACCCTAATGATGGATTCACAAATCTTATGTTTAGTACATCTTTAAGAAATCCCTTGACCCTCAGTTCTGTTCTGTTGTATTTCTACCTTTTACATTCATCCCCTTTTCTCTTGCTCACAAGCCTATTGTCCCTCATCTGGATCGTTCCAGTAGCCTCTACTAAATGATTTCTAGGACTCCAGTTTTATTTCCCCAATCCGTTTTATATATCACACCAGCTTGATCTCCCTAATGCTTGATTCTGTTCATCTCACTCTACTGTTCAAAATCTTCCCTTTGCTCAGCCCTCATTACTTAGAAAATACAGTAAAAACTCATGGATCCTAGATGTATGTCAGGCCATTTTGTCCAATCTTCTCATTTTATAGTTGAGGACTCTAAGGCCCTAGGCAAATTAAGTGACTTGTGAAGATCAAAGAGGCAGTAAATAGTGAAGGTAGGATTTGATCTGACTTCTAAGCCAATGATCTTACCACTGTGACATTTAGTTTGTCATCTCTGCAGCCTTATCTCACACTGATCCCTTTTAGCCATACCAGTTTCTTAAACACTTGCATTTGAGTTGGAGGTGCTGGATTTGATTCCCAGTAATTACCACCTTCAACTCTCTAACCTTAGTTTCTACATCTATAAAATTAACAGGTTAGGCTACTAGAGGTGGGGAGCCTACACCCTCAAGGCCACATGTGGTCCTCTAGGTCCTTAAGTACAGCCCGTTGACTGAATCCAAACTTCACAGAATAAATTTCCTTAATAAAAGAATTTGTTCTGTAAGACTTGCACTTAGTCAAAAAGCTACACCCAAGGACCTAGAAAGTCACATGTGGCCTCAAGGCTATAGGTTCCCTGCCCCTGGATCACTAAGTTCTCCCTCCAGCTCTTGATCCAGTGACAGTGTATAGATTATTTTAAAAAATTCTGTAGGTCTAAGAATTAAATATATATCTGTCATATTTCCAACTTAGCTCCCTCTGAATGCACAAATGAAAAAAAACAACATACAAATGTTATATGAGAAGGGGGGGAATTGTGAACTCACTGATTAAAGGATTCTGTTTGCATTTCTATTGTGAAGGAATGATCATCTGATACTGTTTTAACAATGTATATTCCTTAATTATATCTATAACTACTAATTAAGCCTAAGTGAAATGCAAGATCACATATCATTAAATTAGAGTAAGTATGCAGTATTTGTTTAATTGGGTTATAGGTCATCTACTCCAATCTTTACATTTTTCTGGAGGAAACTTTGAAAATTAAATTGATTTTTGAACAGTGGACGCTTTTCTACTTACTCATGATCATTAAGAGCCTTAGCCATGGCAGAATATTTTACATCAATAGTTTAGTCCAGAGAATGAAATTGTAAATAATGATTAAAAAGAAGTTTGGTAATGCCTTTTTGTTCTATCTTATTCATTTCCTCATTTTTGTATACCCCTTTCCACCATCAGCATTGTATTCTCTCTTGTAACATGCAAAAATATTAAACCAAACTGAACAATACAGCAATTGAATTGGACAATTGTATGAAGTGTTCTTCACCCACAAGGCCCCACTTCTCTGCTGAGAGGAGTAAAATATTCGTTTTCTGTTATCCAGAACCAAAGATTGATAATTTAAATTATTCTGAATTTAGTTTCCTTTTAGAATTCTTGTTATTTACATAATTGTAGTTACTATGTATGTCATTCCCTTATGTCTACTTACTTCACTTTACATTGGTTTGTGGAGTCTACCTATTTTCTCTGAATTTTTCTTTCCTGATTTAATCCTATACAATAATATTCCATTAATTCATGTACCACATTTTTTATTTCATTCTTCTACTGATGGGAACTCAATTCATTTCCAGTTTTTTGCTATTGTAAACAATGCTGCTATAAATATTTTAAATGAATTCACTTATTTTCTTCCATATTTCAAGCATTAGGCATTGAGTGTTTGGCTATTACCTGTCACTATATTTACCCTATAATAAATTGTCAGCAAGCGCACAGCTCAATAGTGAATTGCATACACACGTGTCTATAAATACTGTATGTATATGTGCCTGTGATATTTTCCTATTTCTCAGAATTCTTGGAAAGAAAGAAAATGCCATGTTCTGACGCTCATGGAGAATATAACAATTCAATTTTAACCTTCATCAATACCTAGCAACAACAGCACTGTTATCAATGAATTAGGGGTCCCCATGTAAACCATTTCATGAGAGACAAATTTCAAAGAAGGGCTTTCTATCTTAAAGCTTCCAATCTGAGATAGATTCATTAATTCAGTTTCAGTCATCAACTATTTACTAATCACCTATTCTGTTCAAGGAACCCTTTTGGGACCTGGAAAAGTAACATGGTTAGACCTAGAAGAGGAGAGGCAGAATAAACAAAAAACTGAGCAAATACACTAACAAGACGTGAATGTTCAGTGGCATGCATTTCAAATGGCATAATGAAAAATAATGCACTCTGAATAGGGAAAAAATGATAAATAAGGTACATGGTTCATATCATTGTGGAACCAGAGAGGAGAAAGCCAATGCTTCACTAGAAGGTGGCAATAAGGGATTTCAGTTTTGTAAACTTCTCTGAGTCTTTGACAAGCTGAGCTGACATAAATCCTGTCCTTCGGCCTGTCGTTCTACATTCGATAAATGAGTTTTGTTGAACGTAGTAAATAAATACTGAGTTACTCTTTCTGACTCACTATGTGAGAAGACTATGGTGGGTTCAGAGCTTTAGCATTTGTTGTATGTAGTGTGTGGTCTTCAGAACCAAGTATCACAAGAAGATTAGTCATAGAAAGAAAGAGATAATGGACAAGTGGTCCTGGCTTTCAGGATCTGCTAGTGTGGATCCTCCACTTGGAATTCATTGGAATGCTCTGTTTATGTCACATCTGTCTGCATAGCATACATTGGTTGATGTCCCAATAGCAAAAAAAAAAAAAAATCTTCCCAATGTTGACATTTTCATTTAGATTTCAGTTTTTTTTAAAGAGAAAATGGGCAACCCCAAAGTTTTGCCAAATCCAGATTGCTCTGGAAGATAAATAGCTGTCTCTTCAAGTGGTATAGAGTGGAATAACAAGGCATCGTTTGGGGAAGAATGATAGAGAGCTGGCAGTGCTGCTGAAGACAAATCCCAAGGTTAGATAATACTTTGAGATGAAGGAGGAAAATTCATCAACAAGCTCATATCTGAGAAATTCAAGAGAAAGAGAGGAATATAATCCTTATAAAAATACATGAATTAAATGTTTGTTTCCAGTTTTTAGGCAAGAATATACATAGTCATATTTCTTGGCATAGCTACTCTTGCACCTTGTAATAACTCTCTTTTTAATCTCCAGCACTAAATTAATTTGAATCAATGAGATGAAATTTCAGAGGGTGGAAGTGTCTGTTGAAGGACACAGATATCTATGTGGCTTCAAAGGGGAAGCCAATATCAATCTCTATCTATCTTTATATATGTGTATGTGTATGTAAGCATACGTATATGTATGTATATATGTATATGCATATATGTGTGTGTTCATATGTGTAAATATGTATATATTTACACGAAATGTATGCATATACATTTATTTGAGAAGCAGGTTGGCCTAATGAATAAATAGCTAATCTCTGATCTCTGACTTATGAAGACTTGTGTCCAAGTTTTTAACACAAACTGGCAGTGTGTTGTTTTTGTGGTGCAGTTGTTTCAGTCATGTCCAACTCTTTGTGACCTCATTTTGGGGTTTTCTTGGCAAAAATACTGGAGTGGTTTGCCATTTCCTTCTCTGACACATTTTGCAAATGAGGAAACTGAGGCAAACAGGGTTAAATGAGTTGTCCAGGGTCACACAACCCTAGTAAGTGTCTGGCACTAGATTTGAACTCAGGTCCTCCTGACTCCAGGGGGCACCATGCTACCCCAAGCAAACCAGTTAAGTTCTTAAAATGTGAGGCGAAACTTTTTAGACCACAAGTTGCAGAAACAGAGATTCACGTTTTCATAGAGAATCCTCTTTAGTCTGCTTTAAAAAAAAAAAAAAGTTTAAATTCAGAACAAAACCAAATCAAATCAGATTGCAAGTTACAGAAGAGTTACTAATAGATATTGAGAGAAGTTCCACACAGGAAGTAACCTATACAGATGAAATCACAGTTCTAGACTAGATCAAAGCAACTTTTCTGTTTACATACTGTTTTCACCCCACAAGTAGTAACTTTTTGGAGAGAGAGAGACTACTTTTTCACAGTGCTTTTTTCTGCCTAGCTCTTAGCATGATGCCTCTTACAAACAAGTGCTTAATAAAGCTTCTCACATTGTATTGTATCTCGTGGCCATGAATGCATGTCACCACAATGTCCAGCTCAGGAAAGAATAATAGTCTCACTTTTCTTGGGACAGAGAAGAAAGGGGAAAGAAGAGGGGAGGACTGATAGGAAAATCAGTTGTCATTAAATTTAATCTTCTGAACTGGTATTCTTCAGGAGAGAGTTTTATGGACCCACCCATGATTCCCTCCATGATAACAATACTCAGAGTGAGTAAGATAGCACCAGGAGATGAAAATTACTGATAAAATGCCCTAGCTATTGATTTAAAAATGCAATAGCTTTGAATGCAAGTTTGAAGAGTTCTATCAATGTATTTTCCCTAATGGAAGCTTCCATTTCCCACCCACCTAAGTCCTTTTTTCTCCCCTGATTGTATTTTCCACAAATTTTGTTCATTTACAGCTTGCCTTTTCTGTCTATCACCTATTAGACTAAAAGTTCAGTAGAGGTGCAGGGATTGTTTAAAGTTCCAAGGGTGGGGAGCCTGTGGCTTCGAAGACACATATGGCCCTCTAGGTCCTCAAGTGCGGCTCTTTGACTGACTCTAAACTTTACAGAACAAATTCCCCTAATCAAAGAATTTGTCCTATAAAACTTAGACTCAGTCCAAAGGCCATACCCAAGGACCTAGAAGGCCAGAGGTGACCTCAAGGCAGAAGGTTCTTCGCCCATGAATCATTCTCAGCACTTAGCAAAATGTTCTTCACACGGTAAGTGCTTAATAATTATTTCCTGTATTGAATTAAACTGATACCTGTTATGGAAATCAAGTGAAGGTTAGGGTGGGAGAGGGAAGAAGGCAGCTGAGTGCTCTATAATGGATAGAGCACTGGAGTTAAGCAAGACCTGAATTCAAATTTGGCCTTGGACACATACTAGCTGTGTGACCCTGGGCAAATCATTTAACCATTGTATGACTCAGTTTCCTCATCTACAAAATGAGGATAATGATAGCACCTACTTACCAGGATTATTATGAGAATAAAATGAGATAATATTTGTAAAACATTTTGTAAACTTTAAATGCTAGCTGTTGTAAACAATAATTAATTACTATAATGGTGCCTTGAGACATGGATAGTAGCTTCAGAGAGAGGGGTTAAATGTACAGAAATTCACTTGAAATAAATCAAATCTCAAGCAAATCTACCTCCAAGCCTCCCTCCATATTTTCCATATTTCATAACTTCAGCATTCTTTTAGAACCAATTAAATTATGGATGCACTGTGTATAAGAGCCTCTACCTCCTCATGGAGATCTTAAGAGTGATGGAAGTGGTTTTCTTTAACCACACAGGCCGTAATACATCTTATGGTCATTGCACATAGCATTAGATCCTTAGATAATGGAAAATAAAACCCAGTAAGGGAGAAAATTTGGGTTTTTCATTTTCTTGACTACAGCAGAATCTGGGTAGCCAAAAGAAGAAATACTAGCAGTGCCAGAATGAGGGTGTAAGGATTTGCTTTTAGCACTTGTGGAATGGTTCAATTCAATGATAAAATTAATGGAATCTTACCAAAAGTAATTCTGTGGATTGAAGCATAAAATCTTCTCTATTGAAACAAAGCTCCCTGGGAACATTGATTTTTACTTAGGGCATTTTGAGAAAGATGGAAACCCTTAAGGTTTGGTGAAAACAATCATTGATCTGAGTTGAGAGGATGATGGTAATTATTTAACTCAATCCAATAAACATGCGTTAAGTACCAGACACTATTTATTGATAAGTGCTAATAATAATGCCCACAAGGAGCTTGTATTCTGCAGGGGTGGGTCTAGGGTAAATACATGTACATAACTGAGTAAATGAAAAGTATGTACAGAATAAACTTAGAGAAATGTTTCTGATTCCCATGGGAATGTCTCCCAACATACTGACAACTAGAAGCTTTGGAGCAGTGGCAGCTTTGTAGACCTACTACCATTGGGCCAATCTTGTGGGTAGGCAGAATAGATGATTGTTCACTGGTGGGATCTTGAGGATGCTGAAAAATATTCCCCAAATGTGTCCCCCACTAGTCTCTAATGATGCTTGAAATACTATTAGAATCATCCCTCTGTCAATGGTCAGTCCTTGACTCTTAGAATTATAAAAATATGAGCACTCAATAGGACTTTAGAGATCATTAAGTCTAACTCCTTTTGTTCACTGATGAGGAAAATAGAGACAGGAAGGGATGAGGCACGAATTCTGTGTCTTTCACTGCAGTGTGTTGTTTTTTTTTCCATCAAACCTCCATGAGAACTAATATAGCTATTCTAGATATCTGTGATCTCTTCTTCTGAAGAGTCATGGAACTTGTCATCTGCATCAGTTGCAAGGTCATTGGATTTAGAAGAGAAGGGACCCTAAAGATTACCTAGTCCAATTCACTCATTTTACAGATGAGCACAGTGCCTGGCACATAGTACGCACTTAGCACGTGCTTGTTGACTGACTATATGATGAAATCGAAACCCTGATGAGACAGAAAGACAGAAACAAAGACACAGAGAGAGACAGAAAGACAGACAGACAGAAACAGACACACAGATACAGACAGAGACAAAGGCAGACAAAGAGAGACAGTAAGACAGAGAGAAAAAGACATATACACAGAGAGAGGGAGAGAGAAAGAGGGAGAGAGAGAGAGAGAGAGAGAGAGAGAGAGAGAGAGAGAGAGAGAGAGAGAGAGAGAGAGAGAGAGAGATCCAGCAACAGACTGGGAGAGAGACAGAAAGACAGAGACACACAAAGAGACAAAGAGACAGACAGATAGAAATATAGAGACAGACAGCAGACAGAAAGACAGAGGCAGAAAGATAGAGAGATAGAAAGACAGAGAGAGATAGTAAGAGAAGGAGAGAACTGGGTGGTGTTAAAAGAAATTGGAAACATAAGATGGTTATTTAAAATGTCACACTGGAGAGGAACTGATGCAAAATTCCAAAGTACACAAGTGTGTCTTTGTCACCCACCTATTTCCCTTGCTGAAGTCACTATGCCTTCCACTTGTACATTTTTCCCTCCTTTCTGCCCACATCAGTCATAATTCTTATTCCCTTAAAAAAAGTTACTGTTCCCAGCTGGGTGTTGATTCCATTATCTAAATAAAGTAACACACATTAAAGTGTGAATGGGCCAAACTCTCTTGGGGACTATTTGCATTTTAAAAAGGAGTTTGAGAGGACCCTCTTTCCAATGACCTTGCTGCCACCAGTATTGTGCTTACAACTTAACTAGGGTTCCAGGCAATAAAATAAGCGAAAACCATCCCCCAAAGTCCTGTCATACAATATTCAATAAGACAGAATTAGGGTTGGAAGGAGAGAACTCAGGTTGATATCGGAGAGAAGGACTATTGCTCTGCCATACTCTGCAGTGTACATATCACATCTAGAATAATAGAACCTTATTCCAGACATTACATTTTAGAGAGGACGTTGGCCATCTACACTCCATTTAGAAGAGAAGTGACCAGGATGGCAAGGACACTAAAAGCCATTTCATATAAGGTTAGGTGGAAGGAACTGGGGATGGATAATGTGGAGAAGATACTCATTCCTTAGGTGTTTTCAAACACTGAAAATGTTAAGAAAGATTAAACTTGTTTTCCACTCACTAGAACAGAAGTGTAGGACAAAATGGCAGAAATCGCAGGAAGGCAGATTTTGATTTAATGTAATTACATGTTGGAGTGTTCTAGGTGGAATGAGTGATCTGAGTAGGGCTTCACAGAATTCTAGAATGGCAGAGACCCCTGTTGTCATGTAGTATAACTTGTGCCTTCATAGGAATGCTTTCTACAATATCCTGACAAGTGGCCACCTAGAATTAGAGACCTACAATGATAGGTGAGTGAGGATTCTGAGCTAGCCCATTTCACTTTTGGAGTTTTTTGTTGGTTTTAAATTCTACGCTGGCATCTGTCTCTTTAAGTTTCTATCCTCCTCTGCCTCCTCCTCCTCTTCTGTTTGACCACAATTTTTTTGAAAGTTAAAAAGGTCAGTTTTAAAGTTAAAATTCCTCAAATCAAGAGTTGAAACTTTTGTTTATTAAGCTCTTTATAAAGCACTGCAACTTATGCCCCTCAAGAGAATTGGGTAGGAGTTCTACGCATTCTTTTTAGATGTGAAAATTAAAACATCGAGTGGAAATAACAGAACCAGGTTCATTTGTGGAGGGAGTGGAAGAGATGTAAATCCACAGAACCAGAGGTGGCGAGTGAGCAGAAGGGATTCAAGGTCTTTTTCCTCTATGCATTTTTAGCTATGTTCGGTGAGTTCAACACAGTAAATTATTTATTATGGATGCATTCTAGGAAAAGCAAAAGCTTGCTAATTTGCTTTCAGATGAATTTTGCATTGTGTGTGAGTGTGTGAGTGTGTGTGTGTGTGTGTGTGTGTGTGTGTGTGTGTGTATGTGTGTGTGTTTATAAACTTAACCTTAGGGGAAGCACTCTGGGGGAATCCTACCCTAAATCTGGGCAGGCCCAGCTTAGTGACTGACAAAGCAATTCATTGTATGTATTCCCATTAAGGGCCTTGGGAAACTGGAGCACAGAGGAGCCATTGTGACCCATTTGGCAAGGGCAGTGCTGGCCTTGCACATTTCAACATCCTGGATGGTCCAACACCTGGATTACCTCATGAGTGCTGGCCCTGTTCTTGGAGATTTATGATATTTACCAGGCCTGGCAGCTGGTTAATTTGCAGGAAAGGTAATGCTTTGGGGGGCCTACCTCTTGAAAACCTATATTCCCCACGAGAGCTTTATTCCCTCTGCCTTATCGTTCTTGTTCTATTATGGGGTTGAATTGTGCTCTCTCTGGAATATTAGCTCTAAAAAAAAGAAAGGAGTGCTTTCCCCACCCTCCATTATCCTCTTCTATATTGGATGGGTCATTAAAAAAAATACTTCGCAATTGAAAGAAATGAGACTGTAGTTTGAAATGAGAAGTGATTTTGACCCATCTTGTAAAATAATCTTCTGTCGCATCACTTATGCAGCCATGGAAAATACTGATAGACTTTCACAGGAGACTTGTTTATGCTCATGGAAGCTGTCTTAGAGGCTTTGTGTGCCTTTAAATTTAGAAAATCAAGTGATATGATAGGAAGAGACTTGAGTTCCTGTGGCAGTTCTGCCCCTAATCTGCCATTTAATATAGAGCAAATAGATTTACTTTTCTGGATCTCAGTTTTCTTATTTAAAAACAATGGACAAGACCAAGTGTTTCAGGTCTTTTTCAGCTCTCATGGTCTATGTATCTGTGTGTATATGTATATTTATGTATGTATTATATATACATATATTTTTTCTGCTTGTGTGTATATATGAGTATATATGTAGGATGTCCCCAATATCTTAACATTAAAGCTTTGGAATGTTGTGTGCATATGTGTGGATGTGCGTGTATGCACATATACACACAGCTATTGTATATATAGGTATATACTTACATTCTACAATGCTTAATTTTGCTTACTTTCTTTAAATATTTATTTCAATCTATCTATGCAAATATAGCAGACAAGTTACTGATATTATATTAGTAGAGGGAGTTTTCATCTAGAAGTTCCTCACCTTGACAAAAATCATGAATTAAAATAATGGATCAAAATAATGAAAATTTTAGAAAAAAAATCACTAGTGGCTAGTGCAGTGTCTTGACCATAGTAAGCATATGATAAATTTTTTAAAATTTGTCCAGTCATGGATTGTAAGAGCTAAAAGGAAACAGTGATTATCATGTCCTACCACTTAATTATATAGCTATTGTTTTTCAGTCACTTTAGCTGTGATCCCATTTTGAATTTTCTTGACAAAGGTTCTGGAGCGGTTTGCCGTTTCCTTCTCCAGCTCATTTTACAGGAAACTGAGGCAGACAGAGTTAAGTGACTTGCCCAGATTTACACAGCTAATAAGTGTCTGAGGTCAGATTTTAACTCAGGAAGAAGAATATTCTGTCTTTAGGCCCAGCAACACTATCCATTTTACTACCTAACTGCTCCTTTTACAGAGTCTAGTATATACTAGGCACTCAACTGGTGCTTATTTATTTATCATTTGATTGACTGTATGTGGAAGCCTTCTGCCTACTTTCTTCCCCTTTCCAATAGTGGCAAGTGAGTCCTACCTGTTTTGATGAACAGTTTCAGAGCTAATGATAGAACTGTGTTGTGGTAACCTATTCTTGGCAGTTAGACCCAATGACAGGGTTTAGTATGGGCATAGGTATCGTTATTGAAATGGCTCAATAACCTGGGTATGGTGTTTGTGGATCACTGCTAAAGTCTTAACCCAAAGTCTCATTATATTGTAGTGATGACTCTGGGTTCCAACAGGATATGCCAGCGAACCATAAGTTCTAGTAGATTCTACCAAGCTAAGAAGTATTTTGGATAGGGTTCAGTGACTGACTATTGTAAAACAATCCGTCTAGATAAGTGTGGAAATGAGGAAGGCTTTGGCCATGCAAGTGACTGAAGCAAGTGCTATGGAGTGCTTATGGCTTGGCCAGACATCGAAGACGCCAAGGCCATCCTTGAACCATCATCAGTTATCCTGACTTTTGTCTTGCCACTGCACTTTAGTGACTCTGGAAGAAAGAGTGAGGTTGATGAGTTTGTGTAATTCTGCCGCACGTAAATCCAATTCACCCATGAATCAAGACATCACCTTGTGATATCCTTAGTTTCCTTCACAAACAAAGGATGAACAACACATAATTGATTTTGTGGGGATGTAGCATGGCAACTCATGACGATCATCTGCTCAAGTATAGAAAGGTCAAGTCTCCAACTTAATGGGAGACACACAGTGATCCAATAATGTGCTTTGAGGTATTGAAGCAAGATGTTTGTGGTAAGTGCTATTTTTGCATGTAGGCTCGATAGTACACTTGATTTATATAGCTACTGAGAAGCTGTGTATAAAGCATTAGTTTTATGAATTAATTTTTCATTCTTTGACAACTATCTGGGTGCCATTGAACGAATGAACGGTTGTCTCAGCATATCTTCTTCTTGACTTTTCATGTGGGCCAATTATCCATGAGCAAATTCTTTGATCTAAACAATGCTAGTTGGCTTTTCTTCAATTTATGATAACAGAATATCAAGTTCAAAATTTGAAAGGACCTTAGACACTTGAATATATCTGAACAAATATCTCTTGTACATCCTATCCTACAGATAGCCATTCAGCTTTTGCTTGTTTACTGTCTTCTCCCCTTTTTGTGGGAACATGCCACTCCCTGAGGCAGGCCATTCCCCTCTCAGGTAGCTCCTAATTTTAGACATTTTCCTTATACCATGCCAAATTGGTGTCTGCTATTTCCACCCATTGTTCCAAGTTCTTAGCTCTAGAGCCCAGCAGGGCAGGTCTAATCCATCTTCCACGAGACAGCCTATCAAGTATTTGACAAGCACAAGCATGTTCCTCCTGAGTCTTTCCTTCTCCAGTCTAAATAATTCAGTTCCTTCACCTGAGCCTAATGCAGCACAGTCTCAAGTCCTTTCCCTTTCTGGGTCATCGTTCTCTGGACAAGGAAAATTCCTTGTCATTGTTTTGTGTTACTTTTGATTGAAGATGCATTCATGAGAGGACATTTAAACAGGGAACCATGTCTAGATGTAAAAGAATGAGTTTCTAATGGTGGAATTTCAGGCATCAAGGAGCAGATGAGAAAATAATTTTGGGCCAAGGCAGAAAAAGGACATCAAAGGAGATATATATTCCACTCTTGCCAGACTATTGCAGTGGCCTGCTGATTACATGTGAGACTGACCCTTTGTTCCTTTTGTGGTTCTGAGCCTCATAGTACAAACTTTCATTCAGTACCTCAGACCTTGAAGTCTAAGAACACATGGTAGTGAGGACTAAAAATCCAACGGTTCCTGGGATTTTTGAAGGTTATTTCCATCTGAATTCACTGGTAGTGAATTCATTGGTAGTCTGTTGCTGCCAAATTAGAAATCTACTGGCAAATTGTAGATCTGATGGAAAGTAGGCGTTAGGGTTGCTAATTATACTGGAGTGACAGCATGCCATGAATCAGGAAGAAGAAAGGGGTTCCCCTTCAGAGGATTCTCCTTCCTTTGTTTTCTTACTGTTCAAAGATACTTGTTGATAAGGTAAAGAAGTTAGTTTAGTATTGGTCTAGTGTATACTGCTGAGCACCATTGTAGATGGATCATTTACTTTGTGCGTATGTGTGTGCATGTGTGTTCATACATGAATATATACATGCTCATATATGTTTACATTTACTCATATGTTTTTATAGTTTTTTCCCAAAAGAATATAGGTTCCTTGAAGGCAGGAAATATTTCATTTTTATCTTTGAGTCCCTAGCACTTAGTAGAATTCCTGGCCCATAGCAAGTGCCTAATAAATGCATGTTTAATGATTTTTAGATCAGCTTTCATGCTCCATAGAAAAACCAAATGCTAGAGTGAGAAGGACTTAGAAATCATTTGGCACAGTGATTGCCAACTTGTGAGCTACAGGTCCTGGAGGAGCTACAGTTATTCCATACACACTCCATCTTTAGACTCCATGCCTTTGTCTGGCTGTCTTCCATGCTCTGGCTTCCTTCAAGACTCAGTGTATTGTCACTTTCTACAGTAAGGTATTAAGGGCTATTGAGGGGTCCCCTGAACTTGTCTTTTTGAGTTGCCATATTTTCCAGAAACACTGGACCCAGAGCATACAGGAGGTCCTGAATGTGTCAAGAATGAAGCTCCCCCTAAGCTGAAATAATTTGTTGTTGCATCCCAACTGGATTCCCTGTGTGTCCTTGGAAGGCAAGACAGGTGGCAGTCAGTGCCAGGTTGGGAAAAATGCCTGTACAGAGAGGGTTCTTTGCAGATAAGCAGACCCTCCTTTCTTCATAGTCTAACAGTTGAGGCTGGTGACCTGCACAGCCCTCCCTCACTCAAAACAAAGCCAAGTGCAAGTCATGTCATCATTTCTCTGATGGCATGGTCTTCTTTGGCAATGAAGGATGAACACAATCCTGTGAGTAGATGCAACTGGCTGAATAGGGACCCAACTAGCTGGGTAATTCAGCTCCTCCTCTCCTCTCTACCTCCCCCTCCCATTCCTTCTCCTCTCCAAAGGAAGGTAAATTTGGATGGCCAAAAGCTGCCCAGTTGACTTGGATTTTTTTGGCTAGTTCCCTTCCCTTCCCTTCCCTTCCCTTCCCTTCCCTTCCCTTCCCTTCCCTTCCCTTCCCTTCCCTTCCCTTCCCTTCCCTTCCCTTCCCTTCCCTGTCTTTTCCTTTCCCAAAACCTTAAACCTACTGCACTCTGAAGCTGGGATGCCAATGGGCCCCTGCCTAACGGCTCTTCTGGACCCTCCTAGCTTTAGAGTCATAATCAATAGTAACTGTTGCTGTTTCCCTCCCAGCCTGATGTCTTTCTTTTTCTTGGCCTCATTAAAGGGGTCATGCCTTGCTACTGCTTAAACAGTCCTATTCAATGAATGGGGACTACCTCACCCTGAGTGAGTACCTGCAAAGACCTTGGCCTAAAGGGCCCAAGGTCTCCCAGTGTATCCTGGGTCATCTCCGGTAATCCTGATGAATATCTGGTCACTGGATTCAGATGGCTCTGGAGGAAAAATGAGGTTGGTGACCTGCACAGTCCTCCCTCACTCAAAACAAAGTCAAGTACAAGTCACGTCATCATTTCTCTGATGACATGGTCTTCTTCAGCAACAAAGGATGAACACTCAAGCAGTTCCCAAGGGAAATGAATGAGATTTTTGCCATCACCTTATTCCTGACCCTGTGAGGAATGGTCTTGTCTTTTGCTCACCTTTGCTGCATAATTCCTCCTCCCACTTCACGCCCCTTCCTGGTATCCTCTCTTCTCTTTGTCCTGATATTATCAAAATGTGACCTTGAGAACCCTTCAGATTCCATATGCATGTTCATTTCTCTTGTAATGAATTGAATTTTCACATAAATCTTGTGACATTATGATGCCTGTTGACAAGGGTAGGGTCTGTTTCTGCCTTTCTTTGTATTCATAGAGGTTAGTACAGTTCCTGGTACATCTTAAATATTTGGTAAATGTTTGCTGATTGATTCCTTAGTTAATGGGTAGTGATAATGATAACTTCTTTGACATGAAGGTTTTCTAAAATGTGGGACTCAACTTTAAAGTAGTTCTGTTCTGAAAGGTTGGGAACTACTGATCTAGTCAAACCCTTTTGGTCGCATGTGAGGAAACTGAAGCCCAGAGAAGGCAAAATCATATCTTAAAAATCCAAAGAGACTTGAGGGGTCAATTAGTGTAAGTACTGTATTACCTGACTGAGCAATTTTCTCTACATTATCCCTGACAAATTCAATTTAATTAACATTTATTAAACTCTTACTATGTGCCAAGAACTTAGGTGCTGGAGATATAAAGGCAAAAATGAAGCACTCTGCTAGATCTTGAGGATACAAAAAGAAAAAAAATCTCTGCCCTCAAAGATCTTAAATTAAATTTGACTGAGAAGGCACAACATCTATTCAGCTAAGTAAAAATAATGTAATTTAAGGAGAAGGAGAGCATCAAGGAGAACATCAAGAATGAGAGGCTGGGGACTGGAGGGCATAGCATAACTAGTCCACAGTTCCACGTCTTGATCCTCTTCCATTGATGGGAAATTCAATCTTTGTTGTCCACCTCCTTGACCAAGGAAACATCCTATTCTTTGTTAGCTGCAATTATTAAGAATTTAGTTATTTTATTGAGCTGGAATCTATGTCCTTGTGATTTCTACCCACTGGCCTTGTTCTTTTGTCTAGAATCACATAGGACAAGGTTGATCCTTCTTCCTCATGGCAGGTTTAAGAAAAGCAAACAAAATATGCTAGAAATCTACTACTTCACGTACAATAATACATTGAGTGTTCAACTATGTATATGGAAATGCCTATATGGATTTGAAGTTCAGAATAAAAAAACAAATATACACACACATATTATATATATATTTATATAGCTACAACTTTATATATATATATATATAACTATATGTGCATATATATGTGTGTATCTATAAAGATTAGTTATGTTCATCATTATTTTTCAAGTTTCTTCAAGTATTCTTCAAAATAATGTACCTTTGAGGTCCTTCACCATTCAACTCATCCTCCTGTGGGCACATTCTCATTTGTCAAAGGACCTCCTAAGATTTGCTAGCCAGTTTTATACTCATTCATGATTATTATCTAGCTTCATTGTTGCCTGATTGTTATTAGAAATCCTGTTTTATCTGAAAAACTAGCTAATTCCTAAAAAACCAATATTGTGTCTTGTGAGGTAGAAGCAAACAGATGAGTAAACTGAGGCTCAGAAAAGTTAGATGTCCATCACTACTACTTGAGAGAATGTTAAAAAACTTGAGCTTCTTGACCATCAGGAAAGGGGAGAAAGGAAGCCAATCAATCGATAAGCATTTATTAATTGTCTACTAGGTGCCAGATTACAAAAATTGTCTGAATATATACACACACACATAATATGTATATATGTGCATTTGTATGTGTATGTGTATGTATAAATGTGCATGTGCCTCACATACATATATGTGTGCATATATAGATACTTATCTGTATCTATGCCTGTCTATCTATCTATCTATCTATCTATCTATCTATCTATCTATCTATCTATCTATCTATCTATCTATCATCTATCTATCTATCTATCTATCTATCTATCTATCTATCTATCTGTCTGTCTGTCTGTCTGTCTGTCTCTCTGTCTATCTATCTATCTATCTATCTATCTATCTATCTATCTATCTATCTATCTATCTTCTATCTTCAGTTAACTTCAATAGGTATACACTAGCAGCTAGGAGCATGGGTGGGAAGGGATTTGGGGAAAGGCTTAATGCAGGAGATTGAATTTGAGTTGAGTTTTGAAGGACACCAGGAATTCTAGGAGGTGGAGGAAAAGAGGGAGTATACTCCAGATACGAGAAAAAAGATAGTTCAAAGGTAAAGAGATGGGAAATGGAACATACGAGAAGCAAGAAGGTCAGGGGATGTACATAACATGATTACTTTATGCAACCAGTGTTATGGTCATTGGCATCCGATGAAGAGCGGAAACTAGCAATGGGAATGAAAAAGGTGGTGGTAAATGAGCTCTTAACACAAAATCCTGGGGAACACTGGAACTTGGGAACTTTTGTTGTCTTGGGTCCACATTTTCTTTTTTGACGTTAAAAAAATCATTGGGTTAAACTGTGTAACCATCAGCTCCGGCATGTTTTCAATAGGCTTTTTTCAGTTTGCAAAGGGTCTCATTTATTCCCAGCTCTCTCTGCTCCCAGGAGGCTGGAGCCTGAGCCAGGGTATCTTATTTATATAATTAGCCTTTACTGAGTATGGATGACCTTTCCCTCCTGAAGGAAGAGGAGGTGAATTGAGGCGAAAGCATTCTTCTTTTATCTCTCCACCTCCCCCTTCTCATTTGTAACCTGATTTCTTAAGGAAATAATGATTCCAAAATCGAATAGCGATTTTTCCCTTTAATAGCTTTTAAACAGAAAGACTTAGAGCCCATCAATTTCATAATAATGGGCCCCTTGGTGTCACTCTCACCCAAATCCCTATTTAGAGATGTAGATTGGGAGGACAAAGGCTAGTGTTTCAGGAAGGGCAGATTTAGGTTAGACCAGCCATGAAAATAAGCATTGGCTCACATGTCCAGGGCCTAATGAGGATCTGGCTGAGGGCCTGAAAAGAGTTGAATCTACTTTGCTTCTACAATCTCTTCTATTTTTGATTTTTTTTTCCTTGGGAATCTGTGAATCGGGGAGTGTGAGATGAAGGGGAACTAAGACTCAAGTATATTTATCACCAACAGATGCTTGTATTTTAGCTTAGTGACATGGGTAGATGGGCTCATTTTGGTTGTATGGGACAGTCACCCATGTTGTTGAATTTTTTCTCCTCTGAGCATCATAGCCCTGTGCTAAAGTCTAAAAATAGAAAGTTGCTATGTTTTCTTTAGAAATTTACTTGGTGAATTGAAGTCTGAAAAGTCATGGTGAATTCATAGTTAGAGAAATGGGGCTCAAATTCTGACTTTGACACTTGTTTTCAGTTTAAATATGAGGAAGTTAAACCTTTTCTGAGTCTCGGTTTCTTCATTGTAAAAATAAAGAGTTGCACTCCTGGTCTGATCCACTTCTAAAACTCAGATCTTATCTTGTTTTTTCTTAGCACATCAGTGAGTCAGACCCTGACCTCTGTGCTCACTTGCAAAATCTGGAAACATGGGGTTCAGGAGATGATGAGAAGTAAGAGGCACTAGTAGGTGTAGTCAGTGTGAGTTTTTCTAAGTGAAGCAATGAAAAAGCTTATTCTGGGGTTGAAAAGGGTAGGATTTGCCCATAACAACCATTCATCTGGAATGTTATAATGAGGTCGTTTTGATGGTAGGGAATTGAAATAGATGGTCTACAGAGATGTATAAATACCCCAAAGTTAATGATGTTTAGTATAAGAAGTAATAAGGTATAATTATAAAGGTTCTTGTCCAGGTTGGACTAAATGACGGCTGAAGATTTTTCCACCTTAATGATTCTGTGTGAACTAGATTTCAAGATAGAGTACCTGGGTTCAAATTAAGTTATCCAAGGATCGTAGAATCATAGATTTAGAGTGAGGAGCTGCTTGAGAGGTCATCTAGTCCAATCCCCTCATTTTTCAGATAATGAAACTGAGGGCCAGGTAAGTCAAATGATTTATCCCAGATCATAACTATTAAGAAAAATCTTGCTTTCTTAGTGAAAAAACCAAGACATATCCCCAGAGCTTTGCTCCGACTTCATGCTCAGTTTTGTTTCAGTAAGAGGAGGCAGTAAAAAGTAGAATGAGCTCTGGCTCTGGAGTCAAAGGACCAGGGTTTAAACCTAACCTCTGTTGCTTATAACCTGTGAGAGTTCAGCCAAGTCAAATGACTTGTCTGGAGCTTGATTTCATCATCTATAAAATGATGGGTTTGGCTTATCTTGCCTTTGAAGCCCCTTCAAAGATCCTCTGAATCATCTTATATTTCTTTTGAATTAGATGATCTCCAGTATTTCTTTTACCTATAGAGCTATGACTTGTTTAAGGTTCCTTCAACCAAAGGGAAAGTCTCTTGTTTAGGTATTGAACTGAAGGATATTGTTTGTTTTGATCAACAGATTTTTTTTTCTTTTTAAACATATGCACGTAGCATAGGATATCTTTCCATCTGGTAAACGATGAGGATTGTTGAGGAAAGCTCTATCTTCTGTGCCTAAGAGAAAGGGATATATCATATGGATGCCAGGAGACAATTGTTATCTACACATTTCTGATTTCTGCTAAATCTTTCCTATTTCCTGCATACACTGAATATAGTTTTTTCTTTAGGTGCTTCTTTAGATAATGAATAGCTTGGGAGGTCTTGTTATCTGATTGATGGTGGTCAGAATTCAAGGTCTGAACAACATCCCTTTTGATAATGAGGTACAATGCCATTCTAGGCCACTAATGTACTGAAAAGTACTTGTTGAAAGAATGACTGAGTGGGTGATTATACCTAGACAAAGAACACATCTGTCATAACTTGCTCCTAAAAGCATAGATGGATTTTCCTGAGGTTCTTACCTTTTTGTGATCCCATCCATCCTACATGGACCTTTTGTATTTAAAATAGATGTGCGGGAGAGGAGATACCAAGAGAGCAAATGATTTTACTTTAAATTAAAAATTGGATTTATCTGGAAAGCAAGGAGGTGATTTGCTGGTAGCCTGTATTAACATAATTTAACTCTTACTTCTCTGGAAAGTTTCTGTCCCATCTTCCAATCTTCTCTTGGTTTAGACAATGTCAATTCAAGCATGACTGTGTATTTCAGTAATCAATCCCTGCTACATACGAGGCTGAGGCTGGTGGATTGCTTGAGCTCAGGAGTTCTGAGCTGCAGTGATCTAAGCTGATAGAGTATCTGCAATAGTATCACATTGGCAGCTTGGAGCCATCAGGCTCCTCAAAGAGAAAGGGTGAGGGAAGGAAATAAACCTACTATGTACCAGGTACTATATTAAATACTTTATAAATGTTATCTCATTTGATCCTCGCAACAGCCCTGTGAGGTGGATGCCGTTATTATCCCCATTTTATAGTTGATAAAACTAATAGAGAGTGTTAAGTGTCTTGGCCAGGGTCAAGCAGCTAGTATGTGTCTGAGATTGGATTTGAACTCAAGTCTTTTTAACTCCAGTCTCCTATCCATTGTACAACCTAACTTCCTGAAGCTAACTAGCTTAGTTTGAAAGGTCCTTTGTCAATCAGTAGCGAGATTGAGCCTGTGGAAAGCTACTGCACTTTCATGCTGGGTGAGACAGAGAGACTCAGTTGAAGAAAAAAGACAAAGTCCATCCATGGGAGAAGGGGAGGGCATAAAATGAGATGAATCATTTGTTATGGAACCCAAGTTCAAAGATAACCTACATTTTGGCTGGTAAAGTACTAAAACCTGGCAACTCTAGAGCAAGAACATTTGAGTAAATTCATCAGGTTTGTGATTGCCAGATTATCTCAGTAAGGAGATGAACTGGTTTTTAATTCGAAGGTGCAGGGATCATGTCCTTGTTCAGCCAGAAGCTGTTTGAGAGGGAGGTAAATAAAAGCCTCTAAGGTCAATGCCAGTTCTAAAACTATTATAATAAAATCTAGAATTGGAAAGAATCTATCTGGTCCAATTGTGACCTTGTAAGAAACAAGGTTTTCTTTAATAGTTATTAGATCTATAGAAAAAAATAACTGGAAAGCCTTTATTAAATAAAAATAATGAGAAGTTATGTTTCATTATGGTGTATTTATTTTATTTTAATGTATTTTCATTTTCAAAAAATATTATATACAGCATACTCAGTAGTTAGAAGTGGTCTAGATACCTCTTTTTTTTCTCTGAGTCATTGGTTATAGATACCATTAGCTCATACCCTTAGCTGGGATTCTAAATCTATGCATGAGTCTATAAATCTGACCTGAGCTTCCTTTAAAATGAAGACCTTGAAGATCAATGCCAGCTCTAAAGTGATTTTATTTGAATTTATCTTCATTTTAAAAAAATATCGTACACAAGGAACTCAGCTGCTGAAAGTGGAATTCTGAATCTATGCATGAGTATATAAATCTGGCTGCTGAGTTCCCTTCCAACTCTCAAATTCTGTGATTCTGTGACCTTTGATTGCTTTCTAATACCATTTCTGAACTATGGGGCAGCATAGATGAGCTCCTCAATTCAAAATTGTTTCAGGAATTCAGAGTGCCTGGGGCAGCCAGCCATGGCCATCTCTTTGAAGTCCGACATAGCCTCTCACTCCCATTCAAAATCAATAGGCTGATTGACCTATAGGCAAATAATTCTGGACAGCTGCCCTATATCCAAGCCTCTGCCTTATTTTCTTTTTCATTCTCCAAATCTTCTTATATGTAGGTGAATTCTTTCCTAAGTAGCAGTCTTTCTCTATATAGCCCATTTTTGGGTACTGGGTAATGCTACTACTCACTTATTTTTAGTGTTCTCTTTCAACCTGTGTAACATTTTTTCTATATCGTGCTCCCTTCCTGCTATCCTTTTACCCCTCTCTGTTTCTCTGGCTTTGGTTCTCTCTCTCCCTCTCTGTTTCTCAGCTTGCTTTGCAGTGAGTAATGCTTTCTCCATCTCCTGCTTGTTGATGAATGAGTTTCATTCATCTTTCTCTCGGGGGGCTCGGTGAATAGCTTTAGGCTTCACTTGCTCCCATTTTTCCACTTGGCCATTCATTTCCATGGAGACGGAAAAAGGATGGGAGTGTCGGAGTGGGTGGCAGCAGGGTGAGAGGTCAAGAGTAGCCACTTTTTGAATTAAAGTTTCTGATTTCCACTAGGGACAACACATTGTAACCTAGAGTAACTCTGTAAGAACTTGGCTGTCAGAGGATGCAAAGCAAAGAGACAGAGAAAGAGAAGAGAAGAGAAGGATGGAGATCAGAGAAAGGGGAAAGGATGAAAGTCCTTCTTGTCAGTCAACAACACTTGGAATGTCAAGATAATGTGTAGTGACTTAATGTAAGAGTCATTATTTGTGTAAATTGCACAAGAGGCCTTTCCCAGGCTTTAAGATGAAAGGCTCCATGTTAATAGAGTGCGTACTCTATATAGGAATGAGTTCAGTTTCTTTGATCAAGAACTTCCTTGTACAGTCTTTATTTATAATGCAAAATGCCTTCCTAGTGTTAGGGTAGTCTTTTAATTGCATCTGATCTTTGTTTCTATTTTATTGTACATCTTCATATCAGATTTTCTAGTGTTCAGGAGGATACACACACACAAATATACACCCTTACATACATGTATATGTACACAATGCCTATATGTGTGTGTGCATATATAGATATAAAAATATTTTTTTTCATTTAAGCAATTTTCATGCAATTACAATCTGCTGTTGCTACTAGGCTTGTGAGGGAGTTTTATCTGTGGCCTTACAGTCTACACAGGTGGGCTTCCTGAAGGTGTAATTAACTGAAAGGAACACTAGCTGCTTTTCTACTCGATAGAAAAAGCAAACAAACAAAGCTCAAACAACCAAAATAGAACTACATTAAAATAGTTAAGCACAAGTATTTAAAAGTGAAGTAGATAGTACTAAAGAATGGGTTGAAAATGAAATATATAAACACCTAGGTACAATACAATTCAGTGCTGCTCTCACTAGTTCTCAACTGTTTATAATCCCTGCATAATCCAACCCTAATTTACCACCCAGGTTTCAGGAGAAAGCTTCTTTCAACTTGATCTGCACCTTTTAACTTTTAGTCAAACCAGGACAACTTAAGTATTATTTCAAGGTGATAAAGTTCCCATACACATGTTCTAATTCCCTGGTTGCTCAACATTTTTTCTTTCAGTGACAAAGATCCAATGACTATTCCATTCTCTTCCTAGGCTAATAGATTGAAAGAAAGTGATAACTTTGATATTTCTTCTGATACCTGGAACTTCCAGTTTTGAAACTTCTTTATTATCAAGAAGCAGGAGATGACAGTCACATGTCACCTTTCTTTGTTGACTATGTGTATCAATGAACCAACAATGAAGTCTGTCTATTTTTTTTTAGTCAGAAGGATGGCTGTCACATCCTTTTCTCCATTATTTTTCCTTTCTGAGAAGACTATACTTGTTTCCTTCTATGTGTTTACTTTAAATATACACTTAATGGCCCCCATAACAAACAGCTCTAATACACTGAGATCAGACACAAACTTTATATTAAAAGAGCAATTTTTATTATTGTTTGTTTTGCTTTCTTGCAGAAGAAATAATTTCTAAGGACATTCAAGAATAACACACAGACACATACTGTCATGAATCTGAGATTGAATCAGTGTGATGCCATCTGCAGATTACAATTCCTTTTTGACTTTTCATCTTGTCCTGTTTCCTTTGTATGTCTTTCCATAAGCCTTCCATGGGGAATTCACTCAATGCACCAGAGGACACCCTCTAGATCTTTTAGTATCCTGAGGATATGAATGCAACATGTGTGCAATCTGTTTATGTCTCATAGTTGGTCTATCACTGGTCCTTAGTGGACCCATGCATCTTCTCTGTCTTTTATAGCACTTCTCTCTCTTAAGTCGTAGTTGGTAATGTTATGCTCTGTTTCTATCTACCTGGAATGTTTCTGTTGCCCTCCATTTATAATTTTGATTCTTCTCAGATGATAATATTCCATGTTTCACAGCCCTATAAACATCACTGGGAAAATATCAGTGTTAGAAATGCACATTTATGGTAATGAACAGCTTGGCATCATTAAAATGCTTAAACATCACTAAGCAGTTTGCCAAGAATAATCCAGAACAGAGGAGAAGCAAGAGATAAAGTTCATAGGATCATAGAAATAAAGTTGGAAGGGACTTCAGAAGGCATCTAGTTTAACCCTCTAGTATTAGGATATTAAGATGGGAAAACTGAGAGAGATTGTGACTTGCTTAGGTAGTAAATATAGACTTTTGTCTTGAACCCTTGACTCTAGATGTGGCACCATTTCCACTGTATCATGCTTCCTCAATTTTTTTAAATGAGCTCAGTTTATATAACCCTTCACTCTGACTGTAACACAGATAATCTATAAAATAGTTATTACTTTTTCCCCAGAAATCATAGAATGTTACAACAGGAGGGGGCATTATAAGTCATTTCCTCATTCCCTCCCCCCAAATTTAGTAATTTATTTGTCAGTTTTCAGCAGGCACTTTCATAAGTTCCAAATTCTCTCCCCCTCCCTTCAGCCTCTCTCCCCAAGACAGCATACAATCTTATATGGATTTTACACATGCATTCATGTCAAATATATTTTCAGCATCAGTCATGTTGTGTAGAAGAATTAAAACCAATTGGAGAAACCATGAGAAAAACAAAACATAACGAAGGAGAAAATAATCTGCTTCATTCTGCGTTCTAATTCCCTAGTTCTTTCTTTGATTGTGGATAGCATTTTGTATTATGAGTCCTTTGAAAATGTTTTGTTTCCTCATTTTTAATAAAGAAAATGAGGCACAGAGAAAGTAAGAGCCATACCCCAAAACCATAGAGATATCTAGGGTGGGGCAATCAGTGCTTTGCTCCATGGTGATGAATTTAGAAGGAACTGATTTCTGTCAATCCATCAAATATTTGTTATTGAAGAATAATACCTGGTAAAAATGGAAGAGTTGAGATCAGCCAAGTTGGTGCAGAAAGGAAAGCGATGAATACAAGCTTCAAAATGTTAAATTTGAGATAGCAGAGACATATCCTGTATATCACTGGAAATAAGGTAATAGCATTCGAGATCATAGGTAGAAGTATGATAGTACACATGAATATAGATAGTAGCACTTTGTAGCTGACAAATTAGTCTGGATAAGCCAGATTAGTTGTCTTCATCTTGTTTGTATTCATTAATTCAAGTCAGTATGTGTTTGTTGAATGCCCCTTCTGGGCAGGGCTTTATGCATGCTACAGTGCTATGGACAAAAAAATAAATAAAAAAACCACTTTTTCCTTGTATAGCTTAAAGTAGGACTCAGATGGTTTAATGGATGTACTCACTTACAGTCTCAAGGCTAAAGAATAGCAAGGCCAGAACTCGAACCCAGAATTTCTGACTCCAGCTCAAGTTCTTTCCAATATATCTGTCTTCTTTAGGGAGTAGAAGTAGCTATGACAATGGCTTTGGAAAGAGGGGGAAATACACCACGTCTGAATACTTCAAATCTATGCTATTTTGGTTCTCATGTTCATTAACTGACCACTGAACTGTATCCTAATCCATAGCCTATACTATCCTAGGCATTGTGGAGAATACAGTTGTAAGGGGTCAAAACAACCCCATTTGATTTTATTCTGATACTTTAACTATGTGACAATGTGTCATTCATTCATTTATTCAAGAGACCTTAAAATAGTGAATAAAACTCTTTGAAAGAGTTTTGATGAAGTAAAATGATACCAAGGATTCCATTATACCCTCTGGCTCCAATATAAAAAGATCAAGTTAGCTAGAATGGAGTTATTCCAGTAATTGGATCATGTGTAGTCTTCTACCACAGGACTGAGGAGGAACCATTGTGAGACTGAGGGCGGGAATAGAATAACAGGATTTTGACAGATCTCCTTCCCTGATTCCTAATTTTGACTAGAGTAAGACCTTTCAGCTTTATAGCTCATTTGTATTCATGGAAGATATTGAATTTTCCCTCTTTCCACTGGAGTCCAATGTAGCATCCCCAGAGAAGCTGGCAGCAGTGTGTATCAGGATACAGAGACAAACTAATTTCAGATTCACTGGACTTAACGGGATTTTTTGGGGGGTACACTATGAATAGGAGGAAAGGACTTTGAGCAACCAGGACCATTGAGTTACCTCTCTGCCATATAAGCTCTCTAAACTGGAATCCACTTCCATTTGAACTCTGCATGTACTTGTGGGAGAGGGTATCACAAATATTTGGGGGGATGTTTTGTACCAATTTTTATTCTTTTGCCACCTTAATAAGTATCCCTTTCAAAAAATTTCTTAAGGCTGACTGATTAAATTGATTCTCCAGTGACCATCTTGTGAGAAAGTGTAGCAATAGTTCAGCACTGTTGGAAAGGAGGGAGTGGGATTAAGGGTAAGAGTAGAAAGGGAATTCTAGGCTTCCTTAGGTTGAGGTGAGGCTAGAGGCTCATTTTCCCCTGAGGGAGAAGGAAAGACTGAGGGAACATTGACAGGACATTAAGGGTATACTCTGGAATGAGGATAGTGAGAATCGGAGGCTTGTTGGGTACTGGTTCCAGTTGAGATGCTGCAAGGACACCTAACAGGATCTGGTGCGGTCTCCTAAAAGGAGAAGCACATTGGATGGACTCCTATAAAAGACTTATGGAAGGATACATATGATGTCCATTATCCTTCCTACTGTACCACAGTGCTTCTCATTTCACTTAGGCATCTTATTTTTAGATAAGAACTGGCTTTGATCTCTAGCATGGAAAACTTGACATTCAACAGATGTGATAGTACTTTGAACATTAAAAAAAATCTCACTAGAAATAAATATAAGTTCTTCATTATCATCATTGTTATTTTACAGTGAGGTGATCTGAGACCTGAGAGTCCTAGGAGAACTACATGGTTTAGCTGATTCATGAAATTATTTGGAGATGAATTCCATTGTGAAATATAGTTGAGGGGAGTAAGAACTTAGCAATAGAATAGGAGGATGTGCTCAGTTTTAGTCCCCACTGTTCTCTCCTATTGTAAACCTTATTACTTAGTTACTCTATGTTCAACACGACTCTAAGAGCTCCTCTCTTTACTAGTCTACCTCACAACAAGATTCCCAGGCAGGAAGCAGGTCACAGCACTTCCTAAAATACTGAATGTTTCTCTTCTCACTTTTGGGTTCTGATGTCTCATGAGCAAAGACATATGGCAGAAGTCCTTGAAGACATATTACTATCCTCTTTCTTGGTTAAGCTGTACCAAGGGGCTATGCTAAATTCTCATTCAGAAGCTATAATAGAAATGCTTGGAGAAAGAATTAGTTACTATTCCCCATTGTTTTCTTTAGGATTCCAGTTTGTGGAATCAGTTGGGGGGGAGGGGTGCTCCCTTCAGTGACTTTTTGCCTCCATTTGGTAACTCAGGCTTTATTTCCCCCATATAACAAATGAGATGTGATTCATGGTTCATAGGAGGAAAGGGCAACTACTCAGACCTCTACAGTACTCTGACAAGCAATGACCTTTATTACTGAAAACCAAGGCCACCAATAACCTTTTAAAATGCAATAGAATTTCAAATAATTTTCAGGGGACAAGAATGGCTTAGAATCATGAAATCACAAAGAAGAGGGAAGAATAGGGCCCATGAGATAGTAATCTGGGTAAGTGGGAACCTATCAGAGAGTGGCATAGGATGCTGGATTCAAATTTTGGATGAATGTAGTAAGGGGTAAATAGAGGGAATGGACCCTGGACAGAGATCTATACATTAGTTAATGTTGGTAATTGAATAGGACTGAGAGATCTCCATTCAGTATGCCTTGTGGAGATCTCCTCCTTTCACACGTGATGGTGTGAAAGAGGGTTGAAGCAATACCAAATGAATACTATCAGAAGCCTAGTTACAAAGAGAAATAGAGACCAGATAGCCCACGCGAGGGATCCATGGATGCAGTCTTCGTGTTGTTACCCTGCCTTATCTACTACATTGCTTTTGGTGAAAAAGACAGTCACTAGCTGGATGACCCTGTTTACTAAGTTCCCTCCATTGTCTAGATATTTATCCTTTGGGAGGGTTTGTTATAAATGAGGAAAACCTAGAGAAGATACAGGCTGGGAAGGTATTGAAATCTGAAGGGGATTTAACTTAGGGAATTTTTTGTCCATTCATTCGATTGTGTTGGACTCTTTGTGACCCCATGGACCATAGCATCCCAGATCCTTTGTATCTTCCATTGTCTCCTGAAGTCTGTCCAAGCTCACATTCATTGCTTCCACAACACTACTTATTTCATCTCATCCTCTGCTGTCCCTTTCTCCTAGTGACTTAAATTTTTACCAACATCTTTTCCAATGAGTCCTGACTTCTCATTATGTGGCCAAGTATTTAAGCTTCATCTTTGGCATTTGACCTTTTAGTGAGCAGTCTGAATTAATTTCTTTAAGTATTGACAAAATTGATCTCCTTGCTGTCCAAGGAACTCTCAAAAGTCTTCTCCAGCACCACAAGTTGAATGCTTTGTTTCTGCAATGCTCAGCTTTCTTTATAGTCCACTTCTCATAGTCATACCTTACTACTGGAAAAACCATAGCTTTGACTGTATTGCATGTACCTTTGTTGGCAAGGTGATATCTCTGCTTTTTAACATGCTGTCCAGATTTGTCAAAGCTTTCCTTCCAAGAAGCAAGTGTCTTTTAATTTCATGGCTGCAGTCATGGTCTGCAGTGATCTTTGAGCACAGGAATATCAAATCTGACATTACTTCCATTTTTTCTCCCTCTTTTTGCCAGGAAATGATGGGACCATGTGCCATGACCTTAAGTTTTTTTTTTTAAGCTATGCTTCTGATGACGTTCCTGTAGAGTTGTGGTAAGATGTCTCAAAAGAATTTCAAAGACTCCAAACCACTTTGAAAGATTTATTATAGTTTTGAGGTTTCATGCTCTGACGAGTGACTAAATCCCTTAAAGGAATTTAGCCACTTCAGTAAGGCAAGGCATACTATTTTATAGAGAATATGATGCTGATTACAAAATCAAAATTTACATAGAGTATAGGAATGTGATTAATATTAAAAAGGCAGGAAGAGTTTGTTAAGGGATTAGACAATGGAGGAAGGTTCCCTTCTAGTTTGGGTGCTTAAACATTCTGGTCATGCTGCCCTCCAAATGGCTAGCTATTGTGGTCCTGTCTGGTCAAGATAGGTAATTAGGTATTGTGGTCCTGTGTTGGGCTAGATGGATGATGCGATTGTGATTGAATACAAGAACACACCTGTTCACATATGTGGGAATGGGTCTTGGGGCAGTAACTAGGTAGAGGCAGTGGCTGGGTTCCCATTACATGGACACACCTGTTGTTTCTGTTGGAACTAAGTGTTCAGAGACATACCTATTCTAGGGAGTAGTGAGCCATACATGAAGAAGTTAGGACATTGGCAGTGTGGGGGGTGGAATAGATAGGTGTAGTAGGCCTGTATTGAAGTGAGAATATTGGGGCTGGGGGCAACTCTATTAGAACTCCATCCCTTCAAGCCAGTTTTTGCACTCCTCTCTTTCCCCCTCATCAAAAGGCCTCTTAATTCTTCCTTGTTTTCTGTCATCAGAGTCTTTCCTCTTCTCTGGCATTCTATCCAGGGGAATATAAATTCCATGGTCAAAAGCTGCCTTTTTCCTTTGGATTTCCTGGCTACATTTCTTGCTCAAAGATCAAGCCTTAAACCGAATTCACTCTGGAGCTCTTAGACTGGACAACAAGTCCCCACCCACCTAGCATAGAGTGAATGTAATTACTAAATAGTAATTATTTCTCTTTTACCCAGGGACCCTGAAGGTCTTCCCCTCTCAGTTTGATTTTTTTTTTTTTTTTGATTGAAGGGACCATCCCTTGAGTAACTACTTAAAGAAGTCTATTCATTGAATGGGTGTATCTCACTGAAAGTGAGAATGTGGTAAGACCGTAGCCTGAAAGGGCTAGGGTCTCACATAGCATTCTGGGCCATCTCGAGGCATCCTGATGAATATCAGGCCACTGGACCCAGATGACTCAGGATAGTGACCTTATACATCCCTCCCTGACTCAAAACAAAGTCAGCTGCAAGTCTCGTCATCATCTTGATGTCATGGTCCTCTTTGAGAACTAAGGACAAACACAACATCAGAGTGGTATCATCTGCATATCCGAGACTGTTGATATTTCTCCCAGCAATCTTAATTCTGGCTTTTGGTTCATCCAACCTGATATTTTGCATGAGGTACTCTGTATATAAATTAAATAAATAAGGTGACAATACACGACCTTGTTATATTCCTTTCCCTATCTCAAACCAATCAGTTTCTCCATGTTCAGTTCTAACTTGCTTCTTGAACCTGTAAACAGATTCTTCAGGAGAAAAGTAACATAATCTGACATTCCCTTCTCTTTGAAGAATTGTCACATTTTGTTATGATCTACACAGTCAAAGGCTTTAGTGTAGTCAATGAAGCAGAATTAGATTTTCTTTCTGGAACTCCCTTGCTTTTTCCATAATCCAGAAAATATTGGCAATTTGGTCTCTAGTTCCTATGCATCTTCAAAAACCAGCCGGCGTTTCTGGTAATTCTTGATTTATGTATTGCTAAAGCCTAATTTGGAGAATCTTAAGAATAACCTTGCTTCTATGTGAAATAAGCTCAATTATTTGGTAATTTGAACATTCTTTGGCATTGTCCTTCTTTAGGACTGAATTGTAAATGGATCTTTTCCAATCCAGTGGCTGCTGTTGACTTAATTTGCCTACAGATTAAAAAAAAAAAAAAGGGACATTAGAATCAGAGTACCTAAACTGGGTCTTTTTTTAGCCTCTTGGGTTTTAGACTGTTTGGTCTAGGGAGATTCATGGGAGCTCAGCTTTAATTTACTTGGATTTTTAGAATATTATGAACAAAAAACTATGTGTCATGTCAGTTGACAGATAGCAGAAACAGAAATATGATTGAGTATACGCACCTTAAGTCTTTACACTAATGAAATGAGTATTGCCACTCATAAAAGAGGTAGAACATGGCAGGAGAGAGATAATCAACTTCCTGAGAGCTAGAAGGGCTCAGTGTTACCCTACTGCACCCTCTGGTGTTGTATGGAGTGTATAATCACTTGGAAAAGTTTGGTTAATGGTATAATCCTTATTGCTGAATGGGATCAGGCAAGTGGTAAGGTGCATTCTATAATGTTATAATATGTGCAAAGTTTCCTATCCCTTTTTTTTCAGTGAAGGGTCCTCTATATTTTAATTCATAGAACAGAGGAATAAATTCACATAGTGCTCATTATATGCTGAGTATTATCCCAAGTTCTTTTTGAAAATTAAACCCCTATAACAATTTTGAAAAGTAGGTGCTATTATTATCCTCGTTTTCTAGTTATGGATACTGAGGGAAGCAGGTCTTTGAATCCAGGTAGGTATTTCTTGCTCCAAGTCCAATGCCCTTTCCATTATCCTACACTACCACTCAAGTCTTCTGGCTTCTGACTGAATGAGAAGCAATCTGTTCTTTACCTTAAAGCTAGTTTTGATTAGTCAGATGGTTTAGCAAATCCCACAGAATTCTCTAGGGGACTGAACCCTTAGTTTTCTCTAGAAAAGATAAAGGGACAGTAGAGGAGGGAATGAATTTTATCATTGGCACATTGTTAGTTTTTAGCCCTGAAGGCAAGTTTTCTTTCTAGCTCCTTCCATGTGCTACCCCAAATATTTGTTGTTATTTTTTGCTTACTAGTTCAATTTTGGTTGAGAGACTCACCTCGAATAGAGTCTTAGCTTTCCTGAATTCTTTGCAGTGTAAGCCTACCCCCTACAGAGAAGTGGTTCCCAGAATAATGTGGATTAGGCTAAGTGGGGATACTTAATGCTGTGTCCTGCAGGGATGCAAGTCATTGTGATGCAAATTAGCCCCCTTTACAACAACCCAGGGCAAAGGAGCCTAGTGTTGTATGGAGAGACCTTGCAAGGCAATGTGAAGTTCATATTGGTTTGTTGAGCCATCAGACTGTGTCTACTGGATATTGCCAGGGGACCTTGGCATTAGGAACTGCATGAGGCATATGGAACTGCATGAGGCCTCACATAAATAGCCACCATGGCTGGGATCTTCCCAGCACTCTTCCTTTTGCAATTGAAGACAACTGCCATTTTCCTTTCTGAACAGTCTCCTGAGCTTCTCTTTTGACAACTTTCCAATGAACTGTTGGCAAGAAGAGTTAACACAGTTGGGATCCAGGAATTAGAAGTGTTGAAAATAAAAATCTCCTTCTCATCCAAGCCTCTGAGACTTTTGCATACCTGAAATTTCCAGGAAACAGTTTCTCTTAGGAATGTCAAAGGCAGGAAATGACATTGTGATACTAGGGGAGGGATACCTGTGCATATATAACAAGTGGATGGAAACCAATGCCTCAGGAACTTACTTTTAGGAGTTAGTTACATGGTTCTTGTAAAGACAAAATTGCACCAGCCTTGCAAACAGCTCATGTTCTTCAATAGATTCTTCAATAAATAATTCTCTGAGCACTCCCCAACATACATCCCAAGCAGCAGCAACAAACACATGGAGAAATATGGAGGAATAAAGCTGGGCAGGGGATAGTGAGTCTGGCAGATCGTTTTGGGATCTAAGACATAGGGAACTGAATGGTAATATTTCACATTGGTCTAGCATTTTGTTTATTTCCCTCTAATGCACCATATTCTATTTTGTATTAGTTACTTGTTTTAATAGTCTATGTTCCCAACTCTATTTTAAAGGCCTGAGTCTAACTCCTTTTCTAATAACATAACTGAAAAATATTTTTGAAAGACTATAGCGTATTTTAGTTTTTACTTTTCATCACCTGTATTCATGCATACATAGATTATTTTATATATAAATCATATTCAATATATTTATTATAAATGTGTATGTCTCTCCATTAGAATGTAAGGTCTTTGAAGACAAGGAATGTTCGTAGGATCATGTGGTCATAGATTTTATGCTGGGATGAATTGTAGAGGCTATCTAGTCTTACCCTCTCACTTTGTAGATGAGGAAACTGATAGATGAGAAGGTAAATAACCCATCTAACATCATAAATGTAGTGATGGACTGGATTTCAGCTCAGGTCCTTAGATTCTAAAACCTTTGGTATTTTCACTTCACCATACTTTTTGCAATTCTAGAACTTCGTGCAGAGCCTAGTACATAGTAAGCCCATAATAAATGCTTGTTAATTGACTTTTTAAACCATTTTTAAAAAACAATTGCTTCTTTTTTACTACTCACTGTATTTTTTAAATGTGGATTTCATAATAGACAATCTGCAGGTATATATTGTTATCTGAGAAATTCTAGTACTGGATGTGGCCTTGAATTAATTGGCAGAGACATTTGTGAGATAATTTGTGAAGTGATTGATTTTCAAAGTACTATTCCATCTATTCAGTGTTATGCTGCTAACTATTTAACAAATGGCTCTCAAATTAAAAAAAATATTTCACATATTTCAGTTTCATCTGTAATATTCACATTTTCTTCATCATTTTCTTAAGTCTAGAAAATGGAGAAAGCAATCAAACAAGCCCTGATTTGTATGTACCATGACTGATTTCAGAAGCATAAATTCCCACCCTGAAAATGTAAAAATTAGGTGGAGCCAATATGAGCTGGCTCTCTTGTCTTGTTACATACATTGGTTATGTGAATCTCACAACAGCCTCTTGAGGCAGATCAGACAGTGTGAGGCAGATGCTGTTATCCCCTATCTTATGATTAAAGAAATGAGGTTCAGAGAGAGCAGGCTACTTGCCCATTGACTGGTAAGTGGTTGTATTCTTGTATCATCTCCCTGGAACTACCATATTTCACTATATAATCATTACCACTGCACAAACATTGCACTCTATTTTTTTCAGTTCAAAAGCTGGTTTATGACCTTTCATTGCATAGTCATCAAATGGTATAATTCTGTTTGTCATGCTGCTTACAAGATAAACAGAGCAGCAATGTATTCACCAGTGGCATATGGATAAGCATTTATCTCTTGCATATTTTGAACTGCCAGCCTAGAATTCTCAACACATGTGCAATGTCAGTATATTTCTGAAAGCTGACTTGTGTGGTTTGTCTAGAGTGACTTGCATGGTTTATTTAGAATGCTGCCATACTAACGGTATTGTTTCTTAACCCAATGAAGATCTGTAGGTGCAAGGGAAGTGGACAGACATGTGATATGGTAACACTCGCATCTTCCCAATTTTGAGGTATATTCATGAGTATTTTATACATCCAAATCTTTCACCAAAGACATTTTAGTAATAAATAATTTTTAAGGTATACTGGCACAATTTTTTTAAAGCTTCACAGAGTGGTCGCACCCACTTTTTTGCAAAAAATAATTTGGCATAAAATCTGTGATGATTATACGGTGAAATATGGTATATACTGGAAGCTTTATATGCACAGAGGTCATGGCCAATCTTGTCCTTTTATCTTGTCCAGCACAGTGCTCTGTACCCAGTAGATACTTAATAAATGCTATTCAAATTGAAAGGAACAAAAGTAGCTGCTTAATTCTTTTCAACGTACAATGGTCCTTAGCTCCCTTCCAGGTTAGTGCTCTTTCCATCACTTTTACATTTGCATTTATGGCTGTCCTAAGCTGTTTAGGAGAACTAATCTACTTTCTCTTTTACCTAGGAACCCTGAGGGTCTTCTCCTCCCAGTTTGATTTTTTTTTTTTTTTGATTAAAGGAGCCATCCCTTGAGCAACTACTTAAAGAAGCTTATTCATTGCATCCTGGGCCATCTCCAGTCGTCCTGATGAATATCAGGCCACTGGACCCAGATGGCTCAGGAGAAGAAAGTGAGGTTGGTGACCTTGCACAGCCCTCCCTCACTCAAATCAAAGTCAAATGCAAGTGATGTCATCAGCTTGATGTCGTGGTCCTCTTCAAGAAGGAAGGACAAACACGACAACAGGAGAACTAATCAAAGGTTTAAAATTTTTGCTTTCCTCTTTGGTCCTGCATTACACAAATGAAGAGATAATAGTTATATTTGCATCTGGGAAAAGTATGCATATTATAAATCCCTGCTCTTCTCTACTGCCCCATAATCAATATTGATATTTTTTCCTTTTCATGCTATATAGTTCACTTAAAAAAAATAAAACCTTTCCCCTTCCTCATGTCCTTTACCCATTAGTCTAAAATAATAGGAAAGTTGTTTTTGGTCTGGGACATATATGTTCAAGGCCTCCATTAATTGGTTCATTCTACAAGTAGTATTGTTCACAGTGTCATTGGGCATGGGATTGTTTTCACTGTGTGTAGTTTTACAGATTCAACTATGAAAACAAGCTTCTTCATGTTTTAATCAATAGGGTTATCTTTTAACTTGTGATTTACATAAGTGAACTACAAATAAATAGTATTAGGTGGTTTTGGTCATGTGATACAAAGTTCAAAATATGGTGCTGACCTGAAATTCATATGATAGGTTTGTGAATAGCTTTCTGCACATTTATAACTATGGTATTTATACTTTCTTATTCTAAATAAAGTTGTTTATTAAAACACAGAATTTAAACATTGTAAATGATCTTTTGTATTTAAAGATGGGCAATTTTTAAAGCAAAATCAGAGGTACAGTTTTTGTACCCTTTTCATTAATTCTTGATGTTTCTCTTATCAATTCTCCTCAAATTGTCAGCCTATAATCAAAATCTAAGATATGTTCTCAAAGTTTTGCTTGGCTCAACATGAAAGCATCCTTGTCTCTCAGCAATTGCTACCTTCTTAGCCTCTCTGTCAACTGTCAAGAGAATGAACTACTCACAGTTTTAGAAGGAAACACAGCATTCCTTCTCTGCTATCCTGTTTTTCTTTGTCCTGAATATTTTCTTTCTTGTCCAAAAATAGGAAAAAGAGAAAGGCTATTTCAGCTTATGGTGCCATCAAGAAACATACAATTTCTCATGACATATTGTGGTGTAGTGAAAAGAATGTTAGGTGTAGGGGCTCCACTGTTTGCTAATTTTGTGGAAATGGGCAGGTTATTTAATTTGGATCCAAATTCACCTATTTGTAAAATATGAGTGTTGGATTGGATGTATTATCAGGTCTTTTCCAGTCTAAATGTACAATTCTATGACTTTCCAATGGCAGACAACTTCTTAACTCCTCCATTTTGTTCTGAGATAACTGTGTTCAACTCCTTCTCTGCTATTTCCTTGTTGTTTTTTTACACTGGAGATGCAACCTCGCTTAAGTTCTGTAGGATACTTCTTTGTCTGTTATTATTAATAATTGTATCATTAGAAAACATTGGCCCCTGATAATATGCTTTGCATGTAGTAGGTACATAATAAATGGTTGTCAAATGGAATTGAAACTGGCCATCCTTGCATGGGAAAGACTGATTTTTTTTTACAAAGGTTTAGGAATGGAATTAAGTTGGTTTTATGTGAAATGTCAGGAGATGATACTATTGTAGGGCTGATATATGGAGTAAATGCTTATGCTGCCATTTTCAAAATTAGAGAACATCTTTAGTAGAGCTCTTTATTTGGTGGGAAAGGGAAGGTAAGCAAATGGAAGAGAAGAGAAGGGAATGGAAGGGAAAAGAATGAACATTTATGTAGTACCTACTATGTGCCAACTACTGTGATCATCGCAACAACCCTTTGAGGTAGGTGCTATTATTATCACTATTTAACATTTAAGGAAACTGAGGCAAATTGTTCCACTGAGGTAAAATGATTTTCCCAGGGTCACACAGTTAGTAAGTGCCTGAGTCTGGATTTGAACCCAGGACTTTCTGACTCCAGTCCTTTAACCATTGTGCTCCATAGCTGTCTGATGTGGTGATGAGACTGGTCAAGTTGACATTTCCATCAGGAAATTTAAGGGCGTGGCATATAGGGGCAGATATAGGAAAGGTGGCATAGCAGATAGAACAGTGAGCTTGGAGGCAGAAGACCTAAGTTCAAAACTGGACTCAGACACTTACTTGGTAGCTGTGTGATCCTGGACAAGTGATAACCCTGTTTGCCCCAGTTTCTTCATCTGTAAAATGAGTTAGAGACAGAAGTGGCAGACTACTCCAGTATCTTTGAAAAGAAAACACCAAATGAGGTCACAAAAATTAAGACATGATTGAAACAACTGGATAAAAACAACAAGAACAAGAAGAAGGAAAGATCTGTCAGTTTTAGAGACTATAGCTGTTATTTGGTGGTGTAGAATGGTTGAACCAGAGAGAATGTTTTTTGGCTAGAACAGATGAGCTAATAAGCACTCAGAGGTGAAGGGGAGATTAAATGGGAAGATAGGGCAGGCAAGAGTAGTGGCTGGGAAATGTGAGGAAGCTATTACAGCAATGCCTGTGGTGTCTAACCTTGCAAGTCCTCCCTTTTTCATTGGAATATAATCATTAATAATTAGAGAAATGCACATAAAAGCAACTCTGAGGTTTGACCTCATACTCAACAAATTGACAAAATAAACAAAAAGAAAAAAAGACAAATGTTGGAGGGGTTACAGGAAAATATGTACGTAAATGGATTGTTGGTGGAGCTGTCAATTGGTCCAGCCATCTTGGATAGCAGTTTAGAACTATTCCCCCAGAGTTATTAACCTGTGTATATTCTAGAAATCAGTACCTAATATTTGGCTCATGTGCCAAAGAGATCAAAGATGAAGGAAAAGAACTCAAATGTACAAGAATATTAATAGTAACTTGTTTTGGTGGCAAAGAATTTGAAACTAAGAAAGCACTTATCAATTGCATAAAGACTGAATAAATTGGGTCATATGGATGTAATCTTGGAATATTATTTTGCTATGTGAAGTGATGAAAGAAGTAGTTTCCAGCAAGCTCAGGGATGCTTGTATGAACTGATTCAAAATGGAGAAGAAGGAAGAGAATGATTTATATTACAACATTCACATTGTAAAGATGAACAACTTTGAGAGACTTCACAATTCTGATCATCACATGATTCCAGTCATGATTTCAGAGGAATGATGGTGAAGAGTGCTGTCCACCTCCTACCAGAGGGATAATGATCTGAGCTTCAGAATGATATACACAGTTTTGACCATGGCTGATGTTCAAATTAGAATTTCTTCAAAGTAGAATTTATTTTACTTGATCTTATATATTTGTTGCAAGTTTTGTTTTTCCTTTTGTTCTTTCTCAGTGAGTGGGGGCATAATGAGAGGTAGAGAAAATATACTTCTAAGCTGAAAAAAACCTAAAGCACATACAGAAGAAAAAATATATAAGCACTTTGAGGATCAGGACCTGTTCTTTCTGTTCCTTTATCTTAAGAGCTTATCACAGTTCCTGGAACATAACCTAAAAATGATTGTTGACTGATTGTGTCAACAACAGTGTGAGTGTGTGTGTGTGTGTGTATGAGAGAGAGAGAGAGACAGACAGAGAGAGAGAGAGAGAGAGAGACAGAGAGACAGAGAGACAGAGAGAAAAGAGAGAGAGAGAGAATGAGAGAGTGGGAGAGTTCTCAAAAGTAATTGGAAGTCATCCCTTCTTGATCCTTAAAGCCCATTCAAGGAATGGCTCTTCCTCCTTCAGATGTCAATCCTCTATAGTACACATTACAGTACCTAAAGCCAAAGGACCAACCCTGTCTTGAATGTCTTTTAGCAAAGGATTAGATGTCAGGCCACTTATACTCCATTGCATGGCAGTCTCAATGACAGCAATAATGAAACAATATCGTCAGACTCAGCCTAGCGATGTCTTTCTGAACAATGCAAACTGACTTTCCTTCCGTCTCTGTCCCTAGTGAAGGGTGCTAAGGGAAACTTAATAGCCTAACAATAAAAAGCAACACTAGACTTCAAGATTGTTGAAATAGTATTTTAGCTTGTTTATCTAATTCTGAGAGACATGGAAGTCACTTTCTTTTGCACTGAAATGCATGAACAACTGCTTTGATGATTTCCAAGGAGGCAGGGAATGAAGTACAGGGTCAGACTCCTACCTTTTAGTGGCCATTTAAACTTCTTTTTAAAGAAGCCAAGAGATTTTATGGCCCATACAGTCTGTTAACAAATATATTGGCAAATGCTTGTCCAAACCATGTTCACAACCAGGTTTGACTCTTGTAGCAATTGCTATTTGATCCTCTAGAGACTTTGCTGGGCTCTTGAGTGAGCCAGGACAAATGGTGCTGCATAAGATGTCATTCCAAATGAAATGAACTCCTGAGAACTTACTCTAATACTCTGGGGATTTAAATCTAAGTTTCATTTCTTCATCCATTCTTTAAATACCACAGTTGGAAGTCATACTTTTGCTCTCCTCGTACACTCAGTTCTTCCTCTTTTCACTCCACAAATGGTAAAAATGCCACATTCCTTTCAAATATACCCTTCAATGAATATTCTAAATCTATCAAGGCATTTCTAGCAGTAGGGTCATAGAAATGGTTAAGATTCCTTTTCACTATGTTGGAGAAGTTAGATATGACTTGGCTGTTGTATTTAGCTGCCCACTCTTTTTTGGATTGTCTATTCTGGAACCCCTCTCTCTGGGGTCCCACAGCTACATTCTTTGTTTGGCCATTTTTGTTGAGGAGGGACAAACCAGTACAAGAAAGGGCATGAAGGATTGGGGAGCGAATAGACAGGGTCTTTGGTGCTCCCAGAAGATGAAAATGACTTTTTATCTATCCTTGCCACTTGTCAGAGCTATAGAATAGATTCTCTTTTGGGGTCTAAAAGATGGTTTTAGTGATTGGGTTTCTTCCTTAAAAAGAAAAAATCCCATAAAACTATCAATCCTTTCTTGTAGGATTTTTGCCCAAAAAAAGTAAGTAGCATTATTTTAGACTCTGAAAACAAGGTAGGTGGAAATATAATTCCAGCACACATATAACAAAGTAGCCCTTGCAACTATCTGACCAATGGGTTGATTTTCCTTTTCTGGAACTATTTCTGGCTTTGAAAATAGGTTAAAATAAACTATGAACTTTTGTAGTTGTTAGCTTAATCGTTGGAGCTTGTTTTGGCAGAAACAAACCTAAAAGCCCAGCTGAGAGGTAGGAGGGGAAAAAACTACCAATAGAGAGGATGGAGCCAGGGTTCAGCATGTCTCTCTCATGGGGAGGGTGACTAGATGCCAGAGAAACTCTTTCATGCTGACATATCCCCAGAATTGTCCAAGCAAGGCAAGTGTTTACCGAAGATGACAAAAGCAATGCAACTGTGATACTCTTTGCCAGTCAGTCATCCTTCAGAGAACGAATGTTGCTGGTATGTCAGACTTTAAATTAACGGGAAACCTGGCTGTTCAGGCTGCAGGGGGAAAACAGAAAATATCTTTTATTTTTCAGAAAAACACAGGTAGTAGTAGATGGTTCAGCCTGACCCCACATCATTTGGATGATGCTTGGATTTATTTTATTTATCAATATATTGTCTTATTTCAGCCATGTTGTCAAAAAAGACACTTGGAGATTATGCTGCTTTGTGGAGAGGGGAACCCCTCCGCCCAACCTTGGGATGACTAATTATAGCTTAAATTTGATAGGAAAAGGAACAAAAATAATTTCAAATGGGTGTGTTCATGGGTTCTGGCAGTATGGGTGCGTGCGTGTGTGTGTGTGTGTGTGTGTGTGTGTGTGTGTGTGTGTGACAAATGGGTATACCATTTATATAGTCCAGTTGGTTAAAGGTGAAGTGCTAACAAGTCCCAGCTTACAATGACTTGCCCCATTAGTCTTGATGAAGAAAGAAAAAAATCACCTTCTGTTTCTGACTTGCTCAGACTTGCTCAGTTTTTTACATGTGGACCCATAGTCATAATATGTTGACAGTTGTTAGCTCTCTCCAATGCATCTCTAGAATGCATTAGAGAAATAAAGTCAAATTTCAGGTCCTGCTGACAAGTCAGTTGCTTTACATTCCTCCCCCTACCCTACTGTTACCTCTGGCATATTTATTCTCTCTCTGAATTTCCATCCCTTCTAATTAATCAGTGAGTTAAGTATCTCACATTTTAAGATCCTACACCATTTGTAAAACACTATAACTTTTCCTTCTCATAACCTATTTTTTTCTGTTTGCAAATATGGTCCTGTCTCCCTTAAATTGAAAAACAATGCTCCTTTAACCCCTGCTAGTCTCTTAATTTCCCATTCGATTTTTCTCCTTCCAAATTTCTAGAATAATCTATAGCCAGTGCCTCCATTTTATCATCTCCTCTTTAACCTCCTGCAGTCTTATTTGACCTCCACTGAATTACTGAAATTTCTCTTTCCAACATCAAGATTAACCTCTTACTGCCAGTTATTAAAGTTTTTGCTAAATCCTAGACCTCTCTAGCTAGTTGACACTAGTAAACACTTTCTTTCCATGAAACTGTGTCCTCTCTTGATCTCTAGGACAACATATAGTCTTTCTCTTTCTACCACTCTGGTCATCCCCTTTTTGTCTCCTTTGTTAGATCCTCTTCCATCTACAACTCCCTACAAGTGAATTGACTCTAAGATTCATCCCCTGACCCATTGTTATTTACTGTGTTCACTCTCTGTTGAGTTTCTCATGTAATATCACATATTCAGCTACCGTCACTGTGAGAATGATTCCCAGGCTACATCTGCAGCTCTAGACTCTGTTTCTGAACACCAGTCCTGCATCTCTAAATTCTTGTAGGACATTTCCATTTGGATGCCCCACCATTGATTTATATTTATTGCTTATCATCTTTAGCTACAAATATCCCAAATTAGCTCTGCTTCCTTGCTTTCCTATTTGTTTAAATTTGTTTAAACATCATTTCCTACTCTTTATTATCATCTTTGATTTGTCCCTGTAGCTTACTTTGTATATCTCATTATTCCTCTGTATTCTTCTTTCATAATTTCTCTCATTTCCATTCCATTTTGACCATAGAGCTGCCTTGTGCTTCCCCTTCCCTTCCATTATCCTTTATGGACTAGTTCAAGTCCCAGCTTTTCTAGGACATTTTCCCCACCAAGTCAACTTTGTATTCTGTCTTTCCCTATAATACTTGCCACCTAGTCCTGACAAGTACTGATGTCCTGGCACTTAGCTTCTCAAATTCTGTGAGGACAAATATGATTATATCTCTTTGAATCCCCAATGTTTGAGCATCGTCCTTTTGTCCTTTTACTTCTTATTCAGTTTATCTCTCTTTTTTTTATCCTTCTTATCAAACTAAGTTCCTCTCTTCTGGCCCTCTTAAGTGAGTAATTAAGAAGACTAAATTCAAACTAATGTCATATTCAATAATACGTTGTAAAATGGTTCAAAAGTCCTATTCTGCTTTTTAATTGCTTTGTCATCTTGGGCAAGTTAACTAGAACTTTTCTTGCCTGTCCACTATTGATTTTATATACAGGCAAATCCTTCATACCTTCTCCTCTGTCTGTAAATTCCTTACTCCCTTGACATCATCATCATTTATTGATGGATAACTCTTAACCTTGGGTAATTCTTACCATCTGTCTTCTCGGCCTCTGTTCTCATGTGGTAAAGTCGTGTTAGGAGAGACCATAAAATCATGTTGTTTGGGTCCACTATAAACATATTTTATCTAACTATAACCAGGCTTTGTTGCATGATAATAATTTTATTCATTTCTTATTGACTTTCTTTCACCTCCCAAATAACTGTTCTAAATCATTTTTGTTACTTCTCAACTCCCAGAATCCCTCCATTGTTGCTTATCCTTAGTAAACTATCATACCTCCTCCTTACTGAGATCAAGGCAATCAATTTGAATGCCCTCTATGGCACCATTCCCTCTCTCTCAATATCATCACCTATGCTTTCTTCCTTTCCTCTAGTCTTAAAGGATGAGATCATTTTTCTCTTTGCTAATGTTAACTCTTTTACCTACCATGTTGATGACATGTTCCATCAATAATCCGCCACCCCCTTCCCATGTATCTTTAGCATAAATATTTGATGTTATATTATTTTTGTTAATTATGAGAGCTACATGCCAAAGGAGAAAATCAAGAATTGGATTGAAATTCAGGTGACAATAGAACCAGGATCATATGGAGAATGAATGAAGGAAATAATGAATGAATGGGAAAAAAAATTACCAAGTGAATCTTGTGTGCTAATCACTGGGAGTGCTAGTAATACTAATATCAAAGCAGATAAAAACAAAAGCAAATGCAAGAACAAAGAAGGTCCTACCTTCAAGGAGCTTATATTCTAATAGGTATTGAGGATTATTATTTTTAGTGAACTAGTCATCTTTACACGCTTAAACCTGCAGAATTGCTAACTTCCTGTTTATAAACCATCATTTGAAAAACCATCATTTGAAAGTAAGGAATAACTCCTGCTTTTTGGTGATTTTTCATTCTATTGGTGTCTTGTGATGTTGCTGGTTTCTTAAAGTTTGGAAGATAAAGATTTTCCAAAGCTTGTAAGCTCTGAAATAATTCTTTTTTTTTGATCCAGTGTGGTATTCTCTGTATGTATTTCTGCAACGATATAGCCAATATTAAGTGCCTATATGAAGGGCCATATTGGGGGACATAAAGATGCAAAAACAGAATGACATAACCTGTCCTCCATAGACTTACAATCGAAAACATTATTCAGCTGAAAAAGTACATTGGCTCTGGAGTCTGAGAACCTGACTCCATAGTCCTCTTTTGATAGTTACCAACTGTATGACCTTGAGGAATATCAATTAACATCCATGAGTCCAAGTTTTCTCTTCTTTTAAATGAGTGGATTGGATGGGATATACTCTGAATTCTTTTCCAGAGCTAAAGCTGTGATTCTATGTACACAAGGGTAAGTCAGAACATTGTTAAGTTTGTAGAAGATGTCAAACACAAAGCCATGAATGAGAATCACTGCACCATAGATTTAGAACTTTAAGAGATGTTAAAGGTTATTTAATCCAGACAAGGAAACTACATGTTATAGATAGGCCCAGATCCTTAAATGACTTGCCCAAAGTCACACTGGTAGTCAGTGGTATGAAGGAGGGATGGCTTTTGGCTCAGGAAGTAAGTCAAGGCTTTCTAGAGAATATGGCACCAGCACACTTTGAGAAAAAAAAGGAATTTCACCAGATAGATATGTGAAAGGATTCTGTTTTTGAGGCAGGAAGATAGCACAGTGGATAGAGCACTGGGTCTGGAGTTAGGAAGACCTGAATTCAAATCTGATCCTCAGTCACTTCCTAGTTGTGTGACCCTGAGCAGGCCACTCAAACCTGTAAAATCCAGTTTTCCTAGAATGTAGAGTGTGGGAAGTCTATGGAGGACAGGTTATGTCATTCTGTTTTTGCATCTTTATATCCCCCAATATGGCCCTTCATATAGGCACTTAATATTGGCTATATCGGTGCAGAAATACATACAGAGAATAACACACTGGATCAAAAAAAAAAAAGAATTATTTCAGAGCTTACAAGCTTTGGAAAATCTTTATTTCCTAGAATGTGGGAAAGGTTAAAAATATAGGTTGGAATCAGTTTATGGGAGCCTTTGAATGGAGTATGTATTTTATTTAGATGATGGGGATCCACTAAAGGATTCCAAGCAAGGGAATGATTTCTTGGAGTCCTGCTCCTTTTCATAGGAAAGTAAAAATAACAGCATTCAACAATGAATAACACTTGGTAATGTACTTGTCCATTGTTTTTTTTTTTTCACCAGATGTCCCCAGATAGTCTTTGAACATCCTTTTAGGCACACAACAAGAATTGCAAAAACCACTTAACACTTAATAAAACTGAGACATTCTGATATACTCCTTGTGATGTGGAAACTTAGAGATAGAGCTGGGCCTTAGGCCAAGAGAGCCTGATGTTCAACTGTTTTTACTATCTGCACTTATCAACCAATCAATCAAACAACATTTATTAGGTGCCTGGTATGCTGTGACACTTGTACTTATCGTAGGTACAATACCTAGTAACAGCCTGAGTCTGGATCTTCTTTACCTTATAAGAGTGATTATATTTCCTTTACTTCCAGCCTTACCCAAGTAGGAAAATGTTGCCGATTGTAGGACTGTCATTCCAGCTATCGTCTTAATACGTCAGATAGGAGGAGTCTGTCATTCACTGAGAATGACAAGCTAGTGCTACTTAGAGGAGAAACTGAATCCTAGATCTGCCAACATGTAAGAGACCTTAGGAACTGTGTGGTATAGGCCTTTCGGATTTAGAGTTAGGAGAAATCTTAAAAGAAAAATCATCTAATCCATTATTTTATGGATTAGAAAACTGATGTCTGGTAAAAAATTAGTGCCCCTTCTTTGTGTTATGGTACCTTTAGGTCACCTGTTACAGCCTATGGACCCCTTCCCAAGAAAATGGTAATAAAAGCATGAAATAAAATACATAGGATTACAAAGGAAGCCAATTCTATTGAAATACAGTTCTCAAAACAGGTTTTTTTAAAAAATGTTCATGGATCTCAGGTTAAAAACCTTAATTTAATGCTAAGCAAAAGGTAACCCAGCAAGTAGCAAAGGTAGGAATGAAAAGCAAATTCTCTTATTCTCTATTGAGTACTTTGCACTGAGGACTATATTCATTGCCAAATACCCAGCCTCACCTTTCTTTTTCTTTTCCATTTCTGTTGTTTTTTTTTTTAAGTCAGATGAGGAAACTAAGGCTCAGGTAAATAATTAACTTTCTTAAGGTCACATAGCTTGCAAGTAGAAAAGCTTGAATTGAACATAGAGATTCTTGACTCCTCATGGCTAGTATAAATTTTACCGTGTTATGCCTAAAATTCAGGGATGCATTGATTTTGGTTTTTCAGATAGTAATGATCAATTGATAGTGTGTCTCCTCTCTCATTTTGTATCTCCAACTCTTTTGTGGCATATAAGCACTGTCTTAGCATCACTACTCAAATCTGGAAGAAATTCAGATTGAATATTGTTAGTGACTTCTACTGTAAACATTTTTTGAAACTTTAGCAAAAGTTCAGTTTAGTGCCAACTCAGTCTGGACCAAAGGTTTTGGTTTAGTTTTACTTTAGTCAGACTTCATTATGATCTCTAATTGTTTTTTCTTTGTTTTTACTTTGCTTTGTAAAGTCCTCCCTCTAGTTTTTTTTAAAGCAACTGTTTTACAGTAAAAATTCCATGACAAGATGTTCAGCTAATTAAATATCACAATCCTACTAGGAAACGATTGTCCACTGTGTTACTGGTAGGGCCTTACATATCCCTAGGCACATACTATATATAACTCTTGCATTCTCTGTATTGGTTGCTTGGTCTTCTAACACTGTTTAAAAAACTAGATCAAATTAATTTGACATGAATTGTTCTTAGATATTAGGTGGTTTAGTACAGGGTTTCTTAAACTTTTTCCACTAGTGACTCCTTCAGTGCTTCTTAAACTGTGGGTCGTGATAGTTTAATTAGTACTGGATCCAAGTGGATATAGTTTTGGACCTGGAGTCCATGAAGACTTTAGTTCAGATCCAGCCTCTGATGCTTACTAGCTGTGTGACTCTGGGCAAGTCACTTAACCTCTGCTTGCTTCAGTTTCCTCCACTTTAAAATGGGGATAATAACTTTACAAAGTTGTAGTGCAGGTCAAATGAGATATTTGCAAAGAGCTTATTGTAGTGCCTGGTATATAGTAGGTGCTACATAGATACTCCTCTGCTTCTCTTTCCATTTCTCCATCTTGAACTCATCCTAGTTCATAGTGATTATTTCTTCCCAAGTGCTCATAAATTATCTATTTAATAATATATTCTAGAATTTTTTCCAGGAATTGAAGTCAAATCCACTCTCTTAAGAGTTTGATGGATTATTCTTCCTCCCCTTTTTGAAAATCAGCATAGTACCTGCTCATCTTTTATTCTGTAGTATATCCCTCCAACTCCATGATTTTTCAAAGATGGCCAGGCTCATAATCCAAACTCAGAAATCTAGCATACGTAGGTTATTTCATTTCTTTTGGGATGAAACTTTCCCAGTACTGGTAATTTAAATTCAGTGAGGACAGCTATGTTTTTTATCTTGGAGTCTAATCTCTTGTTAACCATTTTTATTTTATAGTTTCTGGTATATGGAAATCATTTTTCCTAGTAAGCATGAATAAGGAAAGTTAAGTTGTTCTTGCCTTCTTTTTGACATCTGATTTGTTATTGTTTATTTATTGCTTCTCTTAATAGTATATAGTTGGCAAACTCTGTTGGTATCCTATCCTTGTACTTGGTTATAAAGTCTTGAGGGCAGGAGCTATATGTTATGTCAACTTTATATTTCCTGAGTAGTCTAGCATGGTGCTCTGCACCCATTGTTAGGTGCTTAATAAATAGAAACTAAGGACTAGACCTGTTCATTGGCATAGAGGTTCTATCAAAGCAGGTTGGCTTCTCCTATGCAATTTATAGTTTTAGGAAATTACCAAGAGCACTGAGAGGTTAAGTAGTTGGCTCAGAGTCAGGCAGCCTGTAGATATTAGAGATGGACCTTGAATTTGGGTCTTCTTGAGGCTCTGAGGCCAGCCCTCTATTCACTATGACATTCTGCATCTCCCATGCTTGTATTTATATTGGTAACCTAAAGCTACCCAAAATTTATCATTTGGTTGAAGAAAGTAAATAATCTCTAGCCCCATTTGAGTATTATCTTCTGCTGCCATACTTTCATTCTGATCAAAGTTAACCATTCATCTTCTTGGCTGTGTTGGTAGTTGGTATGACTCTTTCTATTCCTACCTAAACACCTCCCACCCTCACCAAGTATGCCATTCTTCTCCCCTTCCTCCTCTACTGCCAAACATGATTACATTTAATCTTAGAGGTGACATGAATAATTGTCAAATTCGCTCACTTAGGAGATAAAGAGCCTTGCCCAAGATTGTATAACCTGTCCCAGATGGTTGACAGTACAATGTCAATTCTAGTATTGTGTCCAGGGGTTTTATATCAAGATCTTTTATGTGGTTCATCCAGAGACCCTAGGAGGTGTGTCTTTAGATAAATAGTTGAGAATCTCAGAATCTGAAATCTTCTTTCTTCCCCTATAGGTGAGGTTCTATTTTGATACCTGATAGGTTAGTTATTCTGGAAAAAAATGAAAGGAAAATGAAGTATGATATAGAGTAAGGAGAGAACCAATGCCCTTTGAAGACCCTCACCTGTTTTCATGTCCCGCTCTTGCTTAAGGAGCCCCAGGACACTGGCTCCAAGAGCTGAAATTTGCAATCAGCCAGCAGAGGGTGGTGGTGTCACATGTTAGCACTGAGTCGGATCTAAACTTCAGCCACTCTTAGGCTCATAGATTAAAACTTAGAAAGGATCTTAAGAGCTCACTTAGTCCAGCTCCTTTCATATTACACAGGGGGAAACTGAGACCTATACAGGTTTTGTAACTTCCCCAAGGTCACACAGGTAGTAAGGAGCAAAGCTAGAATTTGAACTCAGGTCTTCTTGATCAGCAATTTCTTTCCTCAGTGAACCAAGCTATGGCATATAAAGTGTAGCTCTCCTGTATGATGCCAACTTTGCTTGTCATACATTGCTTGGTTTACTTTGGAGAATGTTTTCTTCACTTGGACCTCAAGACAGGCTTTCCTCCTTCTCAACATCTAGAGTATTAATGCGGCAACACACTGAGCTAGTTCTTAGCATTTGGAAAGGACTTGGATAACCTGTCTCTCTCAATATGAACTTATTTTCTACTTGCCATTTCTTCTTTCTGGCTCCTTATTTCTCATTATTTTATATCTTTGAAAGGCTTGACTAGGAAGTTTCAGTAGGCAAAGAACTCTGTAAGTGATAGCATTCTTCACATAACAGAGAAATCCCAGGTGGGGAGAAAGACAGAGATCTATTCACATTAAGCGTTTCACTGCAGAAAAGTGTTAATATAATCTGTGAAAGGTGATTTTTGTCAAATGTTCTTATCAGAACTAATACAGGGCTCCACAAAGGCTATACACCATGATGCTGCTTAGAGAAGTGTTGGGCCTATGTTCCGTTAGAAAATCCCCCACAGGACCCTAACAAGCTACAGGTGGTGTTAGCAGCCTCTGCTGCCAATTTAGCCAGAAATTAGAATCTGAATTGTGCCACTGGACAGAAGGTGTCTTTATAGAAATCGCAGAATTTTAGATTTAAGAAACAGCCTCAGATATCATCTAGCTCATTCACCTGTCACTAGTCAAGCTGATATGTGAACCAACTTAGGCAAGTGTCTTTCTGAATTGGCTTCAAGAACCGAGACTTCATTATCTACTTTGTATAACATTCTTAACTAGAATTCATCTTTCCAATACCAATATAATTCTGTTGCTGCTATTTACTGGAAAACCATAAAACACCACAATTTCTCCCCCAAATCAACATTGTAAAAAAGGGTCTATGGCTCAAAAGATTGAGCCTAAGAGTGATGGAAGGGTGGATGTAGAGCATAAGTGGTCTGCAATAGATTAAAAACAACTTACATATAAAAAAATGAATTTAGGATCTTAGAACTAGAGACGAAAGTGATTTTCTAGGAAAATAAAACTTAAGGAGTTAAAGTTTCTTGCATTGGGCCATGAGTAATAAAACATCCAAGGAAGGAAGGATGTGAATCCAAGTTCTTTGATTCTGGAGCAAATTTTATTTTCATTTTAACCTATTGTCTTATCAAGTACCCAAGAACTTCTTTCTCTTTAGTGAAAACTAGTGCCAAGATATTAAACTTCCTCTAACAGAAACTGATTTAAGTATCCAAGTCTGCCAACAGGGTTCATTGTAAGGTGCTTTACATCAACCTCTTCCACCTCAGTTGCATGAGTTCAAGGTCATTGCTTTTCTTTTGGCTATAGTGGAATCTTAGTTCCTCCCTCTATGGCAGAAGTTCTTAATATTTTGGGGGTCATGGACCCCTTTTACAATCTGACAAAATCTATGGATTCTTTTCTCAGAATAAATTTCATTGCCTACATTCTTATTTGAAGGAAATGCTAAATTTCCCTGAGAAGTCAATGAAAATAAAGATGCAATTTTTCACTATCCAAATTTATGGAGCCCCTGAAATCTATGCCTTTACCTCTTGGGAGACTGTAGAGCGTAAGTTAAGAATTCATTCTCTTGAGTTCATCTAGGGAATATATCATTAGAAAAATGAAGTGTTCCAGTCATGTGAGGAGAACATGGGAAATTGGCTTAATTCCTTTGGACCACATTTTCCTCGTTTTATAGAAAAAGGGAGATGTATTAACTGATCTTCTAAGATCTTTTTCAACTCTCACAGTGTATGGTATATTTGAATGCAGATATCATGATTCATTTTTCTTTTTAGTAAAATTTTTAATCAAGATTAAAACAATTAGCAGTGGAAACAATCTTCAGACCCTCATTAGGGATTTCAGTCTAATCACTATGGCATATTACCTTCAATTCAGTTTGATTCAATAAACATTTATTAAGTATCTACTATGTGCTAGGAACTATACCAAGTGCTGGGGATACAAATAAAAAAGAAAGTGTTTGTCTTCAAAGAATTTATAATCCAATGGGGGAAACTGCATACAAAAGGAAGCAGGAAAGCAGGGACTTGGACTTGGGAAAAGGACACTGTGGAGATACCCTGTGAAGGGATTCAGAACAAGCAGAGCTGCTGATGGAAAGTGGAGATAGTAGTAGAGTGTGCTAGACATGGAATCACAAAAATATGGGTTAGAATTTTGCCTCATGCTCTCTGTGGGACCCTAGTCAAGTCACTTAGCCTCTTTTAGAGTTAGTTTTCTTATCTCTAAAGTTGAAATAATAATAGCACTTCCAACTTGATATGTCTAGTATTATTTCTTCCCAAACTTCTTCTTCTCTGTCCTGGGAGGGGTTTCAGAATCTGATGCAAGAGCCTAAGGATTCAGAGAAACTATTACTATACTAAAATTTTCTCCCATTGTTCCTAAGGGTTAGTTCATCTAACCTTTATTCTTTGGAATTTGTCACCATGTCTCAGTTGCTTTCTACTTCAGTCCCCATATCTTGATCTTTTATTGGATAGTTCCTCCTGGAGCCTTCATTTTGAGATCTATTATGTTTTTTTTGTAGTCTTACTGGGTCTACTTTCTTGAGTCATTCCTCAGAAGATATGATTTTCTAGATCCTTCACAATTTTGGTGGACTTCCTCTGGACAACCTGTAATTTGTTAGTGAAGATATAGTACATAGAATGAAACTCTAGATATGTTCTACCTAATATAGAGAAAAAGGAGGATATACATTGTTCTGGTTCTGCTCATTTCAATCAGCATCAGTCATAGTGAAATTCAGATGATACCCACTCTTCCATCTTTTCCTTATTTGTATAGACTCCAATAATCATTGCCTGGCAAGTCACTCAACCTCCTTTAGCATCAGGTTTCTTATCTGTAAAATAGAGGGGTTGGATTAGTTGACCTTTGAGGTCCCTTCCAGTTCTACGATCCTATGATCTCTCCATTACCCTTCAACCAAATATTCTTCACCATGCTTTCCACAATGGATCCTGAATTTCCTTATATCAATATAGCTCTTTATAATTCACCACTCATTTTGTCTAGTCTGTTCCTTTTAAATAAGGTATGCCTTTCCAGAATCTTACTCTAGGAATAAACCCTATCCCACCAAGTCTCAGTGCAACTTATATTGTCAAATTTGCTTCCTTGTTTTGGAATATCTAGTTCATTTTGGTTGTTTCTCATGCTTTGTACATTTATTTATAAACAATGGAGCCACAGGTTCAATTACTGATTGATTTCTTGCATTTTATATCTTTTTGAATTATTAGGTGACTCTACAATTTTTTTCCCTCGGATCATATGGTCATAGGAGTTAGAACTAAAAGATACCTTAGAGACTTTTTTTATTTGAAATGTTTTCCAGCAAGGTCTCCTCCATCCTATATATTTCTTAATCACAATTAATGACTTTGTATCATTTTACCTGCTAAATTTCACTGGCTCCTACCAAGTACTTCTAAAGATCGACACGGAACCATTAATGAACATTCTTTTGAAATGAATCACAGAATCTTACATTCAAAAGAGATTCTAGGTCATAAAATCTTAAGTATGAAGCATGAAACTTGTTCACACTATCCCAATAGTGTGGGATTTCAATCTTTGCTTGTGACTCTAGTATTAAGAAACTTAACCACTTCTTAATGTAACCTATTTCAGTTTGCACTGATCTAATTTTGAGCAAACTTCTCTATATATTCAGTAAAAAATGTGCCTACCTGTAACTTCTCATAACATGACTTCTGAGACGAAGCAGAGTGAATCTAATCTTTCTTCAATGAGAGGGATATAAAATAAGAAAGAGAGAATAGAGAAGAGAGAATTAACTGAATATGAAGAGGGTTTATTGCGATTCCCAGCTATAAGCAGAATTTAACAATCCAGAATATCTGAGTTCTAATAATTCACTGTTATGTCTGTATTTGATCTTTGCTCATAATTAAGTTTTTGAATTATAGGCAAAATGGAGTTTAAAAATAAACGAACAAGACTTAGTGGTTGAACATGAAGTCTTTGAGTTCATAATCAGACAGGCTTGCCAGGTTTATAACAACACTTGCCCCTTTCTCAAAGCAACCCTTTGAATAAGCAATCAAGTCTTTTCCTTGATTTCCCCCCCTCCCCAGTCAATGAGCTCAGCCCTAAATAAAAGCTGGAGGTTGTATGAGCTGAATCCTTTGGAAATGGTGGGTGAAAAGCGTGCAAATCAAAATTGGCAAGTTTCACCTCTTCCGCTCCTGATAGAGAGGTTCTCTTTGATCCAAATAGCTTCCTGAGCAATTGTGCACAGATTCCAGGGCTCTTTCCCTCAGACAGGCCAAGGCATTAATAACCCAGCCTTTCACCAAAAAAAAAAAACCACTTCTCTATGTCAGGTTTCCTTAGGACCTAATTTGGCCATTTTCTAGTGGTGTGGGAACCATGGGGGAGGGGATCCTGCACCCCCTTGGAGTGGGCAGCAAACATTGGACCCATGAGTCCTTTGTGTTGTGGATGGACAAATTAACAGACAGCATTATGGGGAAAATATGTGCATCTAATTTTAAATCACTCTGGCCTTTACTTACAGTCCTATGATAACACTCACTGAAGTATGATAGGATAAGTAAAAACAGGCACACAAGAAATTAAGGAATTAATAAAATAAGGTATATGGTATATTCTACCTTTCTGGGGTGAGGGTTGACATTTTTGGGAGGAAAGGAGTAGAATGGATGTTATAGGAATTTATTCATAGATGCATATATTTATTTATCTTGTAATATAATTATATAATGTATTTCCATGGTGTGTGTGTGTGTGTGTGTGTGTGTGTGTGTGTGTGTGTGTGTGTGTGTGTGTATGTATTGAAACTAGATTTATAGAGCAATAGGAGATAGGAATGGTTTTGAGGAGGAGTAGGATTGGTAAATATGATTAAGACCAATACAGTCTGTGAATGTTGAGTGGACTTTGGAAATTATTTACAAAGGTTAATTATATGTAGATTTAAGATAATTTTTCATCTTAACTCTGGACAACTTACTGTATGACTTTTTAAAAGTTGCTGAAAGACCTTTGGAGGTTGAGATCACTCTTCCTATCTATCTATCTCCATTCTACAATTAAAATAATTCTAAGGAGAAGATGATGTGTGAATTGACCAATGACAAAAGACCTTGGAAAATTGTTAAATGCTCTATGATAATGGTTATTGCCTCATTCCCTTCAGGCACTAGGCTACAGATGAAATTAATGATAGAGAAAGTACAGCAACTGAAGGATCAGACACAGAAATATCAATTTTTCACTTTTGTATTTTCATTTCTTGTCATTGTTTAAGTCTTTCTAATGAGGGAGTAAGAAAGGGAGAGATCAAGGGAGGGACTTCAAGAATGGGAGAGAGAGAGTAAGGGAAACTGGAGGAGAGATGAGAGAATTGAGAAAGGGAGAGGAGCACTTTCTCTCCATGGTACTGAGTGACTATATCTTTTAGTGTTCAGTCGTCTCCTTCTAACTCCAGTCTTCTCCAAAGAGAAACAGGATGCTATGATGGTTTTTTAAAATTTCACTTTAGAGATTTGGGTTTGTAATAGAACCCCCCCTGGTTATTTTGCTTCTGTTATACAAAGTACAAGAGTAAAAGGAATTTCATTCAAATGTTGCCTCTTATGATTACTGACTATAGGATTTCAGATAAATCACACTCTGGACCTTGGTTTCCATATCTGTAGGAAGCGGGGAGTTGATCTTCAAGAAGAAGCAGGACAATAACTTGTTGATTACATCATAATGGGAATGTTTTCTGCCTATAAATTGGACTAAATGACTGATGAAGTCCCTTACACCTCTCAAATTATGTGATTCAGTGATTTAGTGATGACCTTTGAAGTTCCAGTTCTGGATCTATGGTATATGAGAGTCTTATGAACACAAATTAAGGCCTTATGACCATTAATGCCCTAGGAGCTCTGAAAAGTGAAAAAATATTCCCTCACCAATCATATTTATTTGGAATAATCTAAGTATGTGGAGGATCTATTTTTAAAATATAAATAATAGTATAATTTAACAAACATTTATTAAGACCCTAGTATATGCAAAGCATGAATTTATGTTTTTGAGTCATGCCTGACTCTCTGTGACCTTATTTGAGGTTTTGTTGGCAAAGATACTGGAGTGATTTTCTGCTTCCTTCTCCAGTTCATTTTACAGATGGGGAACCAAGGCAAATAGGGTTAAGCAACTTGCCCAGGGTCACACAACTAGTAAATGTCTGAGGTTAGATTTGAACTCGCAAAGATGTCTTCCTGACTCCTGGCTCCTGCCCTTTATCCACTGTGCCACCTAGCTTTCACAACAGATAAATAAATACAAGGTTTTCTGAAGAAGGAAGCTGTAACTAGAAACTGCATACATAAGGAGAGGCTAAATTGTTAAATTTCTTACCCTACCTTCAATTGTTATCAGTCACTATCTAAGTTAACTCCATTTCTATGCCAAGGTGGCTTAAAATAATTAACTTTAAACTTTCCTTAGTGTCAGAAGTCAAAAATGAATAATTTTTTTTTTTGAGATTTTAGAGTATCTAAATTTAGATATCTATTGGTCAAAGGTTTTGAAAGTCATTGGTAGAAATCACCCTCCCCCATCTCCTTTTCTCCCCTGTTAGTTAGCCATCCGCACTCTTACTAGCTCAGTACTCAAGGGTTAAGTCCAGTTCCCATTCCAGTCTCTAGCTTCCTCTTCTTCTCATGACAAAGGAAGAAAAGGGAGAGGAAAAAATTCAAACCATTAACAAAATGGCACAAGTGATTTCCACATCAAAGAGCCATGTAAAAAAAAAAATGTAATGGTTTCGTTTCAGTTAAGAGGATATTTTTCCACACGGGAGTCCTTTGCCTTCATTTTGAAGACAATGGCAGGAATAGAAAATAATTTGATTAGGATTTTGTTGTTCTTTCCCTTCCTTTTTAAAGTCAGTACTTTGCCCCTATGATTCAATCTACTTTGATGCAATTATATTCCCACAGTCTCTTTTCCCTCCTTCCCCCGCATCCATTTGTCATCCCTTCTCCTTGTCTTAGAGTTTTATTTAATTTATTGATTTCTTTTGTTTCTTTATTTTGTTATTTTATTTTCCTCTCTTCATCTCCCTTCAATTAACTGGTTGGTAATACCCCCCCCCCCCCCTTCCCTTTGAATTTATTTTGTTTCTTTGCTAAAAATTTTTTTCTGCACCCTTGTCTTAGGAGAATTTCTTTATCTTGTTATCTTCGATAATTCACTTCATTTTCAGACTATTCCAGATTTTTGTTATTTGATTCATCATCTTTATGATTACTTATTCTAACTCAAATCCTTTTGCATTTATCATGTAGTTGAAAGCTCCAAAACTCCAATTTTGACTTCCCTTTCTAACCAGTTTCTTTCCTGTTGTTTCTATACCTGTTGCTGCATCATCCTTTTTATCTGATGTGTCTTATTTTTAAAAATATCAATTCATAAGGTAAATATTTGAGGACAGAAGCATTTTGGGTACAAGTTACCCCATAACAGTAATTTTCTGGCCCCTTTTTAGCCCCTACTATATGTGTGATCATTCTCCTTTCCATTTGCCACGTAATCTCATTTCTGAGTCCATGTCTACCCATCCTCCTGGGTATTAGCTATTCCCAGGAGCTATGATATCCATTCTTGGGATGTAGAATGTTGTTCTCAAAGGAACAACACCCTCTAAGAAGAATTGGTCTCCCTGTGTACCAACTCCCTACAGAGGAGATTCATTTTAAGACTCTCCCTCTTCCATTGCAGACAATTAACTCTTTCCTTGGGAGTACTGTTCAATGGGTTTCCTTAGCTCTCTTTGGTCTCCAGTTCCCCCTTTCATTCCTCCTATTTCAATCCTTTTTTTCTTCCATGTTGCCTCTCTTTTATTCTTTTCTAAACGAGAGACTAAGAGAATTATCTCCCCTTCATTGTTCACCCATGGACCTGATTAGGAAACATCACATAATACTCTGTCCTCTCTCTCTCCTCTCCCTACTTGTACACCCTCCCATTTTGTAATTTTGTCCTACAGAATAAATTGGTTCACCAGTAAATGGGTACCTTATAGGTTTTTCTTTTTCATAAATTATCTTTAAAGATGGGGTAATTTATTCCTCTTCTTTGTAATTGTTTTTATTTACCGGGAAGAAAAAAGCCTGAACCTCTCCTCTTTCCTCCTCCTCTCCTTTCTGGGTAGAATTGATATCTGCTGTTTGTTACAACTGGGTGAGAGATGAGTAGGAAGTGAGACGTGCTGGCAGGGTGTCTACTGCAGAAAGAAAATCCTTGAGTAGGTTCCAAGCACAAGCCTGTGGTGCATTTGTGCACTCTCCAGGAAAGTGGAAGTTGGTGAGGGAGGATTGCTGAGTGAGTATATTAAAGCTGTTTGTTACCTTGCTGGGCTTCTAGTTTTCTTGTCCTGTGGATTCAGTTGCAATTGTCCTACTTCTGGAGCATAATTCTTCTGGAAGGAGGGGTTTGAGAGTGGGGACTGAAAAAACATGTCTAATCCGACCATCTTTTTGGTCACATAACCCACAACCGAAATTTAAATAAAATAGTTGAGATTGCCTACTAATTACTCATCTAGATTTCTAGCTGCTTACAAACCTACTTCTATTTTTTAAGCTAGAAGCCAGATTTGCTTTCTTCTTAAAAATTACTTTAAAAACCTCCCACGTAGGTAAAATAACAGATTGTCTTTAAGAATCACTAATTGCTTCAAAATCTTGAAACTTACAATAATTTGAATGATCATTCCTTTTTTTAAAAAAATGTATCCCAAGATGATATTTTTAAAGGGACTTAGGTGTGTTTTCATTTAGCCCTACAAATAAATTCTTTATATTTATCCTTGATGGAGTTGTTTTTGTTTTTTTGTTTTGTTCTGGGAGCTAGGGAGAAAAGAAGGGATATCCTCCTAACTCACAAAAAAGATAAACTGCTTTTATAAGTAGGAGTTGGCAGTTATACTGTATTCCCTTGATAAGATTATGTTTTGTATTGACAACCAAGAACATCTGCACAATATCAGTAAATCCTGAAAATTTTATTCCCCATCAACATATGAGCTAACTTGCAAACATACACAGGTATGGTCAGTCTTGGACTCTGTGTCATTGAGAAGGATGTCACTCCTTTCTTAATTATATTTCAATTGATTCAGTTTTCTCAAAAGGAATAAAACAGCTGTAGAAATACCATAGGAATAATTTTGTTCCTTTGTAAATATTCTGCAATTTTGGAGTAGTGGAGGTGAACTTTCTATTGAATTCAGTGCCTGGATAACAAATACTAGATGGTTTTACTTTGAGAAATATGTTTTGTCTACATCCCTTCTGTGTAATCTCTTTGTTATCAAACAAGTAAGGGAGGGAAGAAGGGAGAAAGGAAAAAAGAGTGAAAGAAAAAATAAAGGGACAAAGAAAGAAAGAAGAAAGGAAACCCCTTCATGTAATATCATTTACTATGGAGTTATAGAATCTCTCTTTCTCTTCCTCTTTTTCCCTCCTGTGATTCCATAGTAAAAGGTTCTATAGAATTGTGAGTTGCTTTAAATATAGCTATCCCTGTGTTGAGTTAATTTCAAGCCCATGTCCTAATCAGAGGACAGGAAGGTCAATATTGAGAAACAGGAAATATAGTCTGAGGAGGCGACATAGCCAGTTAGAAGTCCATTTCTAAATAGTACAAAAATAATACAGTCCCCAAATGGGAAATATTTGCTGGATAAAGGAATTTTAGAAGTATAATGAGGAGTCCTCCATCAGTTGAGGTGATAGTGAAGTGGGATCACTGGGTATGAGCACAAAATGTCGAGGTTAAATAGCTCATGAACTAAATGTTCACGCATTTGAAACAGAAGGTTCAAACTACTCATCTGACCTTTAGTGAGTTCCTTTTTATGCAGTATGGATGAGTAGCTGAACAAGAGATCTTTTGAAAAGAACACACAAATGCAAGAACTTCAAAATATCATCAATGTACAATTTGAGGAAAGAATCAGATTTTATTAAGAATATAGTGGGTAGGTGCTAGACCTATCTTTCTGATAATTAGGAGTATTTTGTAGCTTTTTCATGCTCTAGGACCTTTTGTCTGCTTCTCTCCCTCTTTTCCATGGCTGGGGATCTTTAATGTCATCTTCCCCAAGTCCCAGAATTAGTTTCCATCACTATTCTCTCCAAGAATTTTACAATGCCTAACAGAAATGGGTTACAATATCTCACTTGTCCAGCAGGTGCCCCTGTAGTATAGAATATCCTCTCTTTACTCCAGCTGAAAAGTTCTTTACATTTTAGGCTTTGGTTTCTGTAGAATGAATTAGGTGCCCTACTTTACCAATTCTGCAACCTTGAAATCCTGAAAAGAGATTTACTTAAAAGGAAGGATGTTTGTACATTGTCAAACTTTATTTCTGTACTGCTTGGTCAGATTGTTTAAATGAAGCAGCTACATGACCCCAGCACACTAAGAGGCTGACTGACTCATTGAGAAATTCCATTTCTAAACAAGGTCTGTTTATAGGAGAATCCAGAACCTCCCTTCTTTTCCCCCCTCCCCTTGCCTTTCTTCCCAATGAATCAAGGGAAGAGACAGACCTTTAAACTGAAAAGAACCTTGTATAACTGAGGAAGAAACAAAGAAAAGGTTGGGGGGAGAGAATCAGTGAGCATCTGCATGCAGAGCATACTGTCATTCTCATGAGGGAGATGGAGAAAATGTAATAAGCAACTAAAATAGAAATGGTAGATTTGTTGGGTTATTATTTACTGTACAATACTCTGGCTCCTGAGAAAGTGATGTTTAATTCAGATCCAACAGGACCCTCTATTTCTTCTCTGTGTGAATTGGTTTCAAAATATATTTTCCAAAAAATTAAGTCATTTTAGCCTAAAGAAATATATTTAAGTAACCACTAACATCTAAACCAGTTTTCCTAACCCACTTGCCTATCTTCTGTCTCTTTAGAAATGTCCCCTCCTTACACCTACTTAATCTCCCCACAGGATGCCCCATTCACCAAGTTTACTTATCTCTTTCCCCTGTGTGCCACGATTATGTGATCAGTCTCCTAGTCTCAGAGCTTTGGAGATCAGTAGGAGAGTGAAATAAGTGCATATTTACTAATGTATGTACACACTAATTCAAGGTAATCCCAGGCAATGCAAATTTAAGTTATTTAGCTATTTAGTTAAATTGTGAAGTTCTTATTGGCATTGCAAAACAGTTCCTTTGATTTACCACACATTTAACCAAGTCCAATATTCATTGGAAAGACATTATTGAATTGTTATAAAACAGGCATGTTCCTGGGTAAAAGTGAGCAATGTATGAATTTCTCATTTTTTTCACTTCCCCATGTCATACCTACCCTCATTTTTACTCAACATCTACTTCAAGTGACCAATGATCCCAAGCCTGTCCCTTAAGGCCCTCATATTTTGCACTGTCACACAAAGTCCTGTATCTTATTACCTGACAGACTCCCCTCTGGGTTATCCAATAGGTCAATTATCTTTATGGATAAAAGATTCTGTGATAAAAGGAGAAGGTATTGGCAACCTCCTCCAACTCCATCCAAGTAATTTAGGTACATTTTAACAGCGTACACTGTGATCCAGCCTATGTTTTCTAACTTTAATGAGTAATTCCAGGGGTGGAAATTTTAAGCAGATTACAAAAGGAGGCAGAACCTCAGAGAAGACACTTTGAAGCAGGCAGGGTCTAGTAGCCCCTCAGATCTCATACTGTGTAATGGAAGATATGCCTTGACAATAGTGAAAGGCTGGCCTTTCCCTATCTTAATACTACATGTTACACCATATAGTTTATATTAACCTACTCTCCCTTTCATGATAGATAAGTAGTCTGACATATTTATCTGGTGAGAGCTATATGAAACTATAACCAAAACCCATAACCAAGGCAGGAAAATTTGGGTTTTTGTCCCCAGTTACTGAAATGCAGAAGACATACTGCTAAGTATTTTTAGCTGAGCTTGATACCCAGTTAAAAAAAGGTGTGGGGGTGCAGCTAGGTGGCACAGTGGATAGAGAGCCAGGCCTGGAGTCAGGAACACTATTCTTCTTGAGTTCAAATCTGGCCTTAGACACTTACTAGCTGTGTGACCCTGGGCAAGTCACCTAACCCTGTTTGCCTGAATTTCCTCATCTGCAAATGAACTGGAGAAGGAAATGGCAAACTACTTCTTTTTATCTCTTCCAAGAAAACCCTATATGGAGTCACAAAGAGTTGGACATGACTGATGTTGCAATGACACCTTCATAGTTATGATGAGGACACATTGACAGTTAAAACAGAAAACTCCTGTATGGTTGGTCTCCCTTCCATTTCTGGCTTTCTAGGTGAGCCCTCAACTATCCAGTCCTGTCCTGCTTCTTGGGTCTTTTGGCAATACTCCCACCTGAAAAAGCTTAAATCCTGGGGTCTCTGTTCCCTCAATTTCCTCAACTGAATCAATCAGCCAGCAAACATTTACAAAGTGCTTACTATGTACTAGGCACTGTGCTACATACTGGGATACAAAAAAAGTCAAAATCATCTCCTACCCTCAAGGAGCTCACTTTCTAATGGGGAAGAGCAATTGAAAACACATTGAGTATGTTTTATCCCTGAGCATAAGAACTGCTAGTCAAGCTTTTTTCATTTAATTCTTAGTTCACTGGCTATCTTCAATAAAAGGGGAAATAGCTGCTGTAACCAAACCCAAAAAGACAAATCCAAAGCACCGTCCAATGTATTGATCAAAAAAATATTTTTTGAGCATTTTCAAATGTGCAGGCAGGTGCTGAGTAGGATACAGAAATAGATAGGATTCCTGTCTTCAGGGAGAATATACTACCTTGTTTCCCCCAGTTAAATGGAAATAGGCATAATTATTTAAGACAGCTATGTATAAAGATAATGAATGATACCAAAGATCAGGATTTAGAAGGTAATCTGTTTTTAATAATGAAATTGCTATGGTCAAGATAACTTAAGTGAGTTGCTTAGAGTTACCCAAATAGTACACAGGAACCAGGATTCAAATCCATGTCCTCTGACTTCAGACTCAGAATTCTTTTCACTGTAATACTACCACCAGACCAAAGGGAATGTTTATAAGTAGATATGATGCTTATAAAATGAATGACAGAGACTTGACATAAATTCAAAGGAGGGAGAGCAAAGGCTAGAGCTAGTGCACAGGAGCTTGAGCTAACTCTTAAAAGATAAGGAAAGATTTAATAAGTGCCACTAAGGTGAGAAGACATTCTCAAAGTCCTCTATTCCCAAAGTTGTTGCGAGTCCCAAAGGTTGCCTTTTCTTTGTAATGAATCAAAGCAGCAAAGAGGCATGCAGTCAAGTTCTGTCCCTTTTAAACTAATTTAGCTTCCCGAAAAGGATTTAATAAACATACCTTCACATCACCATCATCTCATGGATTGAAAACAAAATCCATTTACATAGAATACTTGTTTCACTTGATTTAATTTTCTCTCTTTCATTTCTTCATTCTTCCCTGGTGTTCAGAGATTTTCATTTGAAGTAGAGAGGCAATTTCCAAGAAAAATAAATAGAGGCCCACGCATCTTTGCAAAGATTAATAGGGAGCAGAGGTAAAAAGGCCACATGCTTTCAGTCTAAACAGATTTCCCACTAAATTACAAACTCAGATAGCAAAAGGGAAGAGAAATGCTTTGACTAAATGAAATCAAGGGTTGGTTTTTTTTTTCTTGGAGAAAATCAGACATTTCCTAAAGTTGAAGGTTGTGATTTTTTTTTATACTTTGAAGTTAAGTGTTACTAATTCCATGTCTGTATTTCTGGGTTTGTCTAGCCTGGGTTAGAGTACAGTATTTAGTTCTCAGGTTGAACAATTTAGGTTGCAGATCTTGTGTATGTGGATGAACATACAGGGTATTGGGTTCACATAGTGACACATATTCAGCTGAACATTCAGAGAAATGAGCATAACCAGAGAATGTGCAGAGAGGTATCATGGTACACTGGCTGAATGGCAAGATGGATGGCAAGATGGATGGATAGATGGATGAACAGAATAAGCATTTATTAGATGCATACTATAGACCAGGTACTGTTCTAAGTGCTTTTCAAATGTTATCTCATTTGATCCTCCCAACAATCCTGTGAGGTAGGTTCTATTATTATCATCTCCATTTTACAGTTGAGGAAACTGAGGCAGATGGAGGTTAAGTGACTTGTCAAAGGTCACACAAGTGTCTGAGACCAAATTTGGACTCAGGTCTTCCTGAATCCAGGCCCAGCTCTCTATCCATTGCTCCAGAGAGCTTGTTGTACACTGGATTTAGGATTAGAAATCCTTCTTCTGTGATTTCTGTCAAGGGCACCTGTGTGATCTGTGGCAAGTCACTTAAACTTTCTGGGCCTCAGTTTCCTCATCTCTAAAATGAGAGAGTTGAACTAGTTGACTTTTAAGGGCCCTTTCTCAGTTCTAAATTTATGATCCCATGATTTTATGGTCAGGCTCAATAGTAATTTCTTTGAGAATAGAAAATGAAGTATAAAAGTATGATTTAACAAGCAAAATAACTAACTGATAAGACAGAGAGATGGGGAGAAAGAATGGAAGAGAGGAAGGGAGGAAGGGAGAAAAGAAGCAAAGAAGGAAAAAATGAGGGAAAGAAGGAACAAACAAAAGATTAAAGGAAGGGAGGAAGGGAGAAAGGGAAGAAAAGAAGGTTGAATGAATGAGAAATCTTTGGGAGGAAGTATTCAGGTGATTCAAAATATCAAATCTGGGATATGACTGAATAATACAATATATGAGGTGGCCTTTTTAATGCAAGGAATGTAAAGTGCCAGAGGTTGGGAGAAGAAGTAACCATGTGATTCCATGACTTAATGCCTAAAGAAAAGATTGTCTCACCTAACTGATGACAAGCCCTAGAAAATAGGTTTGTCAATATTTGATAATCATCGAGCTCTTTATAGGAAAGGATGGGGAAAACCTTATATTGTAGCTAGATGCTGTTGGTAAATTAAATCAGAATCACAAATGATGAAGAGAATGATACATTTGTTAGATTTAGAGGTAAGTAGATTGTAATGGGTTAGTAAGCTGAGTGTCTTATATGATATACAACTAGCAGCAGCAGCATCAAAAGCCATCTATTGATTCCTTACTGGTCTCTGTATTAGGTCTTATTCTCAGTCCATTTGCCTCTGTCTATATAAAATTTCTGATACTACTACTATTACTGCTGTTGCTGCTGCTACTACCTTATGTTTTTATAGCATTTCTAAGGCAGCAGGGTCCTTTTCTTACAACAAGCCTGTGAAGTAAGAAGTGTGTGTATGTCCCAGTTTGTTACAGCTATTTCTGTATGTGTGTGTGGGGGTGTGTGTGAGAGGATTTAGAAATTTCCATAAAAGAAACAAAGCCATCAATAGTGCTAAATAGCCATAAGCCTTTATTTACGGACACTTTTATCTCACATAGGGGAAGTTACTTTACTTTAGATGCTTAGGATGTCATAGAAGAGGGGAGGAAGGTGAGGAGGAAACAACGGTTAAAAAGCACATCCAAAACACTGGGTCCTAGGTTTGGGTGTGGTCATCTTTAGGCCTAGCAGGAAGAGGGTAAGGATGGATGACATGAATGTGAGGTCCCTTATTGCCCTGGTCAATCCTCCAATTATTCCATTTGAAGAATTAGTCTTCCAATTATTTCCACACAACAGGGCTATGCAGAACTGATCCAGGTATTTTAGGGAGGGAAGGAGTTTTCTTCAGACATATCTGATTGGTCATCCATCTCTGAAATCACAAATACAAAGGGATTTATAATTCCACAAGTATTTGAAAAATGTACCATTTTTTTCGTGAATAAAAATCGGATTTTAATATCAGATATTTAGCATTTCATTTTGAAGAGGCTGGTGACTTTGCACAGTCCTCCCTCACTTAAATTCAATTCACTTGCAATCAAAGATATTTATTGAATGCTTATGGTATGCAGGCATGACAAGGTCCTTGGGGTAGTATTATTACTGATATGTCTTCTTTTTCCTTCCTTCTTTCCTTCGTTCCTTCGTTCCTTCGTTCCTTCGTTCCTTCCTTCCTTCCTTCCTTCCTTCCTTCCTTCCTTCCTTCCTTCCTTCCTTCCTTCCTTCCTTCCTTCCTTCCTTTCTTCCCCTCCTCCTCCCCTGCTTCTTCTTCTCTCTTCTTCTTCCTCTTCCTCTTCTTCTCCTTCTTCTTTCTTCTTCTCCTTCTTCCTTCTCCCTCCTCTTCTTCTTCTCCTCCTCCTCCTTCTTCTCATTCTTCTTCTTCTTTTCCTTCTCCTCCTCCTCCTCTTCCTCCTTTACCAATGCAGATTGCCAACTTTTTTGATTTTATCATCTTAGATAGCTGTCAGGGTTGTGTCATTCTCAATAACCATATAGTCAGTTTCTGTTATAGGTAGAACTGGTATCTCTATCTTCCTGACTAAATATCAGTTCTTTATTCATCACACCATGTTTCCTCTAACTGCTATCACCACTACCACCAATTTTATATAGGTTTTTTGTTTGCAGAAAGACTTTACATAGATTATCTCATTATATAAAAAAGATATTACACATGATTTACAGCTCATGAAAGGATTTGCCATTTATTGGGAATGCCATATTTGGTGTTGTGTGTACGTGTGTGTTTATGCATGCAAGGTGCATTTAAAGCATGTGTTTTGAACCATTACTAAATACCTATTATAATATGAATTCCTTACTACAGAGTCTGCCTTGTGCTTGTATTTCTCCCTCCCCTTACCCTAGTGCAGTGCTCGGCACATAGCAGACAATAAACGAAGGTTGATTGCTATATGCCTTCAGCATTATGTGCCTAATGCTTCTATCGATCACAAGTAGATGGTACTTCTGTTAACTGTTGGCAACATTGGATCTCTTCTGGGCAATGGGATTGGAGAATTCAGGCATGTCACTCATGATCTTAGGTAATGAAACTCTTGATTGGAAACATTTAGCTTGATATATGTTATAAGTCAGTCTTAGAAGATACTAGAAGAAGAGATAATCAGTTTAAAGGGGCAGTACGCAGACGATCAAACCAATGACCTTGATTTCAGTAGCCATGCCATTCTCCCAGAGGTTCCCATGCTTATTTGACCTGCTGCCCCTTTTTAAAAAAAAATTATGCAGCACTCCCATAGAAATCTACTTTCTTTAACCCTTTAAGGTTTTTTTTAAATTTGCACCATTAAAAACCAAACCAAACCAAACCAAACCAAACCAAACCAAACCAAATCTCCTCCCTTGATTGTTCCACTTTGGGAACCAAAGCAAGTCTAACCAATAAAATAAGATAATGGGTGGGATGATCACTAAGTTCTCATGATCCCTTGTAAGCATTTTGAAAAGTTACAAGTAAAATAGATATTGTTAAGATTAATAAATTAACTGCACAAAACAAAAAGTCAACCTTAAACATGGTAGTAGAGGGTGAAATTCTATTTTAAAAGAATTAGCTTTGAATTCTTTGAATAAAAGTTGACCCAACTTTTCATTTTTTAAATTTGATAGCTTCAGGGTTGGTTCGTTCTGCTTTAGAGTTCATTCTCTCACCTCATACATTTAGAAACTGGTTGTTTTCACATAGGCCTAATCCAACTTGAGTAAAATGATTTGGTATGCTTCAAAATACACCAAGGGAAGTACATGCCATGGTCTCAGAGCATGAGTGCAGTGTTATTGTTTAGGGAATCTTGGATCAGATGCATTGGCTTGGTATATAATAGTAATATATAGCCAGAGAATGCTTGTCGGCTACTGAACTAATGGTCAGAGAAACAGGTCAAGTTCAGATTCGAAGTATGATTTACTACCTTGATTGACAGAGTTAGAGGAGTGGGAATAAACTCAAATAGAAATGGGGGCCACTAAACCGCACATAAGAATCTCTGCTCGCCATATATTAACTTAGAAAGAAACATTTTAACATTATCTATGTTATGTTGTATTTTTTACTTATTTTGCTAATTATTACTCAATTACATTTTACTCAGTTTTAATCAATTACTGGTTCTCACTGCACTCAGACACATGGCAGCCTGTTTTTGGCATCTCTGGTCTAGAGCAGTGGGGTCAAACTCAAATAGAGGTGGTACCACTAATCCATAATAAAGATCCTTGTGGGCCACATATAATTTAATTTTCAGGGTAATATTGTATGTTTTTTTGTATTTTTATTTATTCTGTCAAATATTTCCCAATTACATTTTACTCTGGTTCAGCAACACTTGAGATTGCTGAAGTTCATATCAGGCCATGTGTTTGATACCTTTGGTCTAAAGGGCAGACATCCAATATCAGGATAGTAGAGAGAGATTAAATCCTATCTGAAGGCCAAACAATTTCTAACACTGGACCTCTTTCTCTCTCTCTCCCTCTCTCCATCTCCCTCTCCCTCTCTCTCTCTCTTTCTCTCTCTCTCCCTCTCTCTTTCTGTCTCTCTCTCTCTCTTTTTCCCTCTCTCTGTCTACATTTTGTTGATGCATTTTGTTTTTACACCTCAGTTATTTCCCATTCCCTTCCAGACTGAACCTTCTCTTTTGACAAAGATAAACCTGCAGAAACATCCAATACAGAGTTGATGTCTCAATAATGTCTCTTACATCTTTGCTGTACTTCACTTAACCCTCTTTGCCTGAGTTTCCTCATCTGTAAAATGAACTACAGAAGGAAATCGCAAATGACTGCAGTTTCTTTGCCAAGAAAACCCCAAATAGGGTCACCGAATCAGACATAAGTGACTAAACAAGAAAAACAATAATTCCATGACATACTTATGTAGAATGTCTTGAAAGACTTCTTCATCAAGACTATGGCTGTCTTGTGCCTATGGCACAAGTCTTCCCTATTACACTGATTGCAGGTGTCTTAAGGGAAAATAATGTTACAAGGGGCAGCCAATTCCTTAAGTATGATATTTACATATGTGCCAAAATAATATAGTAATAATAAGAAGACGGACACTCAGGTAAGTTAATGTGACTGGTGCTCCGGAGTTAGCTCAGATAGTTAGCAAACATCCAATTTGTCAATCTGGCTAATTCACCAAGTAGAATGAAGGTGAACCTTTGGGATTTTGAAATCAGATTATAATGCTTTAGTGATATTGTGGATTAGCATTGATCAAGGTGAGGCACACCCTTTCTAGACCTCATTTTCCTCATCTATAAAATAAGGAGATTGGACCAGATGACATCTGAGATTCATTCCTATTATAAATTTATGATTTTATCATTTTGGGGGAATGTTTTAGGGGGTACAACTATTAAGTACCAAGCAGTCAGTCTCCTACTGGGGACAAATTGTACTGCAGTTGTAATTGTTCTTTTTCCTAGACTCCATGATGATATACTGACTTTGTGTCTCCTGTTTCTATAACATCGGTCTTTTCACAGTGTAATAAACTTTTACAAAGCCCTTCACATCAATGGTATAACTACCCAATCCTATCTTAAACAGATTTAATCTCAGCAGAGTACATTCTGATACCTCAAAACAGAGTGTGTGTATGTACGTATATACTCTAATCTCTCCTTAACTGTTGTCCAGCAACAGTTAAAGAGACAGAGAGTCCTTCTTGGACCTTCTAGCAATCTTCTCTGTCTTCTGATATCCATTTTGAAGTATTTGAAATTCCTTAAGTTGAAAAAATTCATAAAATACATTTTAAAAATCCTCAATTTGATTTTCCACAATTTTGTCTCTATTTTTATCTGAGTCTTTAGATTTTTCTCTGGATTAATCCATTTCTCCCAGTGGATTATACAGTACTTATGTGTTATGCCTCCTTGTTGAGAATACTAACTGATCTCCTATTTTGAAATATAATTTTGCTTTTATCTGGAATAATGCTCATCCCTGAAGACTGGGGCTATAGATCATGATTCAAAGCTGGAAAGGACCTTAGAATTTATCTAGTCCAATTTCTGCATTTAATAGATGAGAAAATTCAGAACTGATCATTAAATAAGTATTACCCAATGCAAGGTATTGTGCTAGGCAAACACTAATAGAAAGGCAAAGAGAAACTACTTCTTACCCTAAAAGAGTTACTCCTTATTATAGGGCTGACCTATGTATAGGTTTATGCTGTTTACTGGTTTCAGTTGTGTCCGATTCTTCGTGATCCCATTTAGAGGTTTTCTTCTCAAAGATACTAGAGTGGTTTGCCATTTTCTTCTCCAACTCATTTTACAGATGAGGAAACTGGATTAAGTTTCTTGTCCAGATAGGATCTAGTTCTTTGTCCAGGGTCACATAGCCAAGTCTGAGGTTGGATTTGAACTTAGGAAGATGAGTCTTCTCGACTCCAGGTTCAGCTCTATCCACTGTGCCACTTAACTGCTCTAAGTCTATACAAAATAAACATAAAACAGATAAATAGTAACCTTGGAAGGGAAAGCATTAACAGTTGGTGTATGAGTAAATGAGTGTGTGTGTGTGTGTGTGTGTGTGTGAGTGTGTGTGAAGATTTGGAAAAAGCCTTAGAAAGCTGATAGAATGAGTCTTGAAAGAAACCAGAAAGGTGAGGATGTAGAGCATTCTAGGCATGTAGAACAATGGTCCATGCAAAGGCATGGAGAAGAGAGATGGAGTATCTCGTGTGAGGAGCAGTGAGGTCAAGATTATTGTATCATAGAGTGTATAGAAGGGAATCAGGTACGATAAGCCTATAAAATAAGGACTGGTCCAATTTGTGAGGAGTTTTATATTTGGAGTTTATATTTGGTCTCAGAGATGATTGGGAATCACTAGAATTTACTAAGTAAAGGGTGCCCTGAAAGTTATGACTTTCTCAAGGCTAGGCAGACAGTAAGAATGACAGCTGAATTATACTGTTTGCATGTTTCTACTGGGTTCAAGGGTGAATACCTGGGGCTCCAAGTGTCCTCTAGCATCATTTCATTTGGGGAGCAGGAAGGGTTAAGGCATATGCAGTGCGGCTCTTGCCTTCCTTTGGTGCAGGAGACAAACATGCAATCAGCTATGCAAATATCCTAAGCAAGGGGAAGTATTATCTACAACTAAACTAATTACTCCTTTACTTAGTAGAACGGGCTTTGGGCCCGTTAATTGGCTATTGTTTTGGCTCACTTGATTTTTAAGAGATTAAAAAAAATAATCATTCTGCTCTAAATCCCCAAGCTCCTTTCTTTCAAATAGGCTTCATTGCAAGGATTCATTTTCTTTACCTATAAAATCACAAGGCAGGTTTATCCCAAGAGTGAGATAGTTAGGGATATGAAAGCTTTTTATGATTCCTAAACTTTCACTGCTCATTCTACTGAATAGAGCCTCAAGGTAATATAGGGAAACTAGGTGGAGCAAGATAGTATCTTATTCCAGGAAACCAATTTATAATTCAATTCAATTTTTAGGAAGTCTGTTTCTTCTGCAAAGTATCAGGCTAGGCACTGGGGATACAAAGATAGAGATATAGCATAGACCCTGCCCTCAAAGGAGCTTGCTGTGGTGAACAGAGTGACAAACTTGGCTTTAGGAAGACCTGGGTTCATATTCTACCACTGGTTCCTCTTTGTTATTTGAACACTCTAAGCATAAATTTTTTCTTCTGTAAAATGGGGGTAATAATGTCTTTCCCTTAAGGTAGCACTTATTTCATGAGGTTGCAGTTATTATACCTATTTAAATGTCATTATTATTAGTCAAGGAGCCCAAGACAAGCCCACCATTTTATCAGATTCTGAAATATCCTGAGTCAATCCAAGAAGCAAAAGCATTCTTTCATATGACTTCTTTTTCCTCCTTACTCCTGCCCCTATTCGTGAAAGGAATCCCCACTGTAACATATTCACCAAGTGATTGTTGGGTCTCTAGATTCCAGATTTCCAAATTCCAGTTCAGAGAGCTTTAGACAAAAGTCATGCTGCCTTCACGTACCACAGTGCCTCTCATCAAAGCACAATGAGGCCAAGAATTAGGTGCCCATGTGAACCATTTGGCTTCACCGTGAGGTCACAAATTGTGTACCCCCTACTCCTGGCAGTTTTTATAAGGCACATTATTTTTCATAATGCTCCAACAGCAACTACATGATACAGTGGATGGATCATGAGGCTCGGAGTCAGGAGGACCTAAGTTCAAATCTAGCCTCAGATGTGTGATCCTGGGCAAGTCATTTATCTCTCAAATATGCTTTGAAATCCTCAGTTGTAGAATGGGGATTGTAATAGCACCTACCTCACAAGGTTGTTGTCTGTATCAAATGAGAAAATACTTGCAAAGCATTTAGTACAGTGTGTGCCATATAGGAGGCTTTTGGAAAAGGGTCATGCCTAAATACGTCATTTTTTGGAGGGAACTTGTGATTTATTGCTGTTGGGAAATGGAGTTGTGGAAATACAACAACTTCCTTTGTGATAATAATAAAAGCTATGTTAATATAATACTAAAAGTATTTGCACGTATTTTCTCGTTTGATCTTCACAGCAGCACTTTAAGGTAGGTACTATTAAGATCCACAATTTACACAGTAGGAAACTGGAGTTAGGCTATGTAACATACCCAGGGCCACATAATTTATAGATGTCTAAGGCAAGATTTGAACTCAGATCTTCTGGACTCCAAGTACTCTGTTCACTTGCCACCTACCTGCCATTGCCTTTAATGGTACCACAACTGGTATGTATCACAAGTAGTATTTGAAATCAGGTCTTCCTCAGTCACTATGTTTACTCTATATTCTCTCTGCTAAAGTGCCTTTCTAATCTCTAAAGATTACAACATTACAATCAAAAAGATTATAACAAAGTTATGGCTTTGGGTGACCAAACTGTGTTATGATTAAAGAACCAGAATGAGACCAAAGAATGATCTAGATAAGAGGTGGGGAGTATTTGATTAATTGAGTGTCTCCAAAGCTGGATATCAGATGTTCTAAATGTCAAAAAATGAGTTGCTGATTCTCACTAATACAGTGATCCAAGACAATTCTGAAGGATTTATGATGAAAAATGTTATCCATTTCCAGAGAAAGAATTGATGGAATTTGAATGCAGACTGAAGCATACTTTAAAAAAAAATTTCTTTTTCTTTTTTTTGTTTGTATTTTCTTTCATAATATGACTAATATGGAAATCTATTTTGCACTACTACACACATATAACCTGTATCAAAGTGCTTCCCTTCTCAGGGAGTGCGGGAGGGAGAGAATGTGGAACACGAAATATAAAAAGTGAATATTAAACATTATATTCATATGTAATTGGGGAAAAATAAAACATTAAGTCAAAATTTTTAAAAATTGAAAAACAAAAACACATAGCTTGAAAGTAGCGTGTGACTATCCATGTTTCTGTGATCTACCAAATCTGTTGAGTCAGCAAGTTATTAGACCTAATCCCAAGATGTTTGGAATAAATTCCTTTTTATTTTCAACATGCTATAAAGAGTAGGTGATTTAAAAAATTTTGTTGGCTAGTGACATTAGCAGGGATCAGAATGGGCTTTGACTGAACAAACACCATAGGAATATGGGAAACAGTAAATTGTCAATCCTCAGCTGCCACCAGTGCTTTCAGGCCTTAGATGAGACTTTTGAGTGAAGACACCTTGGGACTTCAGCTCCCTGAGATCTGGAACTCTTTCAAATTCTGCACATGTGTGAGAACTCTTCTGTGGGAACTCACGGGATTTAAAGGATTTTTAGCAAGGCCAGGTCTTTCATTGTGTTTGTCTTTGATACATTGGAGAAAGATAGTAAAAATGAGAGTGTAAACTGGGCTTTTCATATGAAGCTCTGGATGACATTTTAAAATGGAACACATTCAAAGTCTGCCTGTCTCTTTGGGAAAGGCAAGAGTTAGCACTTAAACATACATAGTAGTTTTCTTGTTCCAAAAGGATTGGAAATATTTCTCCTATTTTACTTTAGGAGATTTCCCTTGAAATTGTGGAGAAGAAAAGAGGATCACAGGGACCTCTAAAGATAGCTGTCATTTGAGGTTTAGGAAACTGAGGACCAGAGAAGACATGAACAATTGTTGCATCTCACCAACAGGAAACTGGAACCAGATAGGTTGTGACTTGTCTGTTCCCAAGGTAGTCAATACGGATGCCAAGGATAGACTCCTAAGTCTCTTAAATTACTTTCCATAGGTGGGATCAAATTTACTTATGGCAGTTTGGAGGCACCATGAGTTAGGAAGGGCTCAAACACTGCCTTGGGCATTGTACTAGCTGTGTAACTATGGGCAAACTACCTAACTTCTCTAGGCATCTGTTTCCTCATTTATAATAATTGCACCAACCTCACAGGGATGTTACGAGGAGCCAGTGAGATAACCTAGGAGATGGTTACAAACCTTAAAGCGCTATGGAAATGTTAACTAGTATGGATTTGCTACTTTCTCACCTCTTACCTTCTGTCTTCCACTGTTTGGTTCATCAAGGAATGTTAATGGTACTCATGATTCTAGAGACTAAATGTATATCTCCACATGCAAAATAAATATGTTATCTTTAAATGAGCTATATATTTTGTTTCTTAAAGACATGTGAATTACTACTCAATCAGCATAAATACCATGATTAACCTGGACCTGTAGAACTGGAAGGGACCATAAAAATCGTTTAGTCCAATTATCCCATTTGACAGCCAAGACCCAAAAATATTAAATAGTTTGCCCAAGATAATGGAGGTAGTAAATGGGAGAACTAGGATTTGAATTTAGCTCCTTTCACTCAGAATTGAATGCACTATAGATGGAACCATGTTGACTGTAATTCAGCATGAGATAAGAGTACTTCCTGGTCATACTATTGTCTGGGTTAGTTTACAGAAGGAGCCATGACTTTATAAATAGACCTGAAAGATAACAGCCAGAGTGGATGTCATTGAGATATCCATGTTTCTCCTAATAGAATATAAACTCCTTAAGGGTAAGGAGTATTTTTTTTCCTGTTTGTATTTCTGTTGTCTAGTATGTCATCTCGCACATACAGTCACAATAAGCAATGCTTTTTGAATGAAACTGATTTCTCTGCCAATGAACTAGCTGGATAGTAAGCAACATAAAAGGAGGAAGCCTTTCTCATTAGCACCTCTACAGTCTCAGAATGCTATTTAACAAATGGTTGTCTGTAAAGTCATGTGTAGGGAGTGTATTGCATTCTGCAAGAAAATACTTAGCTGATTGCAGAAGAGCTCTTGGTTCAGTAGCTCTCCTAGAGAAAAAAAAAAATGAAAATTGGGCAAATATAATTAATACCAATCTCATGTGGATCCAATCTTCCAGAAATGGAAAGTGAAATTCTTTCATCATGGCGTTCATTCAGCTCCCTTCTCTGACTTCACTTGACACTGCTTTCTTCTTGTTTCTCTGTTAATCCCCAGAATGCAGCCACCACAGCAGCAACTGCAGCGTCGAAAATTTGCAGCTGCCTTCCTGGCATTCATGTTCATTTTGGCAGCTGTGGACATTGCTGAAGCTGGCAAGAAAGAGAAACCAGGCAAGTAAAAGATCCTCTTGGGTCTAAGAGAAAGTGGAATAGCTAGCACCACTCTTTATTCCCAAAGACCTTCATGCCACAAAAGGGTAGGCACCAACAGTCCTTTTGGGTATAATGCCCCAAGGAGGGGCAGAGATTTAAAATTGGAAGGACTTTGGAAATCTTCTAGACCAACCTTCCCTTTCTACGGATGAAGCAACCAAGGCCCCGAATGGTGATATCACATATAAATTCATGTAGATGATAGACAGGATTTGAATTCATGTTTTTTGGCTCCAGAGCGAATACTTTTTCCAGTAAATCATGCTATTCTGTAGATGAAACTGAATCCTCACAAAAGGGAAGTAACTAGACTGTGACAGTTAATCTGAGTGCAGGTAATGTTTTCTCATTAAGTGTCAGCTACTTTGGATCCCTAATTCTAAATATTGGCCACTCCCCACCCAACACTTTTTTTATGGCACATTTCAGAAGGTCAGGCGGGTACTTGAGAAGGTTGTGTACTTAAAGAAGCTTGCCTGAATGCTGTTTATTTCCTATCAAATCTCTTCAGAAAAAAAGGTGAAGAAATCAGACTGTGGGGAATGGCAGTGGAGTGTGTGTGTCCCAACCAGTGGGGATTGTGGGCTGGGTACCCGGGAGGGTACCCGGACTGGTGCAGAGTGCAAACAAACTATGAAGACCCAAAGATGTAAGATCCCATGCAACTGGAAGAAACAATTTGGAGGTAAATATAAATACCGCTTTTTCATTTTCTTTTACTAATTTTCTATTTTTCTTGAATCAGAGTATTTTTCCAACTCATCTCCTTAAATTTTTGGTAGTGATTCTTCAATGGTGCAATGATTCATTATATTAATCTAAGTTTTGGGTACATTTTGTTTTTATATCACAATAATTTTTGAATATACTTCTCTTTCCCCTTCCCTTATAACAATAATTTAGAAAAGAAAAAAAAACAGTTTAGCAAAACCAACTAACACATTGATTGTATCAGGTGTTTCCAACATTGTTTTGTTTTTTTTTTGAGGGGAGAGGTAAGACAGTTGGGCTTTAGTGACTTGCCCAAGGTCACACTGCTAGTAAGTGTCAAGTGGCCAAATTTGAACTCATGTCCTCCTGACTTCAGGGCTGGTGCTCTATTCACTGTGCAACCTAGCTGCCCCTGTAATATTTTATACCCATTATCCCTCACCTCTTCCATAAAAGGAAGAGCAAGTATTTTTTTTTCATTTTTTTCTCCAGGGACATTATATAATGTCCATTTTCATTTTTTGGTTTTATTTATGTTATCATAGTAATCATATATATTGCTTACTTAACTGCACATCATTTCATATATCTTCTCATGTTTTTTCTGAATGCTTTATCTTCTTTGTATCTCATGGCAAAGTAATATTCTATTACAATCACGTAATAATTTTTTTAGCTTTTGCCCAACCAGTGAGTCCTTACTTTGTTTTTAGTTCTTTGCAACAAAAACAGTAAATAAAGTAACACAAAACAAAACCAAAGCAACAAAAATTATGATGTGTTTGGAGGTCTTCCTGTCTTTGTATTGCTTAGGGGCATATAATAGATGTGGAATCTCTGCAATCAAAGGGTGCATTATGCAATGGTCCTCACATAGTTTCTTTCCTTCTTTCTTAGGCTGAATTTCCCAGGCCTTATACTCCTAAGTCTAATGTTGAACTCCTAGTGAACACTTCCCCTCTACCTCCAAAATTTTGAGCCCTTCCTAGCCAGGGGCATTAGATTTTTTTCCCTGTGCCTTTCTATGATGTATGTCAAATCTCATCACTTCAGAATGAGCCCTGTATAAAGTCACCCTTTATAAAGGGACATACTGCACAAAATGTGTGATTTATTGGCTTTGAGCACAAGGAGCAGGTATACTTGTCAGAGAAAGGTAAAGCATCTTTGTACTTAAATTCCTTAAAATCCCTGAAGACCTATTTGTTGGAAATCTGAAATTAAAAAAAAATTTACTCTTCAATAGTGAGCTTATCTTGAAATGTCTTTTTGGTCCCTTTCTTGTTTTTAGCAGAGTGCAAATACCAGTTCCAGGCCTGGGGAGAGTGTGACGCAAACACTGCCTTGAAGACAAGAACGGGTAACCTGAAGAGAGCTCTTCATAATGCTGAGTGTCAGAAGACAGTCACCATCTCCAAGCCGTGTGGGAAAGTTACCAAACCCAAACCACAAGGTAGAATCTGATGGTTACAGTATAATCTTCTGAGGGTATTGGAATTATATAAGATCTGGATCCATGAAAACCCAGATAATTTAGAGGGAAATTTTAGGAATTTTCTTAAAGAAGAGTTGGAGGAGTGCCAAACAATAGTGAGATTGTCTATAGATAGTGTTGTCAGAGGACATCCTCATGCAGATGAAACTCTTTCAGGTCTTATTTTTGTGATTATTATCTATATATTTTAGACATAATAGACAATGGAGATGTGTTTATAAATGTGTTTACACTCATATATTTATATGAATTCTTCATCCAGAATAGATACATAGCATCTTGGAGATCTCTCTGTTTCTTTCTTTAGCACTTCAGGATTTAGTAATGTCCCATTTAGGCTATCTACACGTCCGATTGATAGGACATAATTAGTACACCTGCTTTTCTAATTGTGCATCCTCAGTAATATCTGTCCCATAACTTTTGATATGCAAGTTGTTGATAACAAGTGTCAGCCTGCTTATACCCATAGCACAAAATACCCATTATTTTAATTCTTATGAGATCATGTTGTTCCTTAACAAGCAATTTCTAAAAAAATAATTGCATAGCACTTTACAAATAAATATTGCAAAAGAAAAACAAAAAAGTCTCCAAAATGAAAGACAAAAGAAAGTAAAATTTATCAATATTATGGATAGTGGCCACTAAAGGAGTATTTCACACTTCTGAACCCATTTTCTCCAGGTGGGTTTGCCAATTTCATGCCATTTCCCTCCCAGATTTGATCAATTTCAAGTTGATCACTTCAGACAAGTGAAGACTTTGCTTGTTTATAGTGGCTGAGGAATTTTGAAATTGATGATATCTAGAACCTATCCCTCGCAACTGGTGTGTGTGTGTGTGTGTGTGTGTGTGTGTGTGTGTGTGTGTGTCTGGCAGTGGACATAAAAACACTTCTGTTAACTATCCATAGATGGATTACTTAATCAAAGAAAGCAAAACTATTCATTGATAAAAACATAAATGTAAGAAACAGATTTAAAAAAATAAACATCACAGAAAAAGTGCCTGAGAAATTCAGCACTTCTTTGCTATGGAAGCAAGAAATATTAACAGGACTATTTTGTTGCTCTAATAAATTATATGAGACCAATTGTGATTCATTCAACAAACATCTGTTTTGTGTTTAGTGCTGTGATAGTCACTGACAGAATTCATCAATGTATATATTCCCACCAAGAGAACCAGTGATTGTGTTGGTGGTTGGGGAAGAAACTCTTAGAGTTACTAAGTTAGAGAGGGTTCAATGAATAGGAGAGAGTGACTACATACAAGGAAGGTGAGAGAGAGAAAGATTATGATCCAGTGGATCTATGGAAGGAAAAGAAGGGAACTAGTTCGGAAGGGCATTCTGAGGTGTTGACTCTATTTTGATTGGACTGCATATACTTCCCACTTTTCTTTTGCTTCTATAAATTTCAAAGGAAGGGACTTTTTTGACTAAGTGCAATATACTATTAAAGATACAACATAAAGTTTTGGTTCAGTCTACCATATTGGAAATAAGTATAGGTGAAAATCTTTCAAATGGGCATATTTTTGGTCATTTTCAAGGTCTTTTGATGGAGTTTGATACAGGATTGTTTAGTTATAGTATCTGCACTGAGTTAGACCTAGTTTGCGAAGTTACTAGTTGTACTTGAAAGAGACAGGAGAGGGTAGTGTAGCATCTCCAAATACATATAACAGAGTAGTTACCAATTTCAAAGTCAATCTTCAGAGCTCACAAAGCAATTCTCTTCTTTTTGTCACAGACTCTTGTTAATACCAGACATTCATTTTTCTCCTAATCAATTGAGCTTACTAATGAATTCTGTTACAGCATCAGGCACAAAGTACTGGGAATAATTTATACCAGGAGTAGAGGCAGTGTCGTGTCTCAGATGATTTGCTTCATGGGCATCAAATAGATTTCCCACTCAGCCAGATGTTTTTTAGACTAAATACAAGTGTAACATGAAAGATAGTATAGGTAGATTGTGTGTTTGTGATAGTTTCATATCTATGAGTGACAATAATAGTCTGCTTTTTGTCATTTTTAACGTTAGGAGTAGCTTTACATTTTTCCAACATATTTTTTTCCATGCTCTAATCAATAGTTGGGAAAAACCTAAGTCAACCATAGACAGAAATTCTTATCCATGTTTTTATTTTTTATGGGATGAAAATACTTTGGGAATATAGACTTGTAGAATTTAAATGCTGGAATTAGCCTATTTGAACCTCCAAAGGCGACCTTAAGGGCAATGGATGTTGAAAGCCTTTCTGGATTGTGGGGAAAATAATTTATTATACTGTTTGGGAAATTTTATTATACTGTTTAAATCCAACCTGATGAGATTAAAGGTTATCCATAGCCAAAATGTAGCTTGACACCAGTAACTCTCTAGGAATGCCAGAGATGGGTGAAAGTATTCCCAATTCTCCCAAGCCCCAGATCTATCTGAAGCATTCTTCTTTTGGGTTACCATACTCTTGAGAAATTCACCCCAAGTGCATACTCAGAGTACATGGAGTTCCCATGTGGGAAACCTTTGCCAAACTCCTGTATAATGTAAATTTTCCAGAATTTGAATAGAGAGAGCCACTCCTTTTTCGGCTCTCTCTTCTCTACCAAACAGCCTAATAAATTTCTTTCTCAAACTATTTCAGATTTTGGTGTCTGTTCTCAAAAACAACAGGATTCCAGTCATGATTCTGCCACTGGGCTTTCACCCAGTGATTATCTAATACAGGACAAGTCCTTGAACCACTTTAGACCTTCTTTTCTCATCTGTTAGGCATTGACAGTTGTACTAGATGATCTCTGAGGTTTCTTCCAATTCTATAATTCCACAAACTTCTATGAAGGTCAAAGTATTCCATTTATACCCCCTTTTCTTTACTTGTGCAAGGTAGGACCAGGAATGATGGCCAGAATTTTCCTCCTCTTTAACACTGCTAATTGCTAATGATATCTAACTCCATTCAAATGTAAGGAGAATAGAAAAAGAAATTTTCATTGCCATTAAACCTATCATATAAAGTATACAATCACCTTTCTCATTTTAGAGAATTGAGGGGCTATCGATATAGAGCACTTCATGTCAAGTTGGATTTGATGTATATGTTGGTTGGATTTGTTAAACTTTTTTGTTTTCTTTTTTTAGTCATTGTTATAAGAGATGACTTTCTGACAGCAAAAAGGAGGGAATATATTGGGATATACAGTTGATGTAAAAACAAAGATTCTTTTTGTTTTAAAATCAGTAGAGCAGAGTTACAGAGCCTGAGCTTTTGGAGAATGGCATTGCAAAAAAAATCCCAATAACCTTTAATTTCTACTCAAAACCACTATTTTTACTATTTTTTGTTGTTCTTTTTTGGAACTTTACCGAGTACTCTCTTTTGTCTGACCTTTCAACTGGAAAGATCAAAGGATTAGCAAGTACTTGAGTTCAGTGACTGTGTCTTTCCAGTTGTTTATAGGGCATAGCATCTGGTGAACATTCTCTTAAATAACAAGAAAGGGTAATAAAAGTGATCGTTGATGTTCTCTCTTTGCCAAGAGGTGTCTTGGGTCTTTGAAAAATAACAGAAGAGTTTCACTGCCTTCCCCTTGAATTGCATGAGCTTTGACATCCTATAGGAATGTGCCAGTAGCCCAGCCTAGCTGGTATCTGGCAGCCTGAAAGCACTCAAAACACAGCCTTGAAGCTATGCTGACGATTTGAAGGAGACAAGCATTTTTGCCAGGCTCTGATGGGCAGAAATTCCTGCAAATGCATCCCCATCTGCTACTCCTTACCATGGCCACTGTGGTTGAATTGATGATTATTTCTCTTTCAACTGACAAAAGAGACAGGATGGGACTTTCTCAGAACATTTTAGTCTTCTTTGTCAGAAGGAAACAATCATGAGTTTGCTTTCAGGATTCTCTTTCTTTCTTGTTCTCCTGATAGAAATAACTCATTTAGTATCTCTGTGTTTTCCTGCTCATCTCAACCCCACAGTATACTTCTTTTCTCTCCTTTTTTGACTCTACTTTTGTGTTTTAAGAAAAGCCTCATTGGGGTTCCTCCTTTCTCTTCCCACCCAAAGCACTCAGGAGACCTGGATGATATCTACCATATTACTTTCTGCTCCTTTCCTGTCTCTTATGCCTTTACATCTCCCCTTTGTCTTTCCGAATCTGTGAAGTTCTGCAGAATCTAGTTTAAGTTTTACCTTCATATAGTTTTCCTTCAGAACTCTAGCCATCCCTTTCCAGAATACCCAGAGACTTAGTGTCAATCCCACACATCTAAGTTGTGTGATTCCACTCCATTTAGCACTTTGCCTTTTACATGCTGTATTTTATGGTCCTCCAAATGTCTCATGCTGGTAAGACTCAACTCTCTGGTCAAATAATCTTCTTTGGGGTAGGAATTGTCTCATATTTTTGTTGTAATCTTCACAACATCTAGTGTAATTCTGGCACTGAGTGAATCTTTATTGAGCTAAATGGAATTGAATTATGACTGGAACAATGTCCACAGCTCCACTGGGTAGCCTTCAGAAAACCTTGGTCCTTTATCCTATGCCCATCCTTCTCTTTTTTCTGTTGAAATTTCTTTTTCCTTTGGAGTTAATTTTGAGGAATTATTCATGAGAAGGAAGACCAGAAGCTCCCCTTTTTGCATAATAGATACCACCAGTGACCTTTTTCCATCCAGTACCTTCTCTCTTCCTCCCCACCAAAACATACATACCCTGATATTTGTAGAAAACTTCCAAGGCTACAATAATGTGCCAATGTTCCCAAAATACCTTCTTCACAGAGAGGCATACAGATAGCAGATGGGATGTTAAACCTGGAGTAAGGAGCTCGAGGTTGAGATCCAAGCTCTGGCATTTTCTAGTTAACTAGAAAATCACTTAAATTTTTTGAGCCTAGTTTAATTATATGTAAAATAGGAAAAATAGCATTACTTATTGTTACAGTTACCTCAAGACTTGCCTCATAGAAAGTACCTTGTATATTTTAAGAGCCTATTATAGATGCATAACAAACATGCAATATGCTGATCATAACTTCATCCTTAGTAATGGAGGTAGATTCCAGTTGACTACTGTAGGTCAATCTAAAATCGTTCTGAGGTGAATTTCTATTGTGTGTTTCTATATTTGTGTGTGCGCGTGTGTGTGTGTGTGTGTGTGTGTGTGTGTGTATGTATGTATGTATATATTGAGGGGGAAGGCAGGAAAGTCCAGATCCATGATTTCATCAGGATAAGGATCCCCCAGTTCGGAAATTCCATTCACACATAAAGATCAATAACTTCTCTGTTACTTTTCACAATCAGCATTTGAAAGTTAAAAGGGACCTTAGGGGTCCTCTAGTCCAACCCATAATGAAGAAGGAAGATCTACTTTGATATAGCTAACAAATATTTATTGAGGCTCTGCTTGAAGGGCTCTAATAAGGGAGATTTCACTACCTCCTGAGGTAGTCCATTTCCCTTTTTTGATAGTTCTGTTAAGGGTTTTCTTCTTCTATCCTAAATTTGCTTCTTTACAGCTTTTACCAATTGACCTGATTTTACCCAGTAGTGCCAAATAGAACAAGTTGAATCTCTCTTCCACACCTTTAGATTACCTTCAAATATTTATAATGTTAGAATGACCTGGATCACTGAGAGTTGAACAGACTTCCCCATCATTATAAAGCTCCTATGATTTGGGGGTGGAATTTGATCCCAGGCTTCCTGACTCCTTGACTCCTTTGCCCTAAATCCCTTCACTTCTTAATTCTAGGGAATAAAGTGATACCATTTTCCTAATTATAAATAGAGATTTTTGTGATTTTTGTTTTCTATGCATATTGGATTTATAGACAGAATCTACCATATTCTTTTGGCTAGGATGCTATTAGCATATCTATTTACATATTAATAAATAATATGGAATGCTTTGTATACAAAAATGATACTAATGACTTGTACTTGGGCCTCTGCCTTTTCTATTCGATGTAATAGTCTGTGCTCATCTTCCCACATTATCTTCTCCCTAGTCGCCTTTTGATTAGAGGCACATTGGTATGATTCTTAGCTACATGAAGAGATGAAGTATATGCCCACGGTATCAGAGTTAAACAAACTTGTAGAAGAGAAATAAATTCATAAATTTAACCTCAGTAATACTATTTTAAATCAATTGAACTCACAGGTCCTATGAATCACTTCTATTCTTTTGAGAGAGTAATTTATGAGCACCTTGACATCAGGGTCTAAGTCATATCTATCACTATATTCTCCATATCTAACACTGGGTTTGTATATGGGAAACAAGGAAGGAAGGAAAGGAGGAGGGAAAGAGGAAGGGAGGAGGAAGAAAGGAAGGAAGCAAGAGAGGGAGGGAGGAAGGAAGGAAGGAAACAAGCATTTATTAAGTGCCTGTCATGAGCCAGGTACTGTGCTAAATGCTTTACAAATATCATCTCACTCAACGCTCACACAATCCTGGGAAGTAGGAGCTATTTTTATTCTCATTTTACAATTGAGGAATCTGAGACAAGTGGAGGTTAAATGAATTGCCCAGGGTCACACAGCTAGTAACTATGTGATGACAGATTTGAACATAGGTCTTTCAGACTCTAGACCCATTGCTCTGTCCACAGCATCACCTAGCTTTCTAGGGATTAAGTAAATACTTTTAAAATTTATTCAGTTGAATTGAGAGGAGTCTCTCCCCACCAAAAAAATGCCTTAAAACTATCTACATATGTTACATATTTTAAAATTATTTACAATTGCATGTTTAATAAATGCATTAATCCACATACAACTATGGATATATTAATATACCAATATACAAATCAATTGATACATACATGTATATATATATATCATTGATGTGATTTTATATATAGATATATCAATTGATGTATGTTGATATTATTAATTGATGTATATTGATATATGGATATATACTGTGTGTGTGTATGCATGTGTATGTATGCATGTATTTATCAGCTAGGATGAAGTGCCTTGCCCGGTCAAGAAGGCTTATCTTCCTGAGTTCAAATCTGGCCTTGGACTCTTACTAGCTGTGTGACCCTGGGCAAGTCACTTAACTGTTTGCTTCAGTTTCTTCATCTGTAAAATAAGCTGGAGAAGGAAATGGCAAACCACTCTGTTATCTTTTCCAAAAAACAAATAAACAAAACCCATATGGGGTCATGAAGAGTATAGGACATGACTGAATCACAATATATGTATATTTGACTAATCAGTGTGAGAAAAACTTCCATTACAGAAACTCCTTCCTCAAAAGCAGATAATTAATTTTACGAGAGTTACTTTAGGTAGGAATTGAGCAATTAGTGATTTCTCCATGGTAATTAAGCTTGTTTGTGTGAAAGCCCAAACTTGAACCTGGTCTTGTAACTCCAAGATCAGCACACTCATTCTCCACTCTATACACCACATTCCCTCTCCCTCTTAAATTATTCTCTAAAATTAAACTATAGATTGACCTATGTGTTTATAATTAACCAAATAAAACCAGGACCCCTAAATTGGACTTTTAGCCTATGGCTAAAGTGCATGATGACACATGTTTGAATATCTGCTGCTTGCTAGACACTGAAAATCTCACCTCGAGGAAGCTTCTGGATGTTGTCTTCTCATCCTTATTAAAGAAGTCTTGGTTCTAATTGCTAAAACAGATGCAAGAACTGGAAACTGACAATGTCTGTGGGGCTTAAGTGTCAGTTTCAGGCTGCTATGAACTCCCTTGGTAAATTCCAAGCTTTGAGCCTCATTAGCCATACACACACACAGTTATACAGTAATTAGTATTAAGGAAGGTTGTGTCATAGAATGTTGCTCAAACTTATTAGCTGCTGGATTGAGGGGAATTTTAGCTTCAAAAGAACAGGAAGGAGAACAATTGCATTTCTTCACTCTTAAGGTAAATCATTCCTCAAAAAAATCTCCCTTTGTACAGTGAATTAATTGCGATTTTCTGATTACATACGTCCATGAACTTTCTGTTGTTTTATCATTCACTTCAGCTGGGTGCCTCTGTAGATAGAGTGCTGGGCCTGAAGTCAGGAAGACCTGAGTTCAAGTCCCGACTCTGATACTAACTGTATGACCTTGGGTATAAGTTTAAACTCTGTCTACCTCAATTCCCTCAACTGTAAAAAGGGGAAATAATAGAGCTTATCTCACAGAGTTGTTGTGAAGATCAAATGAGATAATATTTTAAAGTGCCTAGTACAGTGCCTGACAGATAGTTGTCGTTTGATAAATGTTTGTTTCCTTCAGTGTGCAGTCTCTATCCCCCTTGCTTTAATTATGCTAAGTCAAAATCTGATTCTCTGCAACTTCTAAGCATTTTTCAGTTTTACCCTTTGGGATGGAGGTTGGACGTGTGATTTCATTACTAAAGGAACCTCCCATATGAGGAATAAACTCACTTGACCAAAGCAGGCTGGGGCTGGCACCTTCTCTGCAATTTACAATCGTGGAGACTTTCTGTACAGAGCAGTGAGGATTTCCCCAAAGTTACATAGCCAACTCTCCATCCACTCTAGCATGCTGCTCCTCCCTTTTGGGACCAAGTAGTCATACCTTTTTGTTATTATTATTGTTGGAGATAATTGGGGTTAAGTGACTTGCCCAGGGTCACAGAGCTAGTAAGTATCTGAAGTCAGATTTGAACTTAGGAAGATAGATCCTGACTCCAGGCCTAGCACACTATCTACTACACCAGCTAGATGCTTATCATAATGTATTCTAATCTTGAGTATGAAGTCTGCTAAACCCTTAGATCTTTTTGTTTTCATGTGAATTTTAGTCTAGCAATTCCTGTCCTTCACACTAAGACTCCTGTCACATTGATCCACTAGCTCTTTTCTCTCATACTTTCATTCATTCAAATTTTAGGCTATCCATAGGATTGAAATACTCTCACTTCACACCTTTATCTCTTGAAGATTCACTTCAGGTGCCCTTTGAAGAATTCATAAACCTTGTGCTGATTCCTTCACCTGAAATGATTTCGTTTCTCAGATGATTTTAGAGTAGTTTAAATTTTTTATTTTGCCTTATCACAGTCTATCTTGTAGGACAGAAAGTTTACTTGCATGAATTGTGAATCTCTTCCTTTGTATTGAAAACTTAGGTCAGGGCCTGCATGATTTTTAAACTTTCTATTTTCCCTAGTGTGTAGATCAATGCCTTGACTATAGAAGGTACCTAATAAGTGTTTGAGGGTAGCTGGCCTGGTGCATTAGATAGAATGCTGGGTCTGGAGCCAGAAAGACTTATCTTCCTAAGTTCACCTCTAGCTTCAGACACTTACTATCTGTGTGACCCTGGGCAAATCACTTAACCCTGTTTGCCTCAGTTTCCTTATCTGTAAGAGAAGAAATAGCAAACCATTACAGTGTCTTTGCTAAGAAAACCCCAAATGGAATCACAAAGAGTTGAACACAACTGAAACTACTGAACAACAACAGTGAATTTAGGATCATAACGCTTAGGGCTAAAAGTGAATTTAGAGTTCACCTCATTCAATCTTTCCCTTAAACTATGTGAAATAGGACAACTAGATAATATATTGGTATAAGGCTATTTAAAATGAACCAAACAACAAATCCTTCCGCGATATTTATATGTATGTATGTGTGTTCATACACATAATAACTATAGCTATAAATACAAATACATATGCACAATAGAGTAGGTTTTGCTAATCCTGTTCCACTGGACTCTTCCATCACTTTAGCACTTCTTTTCAGGGTGCCTATTTGAGTTAGACTATTTCTAATGTCTAACATGTAGATATTAGGTCTATACATCTTAAATACCTATACACTATTATATATATGTATATATACATACATAGATTTAAATATAATATTTGCACCTAAGGAGTATTGTTAATTATAAAGTAAATGCAATCCTTCCTTTATTTTTCATAATTATAATATAGGAAGGACCATAGAGAAATAAGAAGTCTATTTGCCAATCAGACAATATGAGCGTTAATTAAGAATATACTGTGTTCCAGGCACTATGCTAAGTGCTATGGATACAAAGAAAGGCAAAAACACAGATATGAGTGTGTGTGTGCATATATGTGTATGCATATATATGTATATATACATATATCTACACATTTGCTTACATACATATAAATAGATGTAGATGATAGATACAGACATAGATAGATATGCATTTTCCTTCCACTACAGATTTTTCCCATAGGGCTTAGAAATCCAGAAGTAGATTTTAAGTTACTTTTCCACATTGCTCTGTATTTTTCTGAGAATAACCTAGCATAGTAGCTCAGTTTCATATTGCTATTGGCCTAGGTGAACATGTGAATATTACATTTTTCCCTTTTTGGTAGAAATTTTCCCTTTTTGGTTGAAAAATAATTTCCAGGCTCCATGTCACATATTTCTAACATGTTTTGTGTCATAAATCCATTACATAGCCTGGTGACACCTGTGGAATATTTACTTCTTAGCTTATCTTTTAAAAATTCATCAATGAAAGAAAGATGTAATTTTTTTTTACTCCCATACCTGGACTTTCTGAGGTTTTGAGAATCTCTGGCTTAGAGAATAGTTTAGTAGAGATGTAGATGACAGCATTTCAAGTTTAAAAGAATTTTGAATTCGGGCCAATTCCCTAATTTATAGATAAGGGATTGAGGCCAGAAAAGTATAATGACTTACCCAAGATCACAAAGTAAGTGGCACAAATCAGAATTGAACCAGTCTTCCAACTTGAAATTCAATGATATTTCCATGGTATCATGGTGTATCTATAAGAAAAGAAACAGTAGTAAAAGTTTTCCTCACATGCATCTTCCCCTTTCTGGAGGTTAGGAAATTCAAATGTGTTTTTGAAGAGAGGGGATCATGAGTTAAGACAGCCTCCATACTTCAAGTGAGATGGTCATGTACACAAACACGTCATGTGTGCGCTCCCACACATACACAGATATACACACAGAGACACACATATCACTCATCCCACAAAACTCACATTCCCCTTGACCAAAATATAGCTTGGAGTACCCAAAAGTAAATGTAGTAAATGCACAAGAATGAGACAAGTGTGCTAGGTTTAAAATATTTTCTCACAAATTAGCGGGCAACAGGAATTTTGGAATGAATTTGCTATTGCCCAAAAACCCACACTGTGATAGAAGTGTAGATAGGTATAGTCATATACATCTTTCCCTCTCTACAGATCCATATGCTAGTATACTCTAACATGCAGATACAAGTATAGCTACATAAAAATAATTACAGTAGGTTTAGGAACAATAATTACATTTCAAAAGCACCTTAATGCTAAGAATATTCTTTCCTCAAAAAAATGTGCTTTGAGTATATATATTATTGTATTAACTGTCCTCTACATAGTACTTGTAGGTGTGCAGAATGCTTTGTAAACATTGTTCTTTTTATCCTCACTATTTTGTAGATGAGGAACTATTACTCCCAAGTTATATATTATGGTAAATGCAGAGAAAGAGCCAGGGCACAGAGAAGGAAGGGAAGGGAAAGGGAATAAACATTTATACAGTACTTACTATGTGTCAGGCACTGTACTTAGTTTTATTTCTTGTTTGTTTGTTTTTTTAACAAATATTATTCATTTGATCCTCACAACAACACCGAAAGGCAGGTGCTATTATTATCCCCATTTTACACTTGAGGAAACTGAGGCAGAAAGAAGTTAAATGATTTGCCCAGGGACACACAGATTGAATATAAATCTTCCTAATTCTAGGTCCAGGCTCTATCCACTGAGCCACCTAACTGCCTAAGTATTATTATCTCCATTTGATAGATAAGGATTTTCCTCGGTTCACACAGCTAGCAAGAGTGGACAAGCTAGAATGCTTGTAGATAGACTCAGCGATACACATATAAAATATACATGCACACACCTGAGGTGTTCATTCTTGTACATAGAGGTTTACGACCAGATGCGCATTCCCATTGGTACCTACGTTTATACAGACATTGACTTTGACATCCATGTACTTGTTTACACCTATATCTATACCTACATGTATTACTAGTCCCCTGTTCTAGTGAGGTAGATGATTGATAAGGCTAATGATTTGTCTAGTCAAAGAGAGAGAGTAAAAAGATTGTCAGATGAGAAGACATTGAGTCAGTACCTATATAGAGAGAGTATATGAAGAAAAGAGAGGGGGAGTTGTAAGCTAAGTGCACAGAAAATGCTAACATTGCAAAACTTAGTTTTTCTGTTGAATAATGCATTCCATTTATTTTATTACTGCTAGCCAAGATCACAAATGTGAGGGTGAAATACAGCTGTGAATACATTAACTCAAATAGTAAAAGAGTATATTACTTTCCATTTGCAATGCAATACTTATAAAGGTCAATGTTTTCTTCCTGAAGTTCAAATATTGAGAAATTCAGTGAATGACATCATATTATGACACATAGTCATGTGAGAAGAGTTCATATTGTTCCGTGCCTGATTAAATAAGTAGTAGACAATTACTAACCTGCCCCTTCCTCCCTCCCCTCTCCTCCCCTCAGTGCATATAGCACTGGGCTAGTTTGATAGGCCCTTGATAGCTGTGTTGGTCAGTTGGATCTAAGAGGAAGGGGAGATTTTATGGAAGTTCCAGAATTATAAAGTACCACTTAAGGTCACAGAAAACTAATCCATTCAAACTCCAAACCAAGAGTTCCAAAAGACTACATACCTTCCAGGTGTTTGCATTCCCAGAATAGCACACTCATCTCACCCATCCGTGGACTGAGCCTTAGATTGAGAGTCACAGAATCTCAGTATCATAAGGGATCTCAGAGATGATTTTTTCCAATTCATATTCAAACATGTAACCCCTCTAGAAGTGGTTGTCCTGACTCTACTTGTGCATTGTTAGTGATTAAAAAAAAGTAGTAAGAAACACTATCTCACAAGATATGCAATTCTGTTATTAAAAAAAAAATTATCGATGAATTAACTCAATCCTCATAGATATGTACTTCAGCCCTCCCTCTCCCTCTTCCTTTTAATGCTAGAGTAGAAGTCTGAAGTTTCTTCCTTCCTTCCCTGAATATTTCTAGTCTCCTAGAAGACCAGTTTCTGATCATGATCTTCGTTGCTTTGTCATGTCTGACTCTTGGTGACTCCATCTAGGGGTTCTCTTGGCAAAGATACTGTAGTGGTTTGTCATTTCCTTCTCCAGCTCTAGAAGTAAATCTCTGTGTACAAGAATGAGGCAAATGGTTACAAAGCTAGTAAGTGTCTGAAGCTGGATTCACATTCAGGTAAGGCTAAAATCCTTTAGATAAGGATCTCTTAAGAAGCCATTGTAATTAAATTCATCACAGTATCATAGAGTTACAGGTATAAGAAACCCCAGGAAATAATTTTACAAATAATTGTAATTTGTGCAGCCTCATGAGGTTAAGTGACTTACCCAAGATCACACAGGTATTAAATATCCAAGGCAGAAATTGAAACCAGGTCCTGTAACTACCATGTTACTGCTCTTTCCACTGTACCAGGCTGCTTCCTCAATGACCATTCAACCTTTCCAAAGTTCATAAAATAGGACTGGTTTGCAGAACAAATTATCAAACATTGGATGGTATCTTGTAGTGGCCATTATTGCAGACCTCTAACTTTGTGCCTCCCTTCCTGGCTATGTATTTGTATGTGTGTCTGGCTGAATTTGCATAAGGGTGTGCATGTATCTTTCTCCCTTCGTGAACTTCTTTATTCCAACGGATTTAATTTTTATCTCCTTGTTTTCAGCCAATTGCTGTATTTTTTAGTATTACAATAGGGTCCTTTAGGACATGAATTGTTGTTTGTTTGTTTTCATGTCCTGGGCACTTAGCAGGGTAGGACTGAGTAAATGCTTAATGAACATGTGTGTGTGTGTGTGTGTGTGTGTGTGTGTGTGTATTCATCCTTCAATGATGAAGAAAACCATGCCATCAGAGAAATAATGATGACTTGCACTTGACTTTGTTTTGAGTGAGGGAGGGCTGCTTAGCGAATACTTCTTGAATGAATGAGGGAATGGGTAGTGTCCTATACCTTTATGCTCTTTCCTTTGAGAGTACCTCCATTTAATCTGTAATATCTTCCATCTACATAGTTGAATCCCCTATTAGAATGGGAGCTCCTTGAAGGGCAAGAATTATTTTTACCTTTCTTTGTATCTTCAGCACTTATCTCTATGCCTGACACATAGTGAGAACATAATAATGTTTGTTGATTGACTGATGAATTGATTTTGGCCTCTGGCTTTGAAAAGATGTACATTTTATATTTGGTGATCTGAGCCTGATACGATATTTTTTCTTTTGGACTTAAATACTAAAATTGAAATACACAGTAAGAAAAAGAAACATATTATAAACTTAAATACAAGCATAATCCTAATTTCTGTCTGGTGGACATAACGAAAACATGTAATAAATAGTATTTGGTGATGTTTGAGAAGGTGAAGAATGCTGAAGAAGTAGAGATTCTCCCATTATTAGCAACTGACCAGCATTCATTCCCTCATACAAGAGACTTAAATAGTGGGTGGAGTATAGAATCCCAGAATTCCATTTAAGTTCCATGGTTACACTTTTGTTCTTGTATCCTGAATGTCCAGTCTATAATAAGTTTTTCAAGAAATGCTTGTGGGTTCGTAGAATCCCTCTTAACCCCATGGTTAACTCTCCTAGCATCTCCTATGTGCTATATGGAGCCCCCAAACATGCCCATTTTGACTTTGAGTTGGTGTTTCCTGAGAAGTAGCACATTCCATGACAAAAGCAGAGTTGTTTTTTTTTTCATGAAAATCATCCATATCTGTGCTTTCCTTAGACAGCTGCAGATGGACCAAATTTGGCATGTTCTCTATGCCTCCCCAAAGGTGATGAAATCCCAGGAACTCAAAAGACCCCAACTGCTGTTGGACACTTTTTACAAATGGCTTTTTCATGGGTTTTCAGGCACAGAAAGGTGCTAAGTGAAAGCAGAGGGAACTGAAGCTGAGAGGAAATCTAGGGTCTCAGTCCTCTGTTGCCATTCTCTGGAAATATTCACATCAGGGCTTACAGGCAGATTTGCAGGAAAGGGAATGAGGGGAAGTAGGGTATGCAATGCTAGTCTTCAGCTTTCCACTGAGCTGTGACCTGGTTTGTCTCCATCACCTGCTATTTTCCTATTTTATAAATAAGACCTCAAGACAATACCTTGCATGCCAAGTAGGGGCAGCCAATTGGACAGAAAGAATCATCTCTCCCACTAAAATATCCTCTTCGGTTTCCACCCTCAACACAAACACGCACATATACCATGCACATATATATAGCCCTTACCACCCACTTCACTTCAGATGTTTGCATTTGCATTCAGGATGGTGGGACACACTTCATTCTCTCCCTGAACTCCTCTCCCTATCCTACTACCTTTTATAAGAGGCAGGGCAGGTTCTTGTATTTATGTGATTTAGTATTTTAATGTCATTTTTTCTTTTCTTTTTTTCTTCTTTTGGTTACCACAGCAGAATCCAAGAAGAAGAAAAAGGAAGGCAAGAAACAGGAGAAGATGTTGGACTAAAAGACAGCAAGCTGTGCAGTACATGAAAGGGACATCAGCAAACATGATCATTTAACAGTTTTATTTACACCAACTGTAGGGGTTCTATCCTAAAGTTATTTATAGCTTAATTATACAATAGGCAGAAAGAAAAAAAAAAAGAACTTTTTTATAGTAGTATTTTTTCATGTGTAACCATAACACTGTTAGGTGCCTGTATTAAAAGATTATAATTTCATTTAGAAATTTATTTCTATTATACAATGAACAATATATAAAAGCTTAAAGTCAAATTTTCAAAGTCATGCACAATTTTAGGTCTAAAACCAACCATCTTTATATAGTGTTTTTCTTTTGGTGGGAGTTAAGATTTCATGATGACTGAGTAAATACATTCTCAGGTTAGGTGACCTCCCTACCCCCTTTTCAAAACTGAACTTTTCCCAAGCAAAATAAAACTGAATTCCTCTGCCCACTTATTATAGGGAGAAATGACATCTTTTTAGCCAATGAACTCTTCTTTGCTTTTAGTTGGTTAAAAGAGGAAAGGTCAGTAATCTTAAACTTTCTTCTATGCTCTGGATCAAATGTTTTTTTTTAAAGAAAAAATATTGTTTTGTATTAGAAATGGTATCCTATTTTGACACCAATGTTTATTTTCTAGACAAAAGAGGTTTTTTCATTTGAGAAATTACTAGGAAGAAAAATATGCCTTTTTCTGAAATAATTCACCTCCATAACCCTCCCCTACCTCCCACCATACTGCCCCACTCCTACTACACTCAGTGTGATGTAATATCAATGAGGATTTTTCACTTATATCTGTGCATGAGCAGAAGATTTTTAAAAAGTGATTCTCTTTTCCTTTACATCAATTATTGGAAAGTTTGGTTAGTTTGGTGCTATTGGCCTACAGCAAGGCCACATATAGGACTGGCTTTGGGGACTAGGAAAGAAAGAATTCCATTTTTAATGGAAAGGTTTGCAATTGCAAAGCCCTTACCAGTCCTGAGGTAACAATGTGAGAAATAGAAGAGTGTGGGACCTGTGTGTATGCCAGGCTATTTGGTTCCAGTAGATATCATGTGAGTGCCAAAGACCATCTGTGTAGCACCTTTATCTCTTGGCCCTGCAAGGGGCTTTTATAAAGGGAGCAGAGCTATAATTAGGAATTAAGGGGCCCAGGGAAAACAAGCACAGACTGTATCCTCCAATAAACCTTGAAATTCATGATGTGCAAATAATAAAATTAGTAATCAGGACAAAATCAGTTGAAAAGGGGGGCTTAGTTATCGCAATTGCTTACAGATGGGTGCTATTAACATTTCCTGTGAACTTGTAGCCTCCTATTTTAACTTTTAAAATGTTAACTAGGTAGTTATAAGTTTCTAGGTAGTAATTTCTTATTTCTAGCTGCAGGAATACATGTGTTAAATCTTTGTAGTCTCTAAATATTGGTGCCCTGGAGCAAAGCCTCAATTACACCATCCCAGTTATGTTTCTGAGTGGAAGGTTTATGATTCTGTGAGATATAGAAAGCTGTTTGGCATTGCCTAAGTTCAAAATATCAAGCTTGCCATAATCAACTATTCTGTAAGGCAAAAGATTAAAATTATTATCATGCTTCTTTTAAGAAAGGAAAATATACATATATATATATATATATATATATATATATATATATATGCACCAGTAATCTTAAAAAGGCATGAGATTTATTCCCAGAAGTTTCATCTGTTCTACTATTTGTCTGGGTTTTTTCATGCTAAATTCTTGGCAAAGTCTCACCGTTAGGGGGGCTGTCCTCAATTCTCTTTCTACCTTAAATGCCAACCCACAAAATTAATTTGAAAGAGGTAAGGGTCATGCCTTTAGATTGATTTCCATTTAATAAAAGCAGAATGACTTAGAAAACATGAATGATAGCCAGATGCATAAGAAATGTTGTCTTTTTTTCAAGTCAACCCTAATCAAGAGGGAAAAATATGCATGGGGGTACAGGGATGAGGTGAAAGAAATTTTTTGCATCCAACTGTTTGTTGACTGTTCAAGATTTCACACAACTGAATGATGGGAGTGATGGAAGGAGCTACACTACATTTATTAGCTTGTCATTAGCATTGCTTTTCCATTAGCATTTACTATGGGTACTAGCCAAAACCAGCAGCCCATGAATCAGTAATGAGTCAGAACAAGATCTCTCAAGTGACAGACAGTCTGGTAAATATCCATGCCACACTCCTATATTGACAGGACATTATGAGAAGCCAAAGAAATGCAGGAGATTTCTGCTGTTTTATCTCCAGCCCTTAACAAACCATATAATTGACCCTCCGGTTCTCTCCCTTGTTATGGAAAAAAAAGGTCAGTTTGTGTAGCAGGGCTGTAATCTCAGTTGCATACGTGTGAAATTAGATTTCCTTCCAACTGCCATAACCCTTCTACCGAAACTGGCTTTCTCTGACTTGCTAAATCATAATGAGAAATGGAGGAGATGAGGATCAAAACGACCAGTCTCCAAACATGGATGTTTATCTCATTTGTTGGTGGTGGAGGTAAAACAACAGATGATCCTTACAGACCTGGGAGTCGCAGAGAACATCAGGGGAAACCCATTCTCAAATCCTTTTCATTTTATGAGAGTTTAAACATGCTAAGTCTGGGAGGAAAGAAGGGTGATTACAGAGAAAACTCTGATAGATTTCCTTGTGTATTTCAAGAGCTGTCATTCCAGAATTTGCCAATTGCATGAGTGGAAGAATATGGTGGGCATGAGGCTTTCTCACAAAATCTTCTGGCAAGTTAAAAAGAGAATTCCCTTTAAAGGGTCCCCAGTAATCATGCCTTAGTATTCAGGAAAGGTGCTATCCCTTGACTAGTAACACATCTACTTCCTTAGTTATTCTGACATACCATGATGAGCTATGACTCTGCTCCAACCCAATTTGTGCAGGTTGTAAGGAAGAGGGAGAAGAAAGGAGTCATTGAAATGAAACCCTTATGTTTGGGCAGTTGATGGCAAATAAGTTCCCCAAGGTCTAAGAGATTACATATAAAATTCCCAGTCTCTGCAGTTTTATCAGAGGATGGTTCTTTGAGACAATTACATCCTTGAAACCATTTCTGTCTAGAGTCATACAGGGAGTTGAAAGACTCTACAGCCCATGGTAAAGAATCTGATTACTTAGAAAGAGAAGGAAAATTCACTTTCAGGAAGACTTTTCTGGTGCCTCACTCTTAGGATACCACATTAAGAAACAGCAAGAAGAAAACTCCATCTCATTATCCAAGTTCAGGACTACAGGGATAGAGTCATGCTTAGCTTTGCTCTGGGACTGAAAGTTTGAAAGATGACTGTAGAAACCTGGGTTGCTTTTAAACTAAGAAAAACTGAAGAAAATAATGGTAGTGAGTCCTGGATAATGCTTAATTTCTTTATGCATTTATTTGAAAAGCAAATGAAATTTGACTCTCACTGTTGTCCATTTTGACCCATAAGTATTTAAAATTCACTGGGGGCACGGAATGAAATCCTTAAAGGTATAAATTTATTAGCCTTCCTTAAGCATTGATTTCTAGGTCTTTTCCTATATATCATCTAACCCAAGAAGAATCAAAATTTAGTCAACTTCTGGACTCTTAAATGTTTGAGTGGCTGGAAAAGGCTACACAACTTTTGTTATCAAAAAAAGAGATGATTCAGTTGACCTCACCTTCTTAAGTGAAAAGTAAAAGAAGTAAGGAGACATCTTGGGGTGTGATGATTTATGAGAGAAAGAGAAAGGAGTCTTTCCCCTCAGATTATATCATCATAACACTATTTCCATATGAAAAATAAAAATTTTGCAAAAATGTTATACATGGTTTTAATTTGCTAAATGGGTTGGAGGCAAAGAATTTCTCGCTTTTTAATCTTTTTCCATAATGACAAGGGCACGAAGTGAGTCCTTTAAGCAGTTTATCAAGGCACTGATTCCAGTTTTCAAAGAAACTATTGATCTTTTCCAATGAGTTTGCTCAAGAGGGAAGAAGGTCCTGAGTGTGTAGCAAGTAGTGCCTACCTCATACTTGTCTGGAATGCTGGCTTCCAGGGGAAGGACAGTGTAGAGGACACTTCATAGAGGGTGACTAATGTCCCCCTGCTAAAGTAATATCTCTCTCTTATTTCTCCCAGTCACCCATTACGCCAAGTAGAAACCAAAGTTAAAATATGCCCTCAGGGTGACCTGGCAGTGCCTAGACAGGGTAGCCAATGAAATATCCCAGTTCAAGAATGTTTTCATGTGAGGAAATGGTGGTCTAAATGACTTTTCCATTTGAGAAGGGAAAAAAAAATAAACAAATCATCCATTCCCTGCATCCATAACTTTGCTATGATAGCTTAAAATAAGAAAATATGTTCAAATAAAAACTTAACAGGCACAAAAGATTGATGAATCTCATGTATATACCTATTAAACATTATAGTACCAAGTTACTCATGGAGTTGGGTGAAGTTTTTAAAAAATTTTTTTTGTATATTGATTGTTAGAAGCATATTATCTTTTGGTCTTTAAAAATCTGCACGAAAGCCATATATCTGCATAATAGAATAAAAACATGAATAATCCTGATATAATATCCCTAATGGTTTCCTAGCCTCCTGTGATGGTGGGACGCCTTAGAGAATGTACACATCTATTGATTGTATCTACCTACTTGACTTGCTCTTAGTGGAGATAAGAAATAAAAAAAATAAACTAATCAGAGAACTTGGCTGTTGTCTTTTGCCTGTCAAAACTATCAGACAGAATTCAAATTCTCTTCTAGGAGTTTTCTAAAATTCTGAGAGAATTACAATAATACCTCAGCCATCGTAAATGGCTATGGGTTTGGCAGTCTGGAAAGGTCAAATTGATGCTGATTTTTTTAAGTGACAAAACATTTTTATTATACTCATATGATAAAAATGGAAGAGTGGTAAGTATTACATACTTTTACAAATAGATTATGCTGAACTTTCCTTGATGACTCATTGCCTTGGTGACTATCAATTATTGTACTGGAAATGCAGGAGATGGGTGGTGTGGGAAAGCCATAATTTGATCAAATACTGAGTAGTTCCAGAAAACATAAGATGCCTTGGAATTTGATTCCTTCTTCAAATTCATACTATCAGTCTCATTCATCAAGGGGACATGAAGAATATGTAGCTGAATCACCTTCCAACCAGTGTAATATGGTTGCCTTTCTGTTTCCAATTGATTTTTGGTTTCTCTTTCCATGGCCTTTTATTACATGTGATTTTTAATGCATTATGATCTGAAAAGGATGCATTGATTATCTCTACCTTTCTGCACTGGATTGTGAGATTTTTATGTCCTAGTACATGGTCAATTTTTGTAAATGTTCCATGTACCGCTGAGAAAAAGGTATATTCCTTTCTATTCCCATTTAATTTTCTCCAAAGATCTATCATATCTACCTTATCCAGAGTTTTATTTACCTCCTTAACCTCTTTCTTGTTTATTTTGAGGTTGGATTTATATGGTTGCCTTTCTGCAAAATTAATTTGTTAATCAAAGGCTGAGCAGCCTTCTTCTAAGTGGTTTTGTCACCTTCTATGCAATTACCTCACTTACCAAAATCATCATCCTTGTATTTATGAGTGCCTTTCAGAGAGGTAGCATGGAGTAATTGATAGAGTTTGCTTTTGTAATCAGGAGAAGACACCTGTGATCAATTTCAACTTTTGACATTTAGTAGCTGTTTAACCATATGCCAGTCACATCAACTCTCAGAGATTGATTCCTTATTGAAAAAAAATGGAGATACTTTTTTGTACTTACCTCAGAGTTGTTGTAAAGAAGAAATAGATACATTAGATTATGTAAAACTTTCCCCATATAGTCATTAAAACTATAGAGGGTCAGTAAGCCCTGTAATCTTGCTTTTCTGACTCACTTGCCTAAACACATTGATTAAGTACAGAAATGATGTATCTGAGATCAATTTAAAACTTGGGGTTGTCTATTTAAAAAAATCCTATTTTAAAAATGATTCATTCTTCCTCCTTTTTACCATTCTTCTTTCTCCCTGCATCCTTTGGAAAAAAAAGTACTTTTGAAAACATAGTAGCTGGGTGCAATGTACTTCTAATCCTTTTTAATATTTGGTTTTTGTAGGTCTAAGACACATTGCACCTCTAATGTTATAATGGAATTGAAAGACTTGTAAGGCACTTGATGGGTAGATCAGTTTTCTAACTCTTATTAAATCTCTTCTGTGATTTTTTTTTCATATTTTAAACAGAACCCTGACTACAGATTGATTCAATGAAGTAACATTGGGATCTTTTTTTTTTAATATGTAATTTATTTATTTTTCTGTTCTTTACATTCACTTCCACAAGAATTTGACATCAAAATTTTCTCCCCATCCCTCCCCAACCCCCCACCCCAGAACAGCATGCACCCCATCCACCCCTTCCTCCAGTCTGTCCTCCCTTCTGTTATCCAAACTTCTTCCATCCCCCTTCCCCTCTATTTTCCTGTAAGGCAAAATAGATTTCTATACTCCGTTGTCCATACGGCTAAATTTCCAGTTGCATGTTAAAACAATTTTTAACATTCATTGTTAAAGTTCTGAGCTCCATATTCTCTCCCTCCCTTCCCACCCACCCTCACTGAGAAAACAAGCAATTCAATATAGGTCACACATGTGTAACAATGCAATGCACTTCCATAATAGTTAATGTTGTAAAAGACTAACCACATTTCCCTCTGTCTTATCCTGCCTTTTATTTATTCCATTCACTTCCTTGACCTGTCCTCCCACAATAGTGTTTGCTTCTGATTATCCCTTTTCCCAATTTGCTGTCCCTTCTCTTGTCGTTCCTCTCCTATCCCATTCCCCCTTGCCTTCCTGCAGGGTAAAATAGATTTCCATATCCAATTTAGTATGTGTTATTCCCTCCTTAAGCCAAGTTCCATAAGAGTAAGGTTCAATTATTTCCTTTCATCTCCTCCTTCCTCCTCTCCATCATAAATGCAATTTCTTCTCTCTTTTATGTGATATGATTTGCTATATTCTACCTTTACCTTTCTCTTACTCCTAGTACATTCCATTCAACAGTAAATTTCATTTTTTTAGGTATTCTCCCTTCATATTCAGCTCATCCTGTGCTCTCTGTCTGTCTGCCTACCTACCTACCTATCTATCTATCTATCTGTCTGTCTGTCTGTCTGTCTGTCTGTCTGCCTGTCTGTCTCTGTCTGTCTATCTATCTATCTATCTATCTATCTATCTATCTATCTATCTATCTATCTATCTATCTATCTATCTGTCTGTCTGTCTATCTACACAGATACCCACACCCATGTACATATTCATACCTACACATATATATTATACACATACATACAAACCTATACCCTCCTACATATACATACATATATATATACATATGTACATATATATATATTCCCTCTAACTATCCTAATACTAAAAAACTCATGAGTTACAAATAAAATCTTTCTATGTAGGAATGTAAACAGTTCAACTTTAATGAGTTCCTTAAGGCTTCTCTTTCCTGTTTACCTTTTCATGTTTCTCTTTATTCTTGCATTTCAAAGTCAAATTTTCTATTCAGCTCTGGTCTTTTCAACAAGAATGCTTGGAAGTCCTCTATTTCATTGAAGTTCTATTTTTTCTCCTGAAGTATTACACTCAGTTTTGCTGGGTAGGTGATTCTTGGTTTTAATCTTATCTCCTTTGACCTCTGGAATATCATATCCTAAGCCGTTTGATCTCTTAGTGTAGAAGCTGCCAGATCCTGTGTTATCCTGATTTTATTTAAACAATACTTGAATTGTTTCTTTCTGGATGCTTGTAATACTTTCTCCTTGACCTGGGAACTCTGGAATTTGGCTACAATATTCCTGAGAGCTTTCCTTTCAGAATCTCTTTCCAGAGGTTATCTGTGAATTCTTTCCATTTCTATTTTACCTTCCGGTACTAGAATATTAGAGTAGTTTTCCTTGATAATTTCTTGGATGATGATGTCTAGGCTCTTTTTTTTGATCATGGTGTTCAAGTAGACCAATATTTTTAAAATTGTCTCTCCTGGATCTTTTTCCAGGTCAGCTGCTTTTCCAATGAGATATTTCACATTGTCTTCTATTTTTTCATTCTTTTGGTTTTGTTTTGTAATTTCCTCTTTTCTCATAAAGTCATTAGCTTCCATCTGCTCCATTCTAATTTTTAAAGAACTATTTTCTTCACTGAGCTTTTGAACCTCCTTTTCCATTTGGCTAATTCTTCTTTTTAAAGCATTCTTCTCCTCCTTGGCTTTTTGGACTTCTTTTACCATTTGGGTTAGTCTATTTTTAAAGGTGTTATTTTCTTCAGCATTTCTTTGAGTCTTCTTTAGCAAGCTATTGACTTGCTTTTCATGATTTTCTTGCATCTCTCTCATTTCTCTTCCCAGTTTTTCCTCCACTTCTCTTACTTGATTTTCAAAATTCTTTTTGAGTTCTTCCATGGCCTGAGACCATTGCACATTTATTTTGGAGGTTTTGGATGCAGAAGCCCTGACTTGACATCTTCCTCTGATGGTATTCTTTGTTCTTCCTCATGTGAAAGGATGGAAGAAAATGCCTTTTCACCAAGAAAGTAATCTTTTGCACTCTAATTTTTTCTCTTTTTTGAGCATTTTCACTGCCAGTTACTTAAGTTTTGAGTCCTTTGTCAAGTGGAGGGCTTACTTTGGGACCTGTAAGATCTCAGTTCCTCCAAGGTGGCACAATCAAGGGAGAGGAGTTCACTCCTCTCCTGGCCTGTGCTCTGGTCTGTGGGCAACCACAAGCACTTTTTTCTGCCCTGGAACTACAAGTAGGATTCCCTTTCTGCAGTCACCACCAACCCCACCACACCAGCATTCCTGCTCACCCCAGGTCTGCCATTCTGAACTGAGACCTAGATCAGCAGTTCGATTCCCCCAGGGTCTTTAGGCCAGAGGACTCCAAAAGTGGACACTGCTGGGGCTGGGACCAGACTGCACACCCCTCTCACCCAGGTGAAAGAGCTTTCTTATTGACCTTTGAAGGTGTCTTTGACATTTCTGTGTTGAGAAATATGGAAACCACAGCTACTACCTGTGATTCCATATCCTGAAGCCTGCTCTAGTCCTGTCCCTGCCATGCTGCATGCTCTATTCTGAGCCTGGTGTGATAGACCTTTTCTGTCATCCTACCAGGCTGTCTTGGACTGGAAATATCTTTCACTCTGTCATTTTGTGCCTTCTGCTCTTCTAGAATTTGTTTAGAAAAATTTTTTGCTAGTATTTTACGGGCTAAACAAAATCTAGAAGACAGCCTGGTAGGATGACAGAAAAGGTCTATCACACCAGGCTCAGAATAATTTAGGCTAGATTGTCATTTTTGTTACATTTGTTCAGTCACCCTTATCTTTACTACATTTTCCTTAAAAGAGCCTCAAGACCACATTTTTCAAAAATGAATGCTTAATGATTTTCTGAGATTTGGAGAGAATAGTAGTTATTGTTCTATTTTATAGATGTAGAAATTGAAAATTCAGGATAAAGGAAAATATGAAAATAATTTTAGTAGGAGTGGAGGAAAAAAGTGGAATGAATGAACTTATATTCTTCTATCTGATCTGTCTCTCCCTCATCTTTCCTTGTCTGATTTGTCTACCACATAGTATTAAGAGTGACAGTAAATAAACATTTATTAAATGCCTAAAATGTATATATAAACAATTAATAAAGTAACAAATTGTTCATTTAATTTAATATTTTCATATAGGATAAAATCAATTCTAGCATTACCTTACATAATACTGTCTTAAAATTTGATTGTTTCTTCCTTCTTGAAGGAGCAACTCTACTTACCTATGTTCTCCCCTCCAAAGTCTAGGGGTAGATAAAAAGAGTTCTCAATTGTTTTTTCTTTAAGTGAAAGATTTTTAGTGTTAAATTCTAGCCCTGACTCTATCTAAGCAGAGAGACTTGTGAAAGGAAAGAGCAAGAAGAAGAAAAGAAGTTTTTTTTAAAAGACAATAGAATAGGAAAGAAGAATAGAAGAGAAGCAGGAGTGCTTATTAGAAGTGAAAAGAGGGATGCAGCAAGCAGAACCACCAACAGGGGCGTGGGTAAGTGTCAGATAGGTGCAACTGCTTTTCCTTCATTTTCCATCTTGCTTTTTTCCTTATTGGTTCATTTGAGAATGATTTCTTGGATGTCTATTATGTGTGAGATATTATTGTAGGCAAATAAACTAAGACACGATCTATGACTTTCTGGAGCTTCAGCCAAATGATACACGAATAATGACATGACCAAAATGTGAAAGTTATAAGAGGAATATCAAGATTCAGCACAACTGCCATTTTCTTCTCATCTAATTGCTGTACTTCTTCCTCTCACTGCACTGAATCTTTCACAAGAATTCTCCTACTGAGGGGCGGAGCCAAGATGGCGGAGTGAAAGCAACGACTCACCTAAGCTCCTGGACAAACTCCTCTGGATATCTCTGAAAGGAGAATCTGACCAAACTTTGGAGGTGTGGAATCCAGTGGGTGACAGACTTTGACAGATTCAGACCCCAGGTTAGACTGGAAGGTTCATGGGAAGGATCTGTTCCGCGGGGGTAAGCCCCCAGCGCACAGCGCAGCGTGGTCAGTGCAGCAGGGCGGAAGGGACCTGAGAAGCCCGAGAGTGGCGGGTGAAACCAGCGGAGCAGGAGACAAGCCAAACCGAGCCGGTGAGAGCCGCTGAGTGCCAGATATCAGCGCAGCAGCCCTTGAAACCTTCAGCCTGAAGACTAAACTTTGGTAAGTCACCTACTTGAACTTCCGGGAGCCAGGATGGCAGAGTGATCAGTAAATGCTCTCTCCTCCCCCCTGATGACCGTGAAAGAACCATAAAATATTTCCCCAGATAAATCCTGGATCAGCGGGAACAGCAGAAAGGGGCAAATAGTCTCATAACACCAGAGGCTAGAAAAATAGTAAAGGGGGATTCTTCCTACTGTGGCAGAGGCGATCTGGAAGGACAGACGACCCAGGGCAGAGAAAATTTGCACTGAGATCCAGGCAAGCCTCAGCGCTGGGAGACGAGCCCCAGGAGGGGCGGGAACATGCATTAGCTTCTAGGCATGCCCCAGCCCTCCAGGGGAAAAGGGAAGACAATAGGGAAGCTGGGATCACCATCCCCAAGCTTGCCTTTGCCTCAGTTCAGCTGAGGAGATCTCCTGTGACCAGACCATCCCTCCCACACACCTAACAAGCTAACCCCAGGGTTGATCTGGGAAATAAAAAACAAAAGCCTGCTTTTAGCCTAGACACATCATCTCAACTCAAAGATCTGTATCTTCTGACTGAAAGAACCAGAAGCTACAACACTCAGTCAACATCATGAAGCAGACGAAAAGTGAAAAAACCATGGAATCTTTCTATGGGGATAAGGACCAAAACACAAACACCAAAGAGGTCAGAGCTGAGACTGTACTTCCATCTGAAACCTCAGAAGGGACTATGAATTTCTTGCAAGCTCAACTAGATTACCTGGAAGAGCTGAAGAAGGAAATAAAAGAAAAACTGGCCAATGATTTTAAAATTATAAAAAAAGAATTCACTGATGAGAACATCACTCTGAAAAGGAAAATTGAACAAATGGAAAAGGAAGTTCAAAAATTAACTGGAGAGAATAATTCCCTAAAAGGAAGAGTTAATCAAATGGAAAAGGAAACCCAAAACCTAATTGGGAAAATTGATCAAATGGAAAAGGAAACACAAAAGCTAACTGGGAAAATTGGTCGAATGGAAAAAGAAGTACAAAAATTAAATGGAGAAAATAGCTCCTTAAAGGGAAAAATTGGTCAGATGGAAAAGGAGATGCAAAAGTTAACTGAAGAAAACAATGCGATGAAGATTAGAATTGGGCAAGTAGAAACTAATGACTCAATGAGGCAACAAGAATCAGTCAAACAAAATCTAAAGAATGAAAAGATAGAAGAAAATGTAAAATATTTAATTGGAAAAACAACTGACCTGGAAAATAGATGCAGGAGAGAAAATTTAAGAATTATTGGCCTGCCAGAAACCCATGATGAAGAAAAGAGTCTGGACAATATCTTCCAGGAAATCATTAAGGAAAACTGCCCAGAAGTACTAGACTCAGAGGGTAAAATAGTCATCAAAAGAATCCACCGTTCCCCTCCAAAAAGGGATCCCAAACTCAAAACACCAAGAAATATGGTGGCCAAATTCCAGAGCTATCAATTGAAGGAGAAAATACTACAAGCAGCCAGAAAGAAACAATTCAAATATCAAGGACATACAGTCAGGATCACACAGGACCTTGCAGCTTCTACATTAAAAGATCGAAAGACTTGGAACCCAGTATTCCGTAAGGCAAAGGAGTTGGGACTTCAACCAAGGATCAACTACCCAGCAAAGTTCAGCATAACATTTCAGGCAAGGAGAAAGTCATTCAACAAAATAAGGGATTTCCAGAGCTTTCTGACCAAAACACCAGAACTCAATAGACAATTTGATCTTCAAATGCAGGTCTCAAGAGAATCATAAAAAGGTAAACGGGGGGAAAAAACAAAAACAAAAACTTGCTACTCAATTAGGGCAAACTGTTTACCTCCCTATAAGGGAAGATGATACCTGTTAATCTTGAGAACTGTGCAGCTATTATGATAAAAGGGATATATGTAGAGGGAATGGGTATAAAGTAAATGATGTCATGTCAAAAATATGATTTAAGTATGAGGAGGGATTGTAATAGGAGGTGTGAAAAGGGGGAAGCAGAAAATGGCAAATTATATCACAGGAAGAAGTACAAAACTATAGTAGAGGGAAGGAGGGGAGGGAGATGAGCATTGTTTGAGAGGTACTCTCATCTGATTTGTTTAAAGGAGGGAACAATAATCTTAAGTAGATAATCCTAACTAGCTCTATAGGTAGTAGGAGGGGAAGGGGGAAGAAAGGGGAGGGTGGCTAAAAGGGAGGAAAGAAGCAATAAGAGTAAAGGGAAGTAAAAGGGAGGGGGGCTAAAAGAAGGAGGGGAAGGCTGCAGGAGGAGGGAGAGAAAAGTGAATACTATTGAGGAGGGGTAGGGAGACGGGAGAGCTAAAAGCACAAATGGTGGGAAAGAGGTTGGAGGGAAATACAGATTGTAATCATAACTGTGAATGTGAATGGAATGAACTCTCCCATAAAACGGAGACAGATAGCAGAATGGATTAAAAGCCATAATCCAAAAATATGCTGCTTACAAGAAACACATTTGAAATGGGGGGATAGACATAGGATAAAGGTCAAAGGATGGAGCAGAATATATTGTGCTTCAGCTCATGTAAGAAAGGCAGGAGTAGCAATCCTAATCTCAGACAAAGCAAAAGCAGAAATAGATCTAATCAAAAGGGATAAGGATGGAAACTATATCCTGCTAAAAGGCACCATAGACAATGAAGCAATATCATTACTAAACATGTATGCTCCAAGTGGGATAGCATCCAAATTCTTAGAGGAGAGGTTGGGGGAGTTGAAGGAAGAAATTGACAGCAAAACTATACTAGTGGGGGACCTCAACCTCCCCCTCTCTGAACTTGATAAATCTGACCTCAAAATAAACAAGAAAGAGGTTAAGGAGGTAAATAAAACTCTGGATAAGGTAGATATGATAGATCTTTGGAGAAAATTGAATGGGAATAGAAAGGAATATACCTTTTTCTCAGTGGTACATGGAACATTTACAAAAATTGACCATGTACTAGGACATAAAAATCTCACAATCCAGTGCAGAAAGGTAGAGATAATCAATGCATCTTTCTCAGATCATAATGGCATTAAAAATTACATGTAATAAAAGGCCATGGAAAGAGAAACCAAAAATCAATTGGAAACTAAATGATCTAATCCTAAAGAAGGGTTGGGTTAAAGAAGAAATCATAGAAACAATCAACAATTTCATTCAAGAGAATGACAATAGTGAGACAACATACCAAATCTTTCAGGATACTGCAAAAGCAGTTATTAGGGGAAGTTTTATATCTTTGAATGCTTACATAAATAAAATAGAGAAAGAGGAGAGATCAATGACTTGGACTTGCAGTTGAAAAGGCTAGAAAAAGAACAAATTGAAAATCCCCAAGTAAATACCAAATTAGAAATACTGAAAACCAAAGGAGAGATTAATAAAATTGAAATTAAGAAAACTATTGAATTAATAAATAAAACCAATAGTTGGTTTTATGAAAAAACTAATAAAATTGATAAACATTTGGTCAATCTGATTAAAAAAAAGAAAGAAGAAAATCAAATTACTAATATTAAAAACGAAAGGGGTGAACTCACCTCCAATGAGGAGGAAATTAAAACAATAATTAGAAACTACTTTGCCCAACTTTATGCTCACAAATTCGATTATCTAAATGAGATGGATGAATATTTTAAAAAATACAAATTGCCCAGATTAACAGAAGAGGAAGTTGAATACTTAAACAACCCCATCTCAGAAAAAGAAATTGAAAAAGCTATCAATGAACTCCCTAGGAAAAAATCTCCAGGGCCAGATGGATTCACAAGTGAATTCTATCAAACATTTAAAGAACAGTTAATTCCAATACTATATAGACTATTTTTGAAAATTGGGGAAGAAGGAGTCCTCCCAAATTCTTTCTATGATACAAATATGGTTTTGATACCCAAACCAGAAAGAGACAAAACAGAGAAAGAAAATTATAGACCAATTTCCCTAATGAATATAGATGCAAAAATTTTAAATAAGATTTTAGCAAAACGAATACAGCATCTTATCACGAGATTAACACATTATGATCAGGTAGGATTCATACCAGGATTACAGGGCTGGTTCAATATGAGGAAAACTATTAGCACTATCGATCACATCAACAACAAAGCTAACAAAAACCACATGATTATCTCAATAGATGCAGAAAAAGCTTTTGACAAAATACAACACCCATTCTTACTAAAAACACTGGAGAATGTAGGAATAAGGGGAACTTTCCATAAAATAATAAGCAGTATCTATCTAAAACCTTCAGCAAGCATTATATGCAATGGGGATAAGCTAGATGCATTCCCAATAAGATCAGGGGTGAAACAAGGTTGTCCATTATCACCACTATTATTCAATATGGTACTAGAAATGTTAGCTGTAGCAATTAGACAAGATAAAGATATTGAAGGAATAAGAATAGCCAAAGAAGAAACTAAGTTATCACTCTTTGCAGATGATATGATGATTTACTTAGAGAATCCCAGACATTCAAGTAAAAAATTACTTGAATTAATAAACAACTTTGGCAAAGTTGCAGGTTACAAAATAAACCACACAAATCTTCTGCGTTCCTATATATTAGCAACAAAGTCCAACAGCAAGAGATAGAAAGAGAAATCCCATTTAAAGCTAGGGTAGACAGTATAAAATACTTAGGAGTCTACCTGCCAAAAGAAACCCAGGGATTATATGAACACAATTACAAGACACTTTTTGCACAAATAAAGTCAGATTTAAGTAAGTGGAAAAACATTAGTTGCTCATGGGTAGGCCGTGCTAATATAATAAAAATGACAATTCTACCCAAATTAATATACTTATTTAGTGCCATACCAATTAAACTATCAGACAATTATTTTCTAGAGCTGGATAAAATAATATCAAAATTCATTTGGAAAAACCAAAGGTCCAGAATATCAAAGGGACTAATGAAAAGAAATGCTTGGGAAGGCGGCCTAGCGCTACCAGACCTCAAACTGTACTATAAAGCAGCAATTATCAAAACCACTTGGTATTGGCTAAGAAACAGAGAGGTAGACAAGTGGAATAGACTTGGCACTCAAGATGCAGTAGGCAAGGAATATAGCAACCTTCTGTTTGATACACCCAAGGACCCCAGCTTCTGGGATAAGAACTCATTGTTTGACAAAAATTGCTGGGAAAACTGGATAACAGTGCGGCGGAAATTAGGTACAGACCCATACCTAACACCATACACAAGAATAAAGTCCAAATGGGTACATGATTTAGGTATAAAGATTGATACCATGAATAAACTGGAGAAGCAAGGAATAGTGTATTTATCAGATCTATGGAGAAGCGAAGAATTCTTTACTAAAGGAGAGATAGAAAGCATTATGAAATGCAAAATGGATAACTTTGATTACATTAAAGTGAGAAGTTTTTGCACAACCAAACCCAATGCAACCAAAATCCGGAGGGATGTAGTAAATTGGGAAAGAATTTTTACAGCTAAGCTTGGGGATAAAGGCCTCATTTCTAGAATATATAGAGAACTGACTCAAATGTATAATCATACAAGTCATTCCCCAATTGATAAATGGTCAATGGACATGAACAGGCAATTTTCAGAGGAAGAAATTAAAGATATCTATAATCATATGAAAAAATGCTCTAAATCACTATTGATTAGAGAGATGCAAATCAAAACAACTCTGAGGTACCACATCACACCTATAAGATTTGCAAACATGACAGAACAAGAAAATGATAAATACTGGAGAGGATGTGGGAGAGTTGGAACACTAATTCATTGTTGGTGGAGCTGTGAGCACATCCAACCATTCTGGAGAGCAATTTGGAACTATGCCCAAAGGGCTACAAAAATGTGCATACCCTTTGACCCAGCAATATCGCTACTAGGACTGTATCCCCAAGAGATCATGAAAATGGGAAAGGGTCCCACATGTACAAAAATATTTATAGCAGCACTCTTTGTAGTTGCCAAAAACTGGAAGTCAAGGGGATGTCCATCAATTGGGGAATGGCTGAATAAATTATGGTATATGAATGTAATGGAGTACTATTGTGCCATAAGAAATGATCAACAGGAAGACTTCAGAGAGGCCTGGAAGGACTTATATGACCTGATGCTGAGTGAAAGGAGCAGAACCAGGAGATCTTTATGCACAGCAACGACCACAGTGTGCGAGAGTTTTTTCTGGTAGACTTGGAATTTTGTAATAACGCAAAAACTTCTAAAAAAAAAAAAATCCCAAAGCTGGTTCTCAAGGCAAAATGCCTTCCACACTCAGAGAAAGAAATATGGAAGTCATTCACAAAATGTAGCAGATCATGTTTGTGTATGTGTATGTGTTTGTGTATCATGTTTTGATTTGTTATATGATTTCTTTCATTTATTTTAGTCTGACTACATAGCATGACTATAGTGAAAATATACTCAATAGGAAAGCATATGTAGAACCTATACAGAATTGTATGCAGTCGTGGGGAGGGAGGGGGGTAGTGGGGGGTAGGTGTGGGGGGGATAAAATCTCAATTGTATGGCAGTGATTGTTAAACACTAAAAAAAAAAAAAAAAAGAATTCTCCTATTGCTTTTCAAAGTCTTTTGTCTGTCCCAGGTTGGGAATACAGCCTTATGAAGGATATAGTTCAAAGAGAGCAAGGTTATTGTCCAGAAATTCCCCCTTCATCTCAGTTACATAATCACTTGTTACCTACTTTCATTTCAGACCTTTTCTCTCTCTCACTCCTTCTGTATTCTTGCACTCAATGGACCTGACTCCCTCCTAATGACTCAGTTTCTCTGCCTACCCTTTCCAACAGTGGCTGCACTTTCACTCAGGCTCCTCCAACTCATTGGTCCTAGTGAGAGAGTCTAAATATGCCTTGCTTTCTGCTTCTACTTCCAGTCTCTCTCTACCGCTATCATTCAATAACCTCCTTTGAGGTTCATTCAATCCATATTTACAACCCAGACAAGATTCTGGTAACTGTTATCTACCAACCTCCAGGACATTCATTCTCCCTTCCTCCACATGGTTGGTGTGCCTGACTCAGAGTCTTTCTCTTCCCAACTCTTGCCCTCATGCTAGGGGATTTTTGCATTAATATTGGTACTTTCTCAAGGATCATAACCTCCTGGTTCTTCAACTTACTCATTTCTCCACCCTACAAAGCTGTACATAGAGATTGTCATATCTTTGATTTGGTCATCAAGCACTAATTCACAAATTGAAAGTTCAAAAACTCTGGAATTCCTTTGTCTGATCATAGACTATTGTCATCCTACCTTTCTCTTTGCATTGCAACCCCAAACCCTATCCTTCATTTTTGCTGTGACTTCAGATTTTTCCACTTCTCTGTTCTTTTGCCAGAGCATCACCCTTGCATTGGCTACAAATTCCTGTCTTCCTCACCTTGAACCCTTTGTGAATCAGTTCAATTCTATACTGTCATCTTCTTTCCAGTCCCTTGCTGTCTTATCCTATTGGTAATTTTTCCTTTCCAAGTCTCAGCATTGGCTTTATCTGCCAATTAACTGCCTTCATTCTTATCCAGAAGCAGCAGAATGAAACTAGAGAAAATCATGAAACTGTACTGACTTATTCTATCAGTGTGAATTCCTTGAGAAAAGGGACTGCTTTTCTCCTCTTCTTCCCCTTTCTCCTTCTCCATCTTTTCATTTTCTTCCACACAATGACTGATATGGAAATATTTTACATAATTGTACATGTATAACCTATATCAGATTGCTTGTCATCTCAGGGAGGGAGGGAGAAATAGAATTTAGAACTCATACTTTTAAAAAATGAATGTTAAAATTGATTTTACCTGTAAGTAGAGAAAAAATATTATGAGAGAAAGAAAAGAAAACAGCATCCTTTGTATCCTGCCCCCAGAATCCAATAGAAAGAGCAGAGAACTCACCCAATGCAACAGAGATGTGGTCCCCTATCTTGATAGGGCATCAAAATAGTCTTACAACAAGGAGTCTTCAGTTAACTCCTTCCACATATGAAATCCATGTTCAGTAAGTAAATCGCTGTTTGCTCTGTTTGCCTATGAATTGCCTATGAATGACCAAGGCAAAGTTTTCAATCCTCTTTTTCCTTTTGTCTATGCCTTCTTGGTCCTTAAGGATCTCAGATTCACCAGTCTTTCTTCTTTCTCATTCCTTCCCTTATCATTGGCCTATCCATAGACAATGCCTTTCAGAATTTGAGTGGGAAGTAAACCAGTTTGCAGATTTGGGCATGCTTATCTTTAAAAAAAATAAGTAATTTATTTTTAATTTTCAACATTCACTTCCACAACACTTTGAATTCCAAATTTTCTTCCCATCTCTCCCCTCCCCTCAAGAGTGTGTAATTTGATATAGACTCTATATCTACATTCACATTGAACCTGTTTTCACAGTCATGTTGTAAAGAAGAATTAGAACCAATGGGAGAAACTATGAGAAAGAAGAAACAAAAAAATAGAAAAAAGAGAGCAAATAATATGCTTCAATCTGCATTCAGACACCATAGTTCTTTTTTTGGATGCTGACAGCATTTTCTATCAGAGACCTTTGGAGTTGTCTTAGATTCTTGCATTGCTACGAAGAGATAAGTCTGTCAAAGCTAGTCATTACACATTGTGGCTCTTACTGTATTCAGTGTTCTCCTGGTTCTGTTGATTTCACTCAGCATCAGTTCATTAAAGTCTTTTGAGGTTTTTCTGAGATCTGCCTGCTCATCATTTCTTATACCACAATAATATTCCATTACATTCATATACCACATCTTGTTCAGCCATTCCTCAACTAATGGGCATCCCCTCAATTTCCAATTCTTGGCCACCACAAAAAGAGCTGCTATAAATATTTTTGTACATGTGGATCCTTTTCCCATTTGTGTGACCTCTTTCAGATATGGACCTAGAAGTGGTATTGCTGGGTCAAAGGGTATGCACATTTTTATAGTTGGGCATGTTTATCTTGAGTTGTTTACAGGTAATCCAAGTCAAAATGTCCAATAGCCTGGTACTGAAGCTCATGTGTAAGACTGCATCTGGGCATATGGATTTGTGACTGATCTGTATAGAAATAAAATTAAGCCCTTGAGAACTGCCTTCATCACCAAGACAGAAAGGTAGAGAGAAAAGAAAAGAAGGTTCATAACAAAGCCTTGGGATAATACCCAGAAGTTAGGCAGCAAGCTACGGATGATGAGGCAGCAAAAGAGACAGAGATGTAGACAAATAGGTGGAAGGAAGAAGTCAGAATCAAGAAAACTCAGAGGAGAAAAGAATATGTAGGAATAATGAGTGACAAATATTATCAAATATTATATAGAAGTTAAAAAAATGAAGACTGAGAAAAAAACATCCGAAAAATTACAGACTGAAATTCTGATTCTTCAGTATGGAATGTAATGAAAATACATGGTTTTTAAGACCAGATCTGTGATTTCACTGACCTCCAGTATCCTAAATCAAGACATTTCTTACATACAGACAGATTGGGAACTACTCTTCAACATGCATTCATATATTTTTCTTGGGGACACTGAGAGGGTGAATAATTGGCTTAATGTAGCACAGCCAATATGAGTGAGAACCTACATCTTGAATCTGGGGCCAGCTTTTCATCCATTACCACTAATACATTACTTCTCAGAATGTTAATTCTAAATTGTATATAATATCAATATTAATCACTTATTAATATTTAAATAGAAGATCACAGAATTTTGGTACTGAAAGTTTTAATGATAGCCTACCCTATGTAGCATTTTAAGGTTTAGACTACACTTTTCCTACATCAACATTGAAAACAAAATTTATGCTCAGAGGGGTTTAGTGACTTGTTCATTATAGCATGGCTAATATATATTATAACACAGATTTCCTCACTTCAAGTCCATTTTGCTTTCTACTCTATTATTTTTATAACTGAGGAAACTGAGACCCAGGGATGGGAAAGTGTCTTCCCAAGGTCACATAGCAAAATCTGAGCTCCATTATCCTATAAATTAGTTCTTGGAAGTCACCAAATAATGGTTGCAGGAATGAGGACCAAATATAAAATAAAAGCTGCAGCAGATTAATAAGCAAGATAACATCGTTCAGGTGCTATGCATATAAGCTACCCCTCAATTATGCCTGAGGATTAACTAAGACATTAATAGCAGCTCAAGGATACATCTCATTATGTTTCCCTTCACTGTGGAAAGATTTCCTACTTTTGTTCTATATATAAAGGGATCATCTCCTTTTTACTGATAAGAAGAAAAAAATGGTGAAAATCTGGTTAGAATGAAAGATTGATATTTGGTACAACAAGCAAATTCAAGACTAGCACGCTAAGGAGGTCAGTGAGAAAATACACCTCTACCAGCACAATCTAAGTAATTAAGGAATGAAATATATTCTTTGCTCAGATTTCAAACATAATGATAATTAGAGATGCCCAAGCACTATAATTAACCTCCATCATCTTCTCAGAGAAAGAAGAAACCAGGACATCTTTTCCAAGTTTCTTTTCCTTTTACAGTTTTTTTTCCAAGACACTTCCATCAATGAGCTTTTTTTTAATGGTTTGCCCACTACAGATGAAATAAAACCCAAAATCTCAAATCTTTCCATTAAAAATGTTCAAAGAAAAAAAAATTAATGAAACTAGGAAAACGGGTACTACTCTCAAGTGGTTATGTTTGATGACATTCATTCCCAATATAAAAGCTCGAATTAATTCTCTTTTAGATGTTGCTCTTTTTTTTCCTAGATGCACCCTCTCATAAGGTTCTGTTATGCTGTAGCCACTGACTTTCAATTGCCTAGTGGCCACCTAAATGTCTCATAGGCATTTAAAATTTAACATGCTCAGAATAGAACTTGCTTCCTTCTTTCCTTGTAACTCCCCTGTTTTTGTTGAATCTTTCCATCATTTAGTTTTTCAAACTCCGAGTTATCTTTGTCTCTTCTGCTAGGTTATCATTATTTAGTCATTTTTAGTAGTGTCTGATTCTTTGTGTCCCCATTTGGAGCTTTTCTTTGGTTAGAGATACTGGAATGGTTTGTCATTTCCTTCTCTAGCTCATTTTATAGATGAGGAGCCTGAGGCAAACAGGGTTAAATGGCTTGCCCAGAGTCACACAACTAGTAAGTGTCTGAGGCTAGATTTGAACTCAAGAATATGAGTCTTTCTGGCCCAGCACACTTTCTACTCTGCCACCTAGCAGCTTATTCTGCTGAGCAGTTCAGTAGAAAGAGTGACCTGGATTCAGGAAAACAAGAATTCAGATTGGTCCTTAGATATTTATCAGTTGTATTCCTCTGTAGTAGAGTTTGAATGCTTAGCAGGTTAGCTTAAGAAAGGACCTCAATGTCCAGTACCTTATCTTGCTATGTGATCTTCAGAATCTTCCTAAGACAGTTCAAATAGAAACAATTCAGTTTCCTGGGTGTTGGTAGGCAGTCCATGTTTCATAGGCATACAACAATGAGGTCAGCACAACAGCTCTGTAGACCTTCAGTTTGTTAGGCAGTCTAATACCTTTTCATTCTCAAGACCTCTGTGAAGAACTGTGCAATTGATTGTGAGACATGGGAGACACTGGCAAAGGACTGCTCAGTATCATGTGCCTGTATCAAAGAAGGTGCTATGCTCTATATGAGTGAAGTAGAATTTCCTAGCTATAGCTCTTACATCAGCCCTGTGGGATAGATAGTTGGATAGAGAGATAGATAGAGATAGATAGATAGATAGATAGATACATAGATAGATAGATAGACAGACAGACAGACACACAGATAGATTAATGGATAAGGCAGATGGCATTATTTCCATCTTACAGAGAGAGGAACTGAGTTTCAGAGATGTCAAGTGCACTGCTCAGTCACAAAAGCATTATGTGTCACAGCCACAGCCATAGCTTGAAACATTCTATTCTACTAAAGTAATTCTAACTTTAGTGAATTCTTCACTATGTTTCCTACATTTTCTGGTATCTGATTTTCAGGCAGAACCTTTCTTCCAAGATTATGGTTCACCATTTTTGCTTACCTCCTCTTTATGAACATTTTATGATGCTGTAGGAAAATAAACATAATATTATTGAGCCTTTAACTTTGGAATTTCAGTTAAACTGCTACTATAGACAGCATATTATGTAATTAAAGTGTTCTGGAACAGTAATCAAATGTTCACATTGTTGTCTCCACAGCTATGCCATGTATCGCATCAAATGGGAGAGTTTAATATGTCAAGAAACTTGAGAGATCATCTACCTACTTTCTCATTTAACAAATAAAGAAAATGAGCAAAGAAAAAAAATCAATGATATGACCAAGAGCACAGTAATTAGCAGAGCTAGGATTCAAACCCAGATCCTGTGTAATGAGCTTAATTCCCCATTTGGGGCTTCAGTTTTCTTATCTGTAATGTGAAAAAGTTTGATTAGAAGAATTAGAAACTTACTCAGCACCTCCACCAGAAATCTACTTTCTCTAACTCAAGTCTTTTTTGAAATTTGCATCATTTCAAAAAATATATGATTATCAAATGATACATCTTAAATTTAATAATTTGTTGTAAACTTGTGGTTTCTTTTCCTGCATCAGAATTTTGATGATGCAATATTGTGTCATGTAACCATGTAGTATCATATAATAAACAAGTCATTACACACATATTTCTGCCAATGTATGCTGGACTTCCCAATAATATGCGGCATACTTGCCTGCCAACACCTGCTTGTTAAGACCTGTTGGTGGACTTGACCACCTGTTGGTTATAACTTGCATTTTGTGTGTGTGTGTGTGTGTGTGTGTGTGTGTGTGTGTATTTTGGAAAATAATGCAATCGCTACACCTTTAACTCTGTTACATAAGAGATGAGACATGTATGAATGGATTTTCAAAATTTTCTTCTCTTCTTTTCTTTTGCTTCCACTTCCCCCTTAGTTTTATTCAACATTCCCCCCATTGCAGCAGAAGTTGCTACTATTCCCCTCATTGTTCCAGTGCCCCCCAGGGGCAGTATCATCACTTTGGGAACCTATGGATTAGTTAATATCTAAGATCTTTTCCAGTTCTAATATTCCATGTACTAGGATTCTATGGTCAAGTATCATAAAATCTCTTAGGTTCTATACCCAGTTCCACCACTTCAAAGCCATGTGACCTAAGGAAAGTAATCACCTCTTTAACCTTTATTTGTCTTTTCAATAAAATGGGGGAGATAATAACTAACATACTTGCCTTGGGGTTAGGAGAATAAGATGGGATCATAACTGTTAAGCACCATGCAAAGGTGAGTAGTTACTCTCATTATTAATATGAATATTAATATTGATAGCACATAAAGCTCATTATTATCCCATTAATACTTGAATACATCACCAAAAATGATTCTTCCTTCCTCTTCCATAAGCATTTAATCACGTGTACCATTACTTTAGCCCTGTTGGCTGGATGCTGCCTTAGTTTGTAGTTATTTGTGTATATGGCGTATCTTGCTTTCATTCTTGTTCCTTAGCTGCTCTTCCTCTTCCTTCCTTTTGGGCCTCTCCCCCAACATTTTGTTCTGAGCCCTCTTCTGCTTCTACTCTTTCTCACTTAATTATCTCATCTACTCTTCACAGCTCTGACTGATACCACTCCTTTCTGAGCAGAGACAACAAGCCCGTTCAGTCAGACTTGGATTTTAATCAAATCCCATTCCAATCAGTAACCACCAAAGGAATCCTTATCTAAGGGAGACACTGAACATACAAAGCATCAAAACTTTCCAAGTCCAGCGTTATCATCATGGCTCAGCTTTGCCTGAAGTTCAGACACTGTGTACTCAAAGGAATAATCTGTCCACATTCACAATGGTTTTGTATAAGCCATGTATTCAGAAGTCCTGTTAGAAACAAGAGGTCTACATCAAAGACTTCTTGCCTTGGAATGCCAGCCTAAGCTCTCTGACAGGCTGAGATCCCTGTTCCATGTCTCTGTTGGTCACCAGTTCACTAATCCTTTTAGACACCTTTTCCTTTCAATATGACTTTGGATAGATCTGCTACGTCTGGGCTTTCAGACACACATTTGGGATAATTGGACAGTCTTAGAACAAGCACCATAATAGAAATACAGCCAATGCTATCTCTGACACCCCCCTCCCCCCGAAATTCCATTCTTCCCGGAACACTGAACATTTTGCCACATGGAAATGATACCAAGGGCTTCCATAAAACACCAGGGACCAGACATAAAACCCTCTATATTCTGTTTCCCTGGAAGTTAGTGCACAGGAGAAAGAATGTCTCCCTCACAGCATCTCCTAAATCTATCCCATTCTCTCTGCTTACATACTGGTCACCATCAGGTCCTCCTCTTGCCTGGTCTCTCTCTATTCCATGCTACTACACACAGAGGTCAAAGCGATTTTCCTAACATGTTGGTCTGACGATGTCATTTCCCTTATGCAGTATTTCCAATAACTATTATTTCTAGTATGTAAAATAAGTTCTTTTCCTTAACTTATAAAACCCTTTATTACCTGACCCCAACTTATCTTTCTAGCATTTTTATACATTATACCCATTTCTTCATTCTCTGATATAGTCAAACTGACTTTGTTACACTTCTTCAAACATGATGTTTCATCTCGCATCTCTGCACCTTTGCACTGGATATTTCTTATATCTCAGATATGACTCCACTTTAGTTCTCTGTCTTAGAATCCTTTCCCCATCTCAAAAACTTATTTCAAGTTAATGGATTCTAAATGAAGACATTCTTGAGAACCTCAGTCCTTTAATGTCCCCCCTCTAAAACATATCATATTTATTTTGATTGCATTTTGTATATACTTATTCATATACATGGGACAGTTAGCACAGTGACTAGAGAGCTGGGTCTGGAGTCAGGAAGATTTGAATCCAAATCTGATCTCAGATATTTATTTGTTGTGTGACCATGGGCAAGTCACTTAGCCCTGTTTTCCTCAGTTTCCTCATCTGTAAAATGAATTGAAGAATAAAATGGCAAAACACTTAGCTATCTTAGCTATCTGCCAAGAAAACCCCCAATGGGGTCACAAAGAATCAGACATAACTGAAAGCAACAATGACAACAACATATATATGTATATATATATACATATATACATATACATATACATATGTATACACACACACACACACACACACACACACACACTTTCCACATTTTATTGCTTACCCTCTGGAATATCTCTAGCATCACCAACTTTACATACCCATTGTCACCAGTCTATTGGGTTCTCTGTCTCTGACGATGGCAATACCAATCCATTGAAGAGAGTGTGTGTGTCATTATTATGAAAAAGAATTCTATCTTGAGCACAGAGGTTGTGAGACAAACCATGATCTTAAAGATAACTAATGCTGCCTACTCCTTGACTTCATATTGACTTCCCCAGATTTAAATTGCTGCCACAAAGTCTTTTGCTGCATCCTTTCATCTGAACTTTTGTCTGAATTATTTTAATAGTCTTCTAATTGATCCATCTGTCATCAATCTCTCTCCTTTTCCATGTATCTTTTCTCCTTCATCCAAAGTAGTTCCTAATGAGCCAGTCTAAGCACCAAGTCACTATCCTGGTCAAAAAAATTCCAGCAACTCTCCATTTTCTATAGCATACAACAAAAATTACTCATTCTGGAATTCAAAGTTCTCTGCCTCAGTTTCCTCAACTGTAAATTAGAGATAATAACCCTGCCACTCAGGGTTGTGAGGATCAAATGAAATATTTGTAAAGCTCTTAGTTCAGTGTTTGACACAGAGTAGGCACTTAATAATTATTTCTTTCCTTTTTTCCTTTTCTAACCTTTTAAAAGATTAGTTCCTTTTATGTCCTCTGAATTCCTATTGAACAGAATTAGTAGCTATTCCCTTATCGTCTACCACCCTTTTTTCCTGCCTCTATGTGTAATTTGCCCACATAGTACCCCATTTCTGGAATGGACTACTTCTCCAACTCTACTGATTAATCTAATCAATCTCTTTTCTTCAAGGCCAAGATCAGGCACCAGCTGTTCCCTGAAGATGTCCCTGACAATCTTAGCTCCAAAAACCTTCAAATTTATCTAGTTCAACTCTTCATCTTCTAGATGAAGAAACTTAGACCCAGAGAAATTAGCTGATATGCTCAAGGGTCAGAAGACTGCACTGTTTTAAAGTAGAAGAGTTGTGATTTGAACCTGTCTTTTCCTGTAATTCCAATGTTCTTTGTACTCTATTATTTCTATCTTTTCTCAATGCCTTTGTGCTTCTGTTTCCAGATTTTTATGCACGTACTATCCTAAACTGTGCTGTATTCATTTGTGTAAATATAAAATGAGGGACTGAACTTGGTCACCTTGAGGATCCCTTCCAGCTCTAAATCTATGACTCCATGATCTAAGATCCTGTGGTTCTAATTTCTTGTTTCAGTTCTTCCCATTTAATTCCTAACAGGTGAGGGCAGGGACCATATACTGTTTCATCTCTCTACCTTCTCTAGGGCTTAGCATAATTTCTTGCACATCAAGTGCTTTGCAGGTGCTGATTAAATGCAATTGAATCTTCCCTAGTAAATTGTAAGCTACTGGAAGTCAAGGGTTACATTACAGATTTTTGTCTTCCCCATGACATGTAATACCATAGTTTGCACATAGAATTTGCTTCAGGAATGTTTATTAAATGAATAAATGGATTATATGAATTTTGTTTAGCAGATTGGCTAATAATATAACATGTGTTTAGATATGTGAAGGGTTAGGCATAGGGGGCATAGGGGGAATGAATAGTAATAGAGGAAAAGGTTGTTGAAAAGGAAGAAGGCTGAATGAAAGGAAACCAATTTCACCCACTTTCTGTGTCTATTGAGAGTCTTTATAGATAGCAGAGATATCAATATATATTTTTCCTCATGTCAAGCATGTGCTGATCAGTAGAGCAATGTGTACCACATGATAGCTAAGTTTGATTAATTGTTGAGGTTGAGTGAATGTCTGGAAAGGACAATAACTTTATCTCCAGCTGCCTTGAGCCCAGCTGTGAAATAATGTTTCTCTCTTGGTATGCTTAAAAATCCTATACTTTACTCTTTTTGGAAAATGAGAACAATAATTGAACTTCTTCAGTTCTATGACTAGAGTACTATCTTATTCTGCATGATCATTCATAGATCACTGACAATGAGTGTGTCATCAGTCACAATCACTTTGCTCCTACACACTCACTTTTCAGGGATATAGTCGATCTAAATTTGATGACTTGAATTTATTTAAGGAAAACATGTATACTCTTAATATCTCCCTACCTATCTTTATTTTCAACTCTCCATTTGCCATCTTTACTGAGGCCATCCTTATACAAAAAATAATTTTCTTTAACAGGGAAAACACAAGCAGAATCTGAATTGAACAGATTTGCCTTCCTTCCATTTCAATGATGATTTTGTAGTTATCCTACATCATTTATTTTGGCTTCTATCTTTTGTACATGTCCTTCCTTCCTTCCTTCCTTCCTTCCTTCCTTCCTTCCTTCCTTCCTTCCTTCCTTCCTTCCTTCCTTCCTTCCTTCCTTCCTTCCTTCCTTCCTTCCTTCCTTCCTTTCCTATCTTGCCCAAGGTAGAATTGTAGTGGCCACTCAAAGGTCTAATTCTGATGTTGATTAGCACTGAAGCTTTATCTTTGTTTTTCTGACCTAGGCTGCTTTGGCCCTCCTTAAGCATGTTGCTAATTTCTCATTTTCAAGTTTCTGAAGCCCATACATTGGGCAATAATAGGTTCCACCCAAGCTCCATTTAATGACTGTTGTCTGGACCATCCTGGCTTAGAGTGATTATCAATAGTACTTTTGTGACCTCTTTTAAGCTTATTTTTCAAGTGGTTCCTTTTTCTATGTGACTTCTGAACAATGGAATTCACTATTATTTGTAAGCTAATTCATTAATTCAATCATTCAACAAATATTTTGGGAGTCCTTGTTATTTACATTGCAATCAGGGTATTGTGTAGACAAAGCCATTATGGCACTGAGATATCACAGGTCCTGTGGAGTTAAAGACAGCTTTTCAATATGCTAAATCAAGCACAGCAATGGTAGGGCACTTCGACTGAGCAGTCAGAATTCAGGGAAAACAGAGATCTATCTGTGATTCTCATCATACATTCTTTCACTCTTACAGTGTGTGATTTTGAGTAGGTTTCAGCTTCGGGGTGCTTTGATTTTCCCATCTGCTAAAAGGACCAATGGTGTTTTGCCTTTATCTCATGGCATTTTAAAAGTTTCTTTGAATCCAATAAAGTCAACAATGGAATAAAAATATCAAGTTCTGATATCCAATTTTTGAAAAAAATTGTAATAGTGTAGTCAGATGACATCTTTAGTGGCACATAGTATTTCAGTACTTCAAGGATCTGTAATTTCATAGAAGTAGAAGTTTCCCTCATTAAAGTTGATTGTAAGCCTTTAATAACTTAGTATCTAGTCTTTGGGAATATAGATCCAACCTGAGGTGAGCCTTTCTCAACTTAATCTGCTTTTTTTTCTTTTGGAAGCTCCTTTGTGCATAAAACTGCACTATCTGATACACCCCCCTCCTCACTAAAGTAAAAACTAGCAAGGAAAGCTAATGCTTTTCACTGTCCCCAAGAGTTGAAATGGTGACCCTTTAACCTCCCTATCTTCTTCAAGAACAAGAATTTCCCAAGGTGACCTCCATGTCCCAGTGGGCATAAGATTAGGACTTTAATGGAGGATGGTATCTAGGAAGAGAGAAAATCATCCTCACAGCCTTCCTTCAGTTTCTACCCGGGGCATTCTTGTTGGTTCATTTTAATTTAACAAGAGATCAGTGACTTGATCAGTCATGGATCATGATTTCATTGTCCTAATTGTTTTGAAAAATTGGATTGGAACTCTAACTCAATGATGAGACTTTTTTTGAAAGAAAAACTACACACTTTGTGGATAATATTCAGGAGCCTAAATAGTAAAATTTCCTGTGTTCTGTCTCCAAAGAGAAAGCCCTAATCTTTAAACTAAACCCTTTAATATATTAAAGTTTGATATCTCTTTCAACTCGTTATTTTTTCTTTTATTTATTTACAAAAATATAAATTACATATAAGAACCCTAATTGACCATCAAGTGGAAAGGAACTCATAGACCAAAACACTTCCATGGAATTTCACACCACCTGCTTTTCCCTAGAATATGGAAATCCCATTGCTAAATAATTTCCATGATTACATTTTTCTCCGCAATAAATATATGTTTTTTGGTTATGTTTGTTTATTCAGACCCTATATGCTTTCCATTTTTTCTACAATAGATTGGGGTTCATATCATCTTAAATCTCTATACCTAGCCTCTACTCCAACAATGAGACGCAGGGACTAAACTTTTTATAAGGGTAGGGAGAGACATTTAGAGTAGCTCAAGGAACAGTAATAATATCTTTCTTATGATTAAAAAAATTCTATTGTCATTGAAGGTACACATATAGGGATAACTTTTTGGAAAACCATATAGTTTTAGATCAGAAGGAATATTAGGCATCATCTAGTTCAACGTCATTTTACATATGAAGAAGCCAAAGCCTAGAGAGGTCAAGAAACTTAGTCAGTGTCACATAGCTCTTTATCATCATTATCATCACTGACTGAGAGAGCTGTGGTGTAGTGGACATACAAAAGAGCTGCAGTCTGTAAGACCTGAAATGAAATCTGGTTGGTTGTTGTCCTTCATTCTTGAAGAGGACCAAAATGATATCACTATGATGGAGTCAAGGTACAAGGTGTTCAGCTGTGCCTGATCAGACCAATACAAGCTTGGAAGGCTTTACCACAAGTCAGGCAAAAATAGTCCACAGAAACATTTGGAGTGGATATATCTCTAAATTTGTACATCCTCCATTTCTTTTGAGTTATTGCCATTCTGCTTCATTCATAGAGCACATGACTTTCTTTGATGCATGCATGCATGCCATGCAGAGGGATCCTGTGCCACATGTAATCAGTTCCAAAGTTCTTCAGAGAAACCTTGAGAATGTCCTTGTATTGCTTTGTCTGATCTCCACGTGAGCACCTTCCTTACATGAGTTCTCTGTAAAATAGTCTTTTAGGCAAGCATATGTTTGGCATTCAAAGTGGCCAGCCCCTCAGAGTTGCACTTTCTGCAGTAGAATTTGAATGTTTGGCAATCTAGCTTGAGAAAATACCTTAGTGTTCAGTACTTTATTTTGCCAGATGATCTTCAGAATCTTCCTAAGACAATTTTAATGGAAGCAATTCAGTTTCCTATCATGGCACTTATATACTGTCCAGGTTTCACAGGCATACAATTATAAAGTTAGCAAAATGGCTCTGTAGATGTTTAGTTTGGTAGGTAGCCTAATACCTCTTCTCTCCTCCACTGTCCTTTGGAGCCTCCCAAACACTGAACTAGCTCTGACAATGTTTACTTTGCCCCAATTATCCATATGTACTTCACTGGAATGTATACTGCCATGATAAGCGAACTTATCCGCTGTATTCAAACTTTCTCCATTTTCTGTAACCAGTGTTTGCATGGTACGGTGCTAGCTGGTGGAGAATCTGTGTTATCTTGTTAATTGTTAAGCTAAAATTAGCATAAACAACAGAGAATCAATCCATACTTTGTCATATCTCAGCTTAAGAGCCAGCACTGAATGCACAATCATCTGCAAACAAAAAATCATACATCAACTCTCCCTCCATTTTGATCTTGACTTGTAGCTTTTTCAAATTAAATAATTTACCATTAGTATGGTAGCTGACCTTGATGCTATTTTCTTATTTATTTATTTATTTATTTATTTTTTAATGTTTAACAATCACTGCCATACAATTGAGATTTTATCCCCCCCACACCTACCCCCCACTACCCCCCTCCCTCCCCACGACTGCATACAGTTCTGTATAGGTTCTACATATACTTTCCTATTCAGTACATTTTCACTATAGTCATGCTATGTAGTCGGACTAAAATAAATGGAAGAAATCATATAACAAATCAAAACATGATACACAAAAACATACACATACAAAAACATGATCTGCTACATTCTGCGAATGACTTCCATATTTCTTTCTCTGAGTGTGGAAGGCATTTTGCCTTAGAGAACCACCACTGGGATTTTATTTTATTTTTTAAGAAGTTCTTGTGTTATTACAAAATTCCAAGTCTACCAGAAAAAACTCTCGCACACTGTGGTCGTTGCTGTGCACAAAGTTCTCCTGGTTCTGCTCCTTTCACTCAGCATCAGGTCATATAAGTCCTTCCAGGCCTCTCTGAAGTCTTCCTGTTGATCATTTCTTATGGCACAATAGTACTCCATTACATTCATATACCATAATTTATTCAGCCATTCCCCAATTGATGGACATCCCCTTGACTTCCAGTTTTTGGCAACTACAAAGAGTGCTGCTATAAATATTTTTGTACATGTGGGATCCTTTCCCATTTTCATGATCTCTTGGGGATACAGTCCTAGTAGCGATATTGCTGGGTCAAAGGGTATGCACATTTTTGTAGCCCTTTGGGCATAGTTCCAAATTGCTCTCCAGAATGGTTGGATGCGCTCACAGCTCCACCAACAATGAATTAGTGTTCCAACTCTCCCACATCCTGACCAGCATTTATCATTTTCTTGTTCTGTCATGTTTGCCAATCTTATAGGTGTGATGTGGTACCTCAGAGTTGTTTTGATTTGCATCTCTCTAATCAATAGTGATTTAGAGCATTTTTTCATATGACTGTAGATATCTTTAATTTCTTCCTTTGAAAATTGCCTGTTCATATCCTTTGACCATTTATCAATTGGGGAATGACTTGTATGATTATACATTTGAGTCAGTTCTCTATATATTCTAGAAATGAGGCCTTTATCCCCAAGCTTAGCTGTAAAAATTCTTTCCCAATTTACTACATCCCTCCAGATTTTGGTTACATTGGGTTTGGTTGTGCAAAAACTTCTCACTTTAATGTAATCAAAATTCTCCATTTTGCATTTCATAATGCTTTCTATCTCCTCTTTTTTTTTCCTTTTTAAAATCTTTATTTATTTGTTTGTTTGTTTGTTCATTTATTTATTTATCTATTTTCAGTTTTCCACATTCACTTCCACAGAATTTTGAATTTCAAATTTTCTCCCCCACTTACTCTGTCCCCTACTCCAGGACAGCATGTATTCTGATTATCCTTTACTCCAATCTGCCCTCTCTTCTATTATGTTCCCCCATTCCCTTCCCTTCTATTTTCCTGTGGGGCAAGACAGATTTCTATACCTCATTGCCTATATGTCTTATTTTCCAATTGCATGTAAAGACAATTTTTAACATTCATTTTTAAAACTTTGAGTTTCAAATTCTCTCCCTTCCTCCTTCCCCACTCAACCCTATTGAGAAGCCACACAATTCAGTATAGGTTATATATGTATAGTCATACAAAACACTTCCATAACAGACATATTGTGAAAGACAAACAATGTTTCCCTCTAGCTTACTCCACTCTCCATATATTCTGTTCTCTCCTTTGACCTGTCTCTCTACCAAAGTGTTTGCTTCTGATTACCCTTTTCCTAAACCTGCCAGCCCTTCTATTATGCTCCTTCTCTTAAACCCTTCCCCCCTACTTTCCTGTAGGGTAAGATAAACTTCCATACCTTAATGCTAAGTAGAGTTAAAGATCTTCCCCACCCATTAAAGGGCCTGCCCATTAAAGGAAGCTTGATTAGGGGAGATTTTTGTTATTGTTGTTGGAAGGTGTACATCTTTTGATAATTTCTAATGTGGCACTGGTTCTCAAGGGTTGTGATGTCCTCTGGCTCTGAAAAGTGTATATATATATATATATATATATATATATATATATATATATATATATATATATATATATATATATATATATATTCATTCTGAGATGAGGTTTTACTTTGGGAGCTTACACAATGGAAGTGTTTGTTTGGCCAGAGGCAACTCTGGGCAGCTGCTAAGGAGCCCCCTGACTTTGAAAAACCCAGATATTGGTGCTTCTCTCTCTGTGTATTTCCCTCCATCCTATTTCTTCCTGCTTATTCTTCCCTTCTTTCTCTTTATAACCTACTTCTTTGAAATATTTGTTTTGCTTCTGACCTGTCTCCCTTAATCTGTTCTTCTTCCTATCAATACTACCCCCTTCTCTTATTTTCTTTCTTTTTTTTTTTATTATTAAATTTATTTATTTAACTTTTAACATTCATTTTCACAAAATTTTGGGTTACAAATTTTCTCCCCTTTTATCCCCTCCCCCCCCAAACACCAAGCATTCTAATTGCCCCTATCACCAATCTGCTCTCTCTTCTATCATCCCTCTCTGCCCTTGTCTCCATCTTCTCTTTTGTCCTGTAGGGGCAGATAGCTTTCTATACCCCTTTACCTGTTTTTCTTATTTCCTAGTGGCAAGAACATTACTCGACAGTTGATCCTAACACTTTGAGTTCCAACTTCTCTTCCTCCCTCCCTCCCCACCCCTTCCCTTTGGAAGGCAAGCAATTCAATATAGGCCATATCTGTGTAGTTTTGCAAATGACTTCCATAATAGTTGTGTTGTATAGGACTAACTATATTTCCCTCCATCCTATCCTGTCCCCCATTACTTCTATTCTCTTTTGATCCTATCCCTCCCCATGAGTGTCGACCTCGAATTGCACTCTCCTCCTCATGCCCTCCCTTCTATCATCCCCCCCACCCTGCTTGTCCCCTTATCCCCCACTTTCCTGTATTGTGAGATAGGTTTTCCTACCAAAATGAGTGTGCACTTTATTCTTTTCTTTAGTGGAATGTGGTGAGAGTAGACTTCATGTTTTTCTCTCACCTCCCCTCTTTATCCCTCCACTAATGAGTCTTTTGATTGCCTCTTTTATGAGAGATAATTTGCCCCATTCAATTTCTCCCTTTCTCTTCCCAATATATTTCTCTCTCACTGCTTGATTTCATTTTGTTTTAAAGATATGATCCCATCCTATTCAATTCACTCTGTGCACTCTGTCTCTATGTATGTGAGCGTGTGTGCTTGTGTAATCCCACCCAGTACCCAGATACTGAAATGTTTCAAGAGTTACAAATATTGTCTTTCCATGTAGGAATGTAAACAGTTCAGCTTTAGTAAGTCCCTTATGACTTCACTTTGCTGTTCACCTTTTCATGGTTCTCTTCATTCTTGTGTTTGAAAGTCAAATTTTCTTTTCAGCTCTGGTCTTTTCATCAAGAATACTTGAAAATCCTCTATTTCATTGAAAGACCATTTTTTCCCCTGAAGTATTATAGTCAGTTTTGCTGGGTAGGCGATTCTTGGTTTTAGTCCTAGTTCCTTTGACTTCTGGAATATACTGTTCCATGCCCTTCGATCCCTTAATGTAGAGGCTGCTAGATCTTGTGTTATTCTGATTGTATTTCCACAATACTTGAATTGTTTCTTTCTAGCTGCCTGCAGTATTTTCTCCTTGACCTGGGAACTCTGGAATTTGGCCACAATGTTCCTAGGAGTTTCTCTTTTTGGATCTCTTTCAGGTGGTGTTCTGTGGATTCCTTGAATATTTATTTTGCCCTCTGGTTCTAGAATCTCAGGGCAGTTTTCCTTGATAATTTCATGAAAGATGATGTCTAGGCTCTTCTTTTGATCATGGCTTTCAGGTAGTCCCATAATTTTTAAATTGTCTCTCCTGGATCTGTTTTCCAGGTCTGTTGTTTTTCCAATGAGATATTTCACATTATCTTCCATTTTTCCATTCTTCTCTCTTTGTTCTGTGATTTCTTGGTTTTGCATAAAGTGATTAGCCTCCATCTGTGCCATTCTAATTTTGAAAGAACTATTTTCTTCAGTGAGCTTTTGAACCTCCTTTTCCATTTGGCTAATTCTGCTTTTGAAAGCATTCTTCTCCTCATTGGCTTTTTGAACCTCTTTTGCCAATTGAGTTAGGCTAGTTTTCAAGGTGTTAATTTCTTCAACATTTTTTTGGGTCTCCCTTAGCAGGGAGCTGATCTGCTGTTCATGCTTTGACTTCATGTCTCTCATTTCTCTTCCCAGCTTTTCCTCCACCTCTCTAAATTCTTTTTGAGCTCTTCCATGGCCTGAGCCCATTGGGTGGGCTGGGACACAGAAGCCTTGATTTCTGTGTCTTTGCCTGATGGTAAGCATTGTTCTTCCTCATCAGAAAGGAAGGGAGGAAATGCCTGTTCGCCAAGAAAGTAACCTTCTATAGTCTTATTTCTTTTCCCTTTTCTGGGCATTTTCCCAGCCAGTGACTTGACCTCTGAATATTTTCCTCACACCCACCTCACCTCCTGATCCTCCCAGCCCGTGTTTGTGGTCTGAGATTCAAATGCTGCTTCCAGCCTCAGGGCTTTTGGCGGGGGCAGGGCTGCTATTCAGTATGAGATTATGTTCTGGTGCTGAAGTCGGGGCAGGGCCACCTCTCAGGCTCAGTTCCCTCAGGGGGTTTATGCACAGACCTTCCGCAATGGATTCAGGCTCCCGCCCGCTTGGGGAGCCCCTGTCTGCAGCCGCCTCTCAGCTTCTACCTCCCAGGGGGGGCCTGAATTATGGGGGCACCCCGCTCCCCTCTCGACCCGCCAAAGAGACTCTCTCACCCACCCCTGTCACCTGTGGGTGGAGGGACTTGTGCGGCCGCTGGAGATCCCGTCCCTGAAGCCTGCTCGGATCTGTTTCTCTCGGTGCCGCAGCCATGGCCGCAGCAGGTCTGGGCTGGGCTTTGTGTCTGCAGCGCGACGGACCTTTTGCGAGAGGTTTGCAGATCCCTCTGTGGGTGGAGGGATCCGCGTGGCCGCTGGAGATCCTGTCTGTGAAGCCTGCTCGGATCTTTTCCTTTCGGTGGCGCGGCCGCGGCAGGGCTGCACTCAGCTCCCAGTCCCGGCGCCCAGTCCGCAGCGCGAAGGACCCCCCCGCGAGAGGTTTGCAGGTCTCTCTGGAACAGAAATCTCCCTCGCTCCAATGTTCCGTGGCCTCTGGGTGCGGAATTCGCCGTGAGTTACTTCCCTGTAGCCATTCTATGGGTTGTGGGTCTCTATCTCCTCTTTAGTAAAAAATTCTTCCCTTATCCATAAATCTGATAAGTACACTATTCCTTGCTTCTCCAGTTTATTCATGGTATCAATCTTTGTACCTAAATCATGTACCCATTTGGACTTTATTCTTGTGTATGGTGTTAGGTATGGGTCTATGCCTAATTTCCACCACACTGTTATCCAGTTTTCCCAGCAATTTTTGTGAAACAGTGAATTCTTATCCCAGAAGCTGGGGTCCTTGGATTTATCGAACAGAAGGTGGCTATATTCCTTGCCTACTGCATCTTGAGTGCCAAGTCTATTCCACTTGTCTACCTCTCTGTTTCTTAGCCAATACCAAGTGGTTTTGATAATTGCTGCTTTATAGTCTGGTAGCGCTAGGCTGCCTTCCCAAGCATTTCTTTTCATTAGTCCCTTTGATATTCTGGACCTTTTGTTTTTCCAAATGAATTTTGATATTATTTTATCCAGCTCTAGAAAATAATTGTCTGATAGTTTAATTGGTATGGCACTAAATAAGTATATTAATTTGGGTAGAATTGTCATTTTTATTATATTAGCATGGCCTACCCATAAGCAACTAATGTTTTTCCACTTACTTAAATCTGACTTTATCTGTCTTGTAATTGTGTTCATATAATCCCTGGGTTTGTTTTGGCAGGTAAACTCCTAAGTATTTTATACTGTCTACCCTAGCTTTAAATGGGATTTCTCTTTCTATCTCTTGCTGTTGGACTTTGTTGCTAATATATAGGAACGCAGAAGATTTGTGTGGGTTTATTTTGTAACCTGCAACTTTGCCAAAGTTGTTTATTATTTCAAGTAATTTTTTACTTGAATGTCTGGGATTCTCTAAGTAAATCATCATATCATCTGCAAAGAGTGATAACTTAGTTTCTTCTTTGGCTGTTCTTATTCCTTCAATATCTTTATCTTGTCTAATTGCTACAGCTAACATTTCTAGTACCATATTGAATAATAGTGGTGATAATGGACAACCTTGTTTCACCCCTGATCTTATTGGGAATGCATCTAGCTTATCCCCATTGCATATAATGCTTGCTGAAGGTTTTAGATAGATACTGCTTATTATTTTATGGAAAGTTCCCCTTATTCCTACATTCTCCAGTGTTTTTAGTAAGAATGGGTGTTGTATTTTGTCAAAAGCTTTTTCTGCATCTATTGAGATAATCATGTGGTTTTTGTTAGCTTTGTTGTTGATGTGATCGATAATGCTAATAGTTTTCCTAATACTGAACCAGCCCTGTAGTCCTGGTATGAATCCTACCTGATCATAATGTATTAATCTCGTGATAAGATGCTGTATTCGTTTTGCTAAAATCTTATTTAAAATTTTTGCATCTATATTCATTAGGGAAATTGGTCTATAATTTTCTTTCTCTGTTTTGTCTCTTTCTGGTTTGGGTATCAAAACCATATTTGTATCATAGAAAGAATTTGGGAGGACTCCTTCTTCCCCAATTTTCAAAAATAGTCTATATAGTATTGGAATTAACTGTTCTTTAAATGTTTGATAGAATTCACTTGTGAATCCATCTGGCCCTGGAGATTTTTTCCTAGGGAGTTCATTGATAGCTTTTTCAATTTCTTTTTCTGAGATGGGGTTGTTTAAGTATTCAACTTCCTCTTCTGTTAATCTGGGCAATTTGTATTTTTTAAAATATTCATCCTTCTCATTTAGATTATCGAATTTGTGGGCATAAAGTTGGGCAAAGTAGTTTCTAATTATTGTTTTAATTTTCTCCTCATTGGAGGTAAGTTTACCCCTTTTGTTTTTAATATTAGTAATTTGATTTTCTTCTTTCTTTTTTTTAATCAGATTGACCAAAGGTTTATCAATTTTATTAGTTTTTTCATAAAACCAACTATTGGTTTTATTTATTAATTCAATAGTTTTCTTAATTTCAATTTTATTAATCTCTCCTTTGGTTTTCAGTATTTCTAATTTGGTATTTACTTGGGGATTTTCAATTTGTTCTTTTTCTAGCCTTTTCAACTGCAAGTCCAAGTCATTGATCTCTCCTCTTTCTCTATTTTATTTATGTAAGCATTCAAAGATATAAAACTTCCCCTAATAACTGCTTTTGCAGTATCCTGAAAGATTTGGTATGTTGTCTCACTATTGTCATTCTCTTGAATGAAATTGTTGATTGTTTCTATGATTTCTTCTTTAACCCAACCCTTCTTTAGGATTAGATCATTTAGTTTCCAATTGATTTTTGGTTTCTCTTTCCATGGCCTTTTATTACATGTAATTTTTAATGCCATTATGATCTGAGAAAGATGCATTGATTATCTCTACCTTTCTGCACTGGATTGTGAGATTTTTATGTCCTAGTACATGGTCAATTTTTGTAAATGTTCCATGTACCACTGAGAAAAAGGTATATTCCTTTCTATTCCCATTCAATTTTCTCCAAAGATCTATCATATCTACCTTATCCAGAGTTTTATTTACCTCCTTAACCTCTTTCTTGTTTATTTTGAGGTCAGATTTATCAAGTTCAGAGAGGGGGAGGTTGAGGTCCCCCACTAGTATAGTTTTGCTGTCAATTTCTTCCTTCAACTCCCCCAACCTCTCCTCTAAGAATTTGGATGCTATCCCACTTGGAGCATACATGTTTAGTAATGATATTGCTTCATTGTCTATGGTGCCTTTTAGCAGGATATAGTTTCCGTCCTTATCTGTTTTGATTAGATCTATTTCTGCTTTTGCTTTGTCTGAGATTAGGATTGCTACTCCTGCCTTTCTTACATGAGCTGAAGCACAATATATTCTGCTCCATCCTTTGACCTTTATCCTATGTGTATCCCCCCATTTCAAATGTGTTTCTTGTAAGCAGCATATTTTTGGATTATGGCTTTTAATCCATTCTGCTATCCATCTCCATTTTATGGGAGAGTTCATTCCATTCACATTCACAGTTATGATTACAATCTCTGTATTTCCCTCCATCCTCTTTCCCACCATTTGTGCTTTTAGCTCTCCCGTCTCCCTACCCCTCCTCAGTAGTATTCACTTTTCACCCCCTCCTCCTGCAGCCTTCCCCTCCTTCTTTTAGCCCCCCTCCCTTTTACTCCCCTTTACTCTTATTGCTTCTTCCCTCCCTTTTAGCCTCCCTCCCCTTTCTTCCCCCTTCCCCTCCTACTACCTATAGAGATAGTTGGGATTATCTACTTAAGATTATTGTTCCCTCCTTTAAACAAATCAGATGAGAGTACCTCTCAAACAATGCTCATCTCCCTCCCCTCCTTCCCTCTACTATAGTTTTGTATTTCTTCCTGTGCTGTAATTTGCCATTTTCTGCTTCCCCCTTTTCACACCTCCTATTACAATCCCTTCTCATACTTAAATCATATTTTTGACATGACATCATTTACTTTATACCCGTTCCCTCTATGTATATCCCTTTTGTCATAATAGCTGCACAGTTCTCAAGATTAACAGGTATCATCTTCCCTTATAGGGAGGTAAACAGTTTGCCCTAATTGAGTAACATGTTTGTGTTTTTGTTTTTTCCCCCCTGTTTACCTTTTTATGATTCTCTTGAGACCTGCATTTGAAGATCAAATTGTCTATTGAGTTCTGGCATTTTGGTCAGGAAGCTCTGGAAATCCCTTATTTCGTTGAATGACTTTCTCCTTGCCTGAAATGTTATGCTGAACTTTGCTGGGTAGTTGATCCTTGGTTGAAGTCCCAACTCCTTTGCCTTACGGAATATTGGGTTCCAATTCTTTCCATCTTTTAATGTAGAAGCTGCAAGGTCCTGTGTGATCCTGACTGTATGTCCTTGATATTTGAATTGTTTCTTTCTGGCTGCTTGTAGTATTTTCTCCTTCACTTGATAGCTCTGGAATTTGGCCACCATATTTCTTGGTGTTTTGAGTTTGGGATCCCTTTTTGGAGGGGAACGATGGATTCTTTCAATGACTATTTTGCCCTCTGAGTCTAGTACTTCTGGGCAGTTTTCCTTAATGATTTCCTGGAAGATATTGTCCAGACTCTTTTTCTTCTTCATGGTTTTCTGGTAGGCCAATAATTCTTAAATTTTCTCTCCTGGATCTATTTTCCAGGTCAGTTGTTTTTCCAATTAAATATTTTACATTTTCTTTTATCTTTTCGTTCTTTAGATTTTGTTTGACTGATTCTTGCTGCCTCATTGAGTCATTAGTTTCTACTTGCCCAATTCTAATCTTCATCGCATTGTTTTCTTCAGTTAACTTTTGCATCTCCTTTTCCATCTGACCAATTTTTCCCTTTAAGGAGCTATTTTCTCCATTTAATTTTTGTACTTCCTTTTCCATTCGACCAATTTTCCCAGTTAGGTTTTGTGTTTCCTTTTCCATTTGATCAATTTTCCCAATTAGGTTTTGGGTTTCCTTTTCTGTTTGATTAACTCTTCCTTTTAGGGAATTATTTTCTCTAGTTAACTTTTTAACTTCCTTTTCCATTTGTTCAATTTTCCTTTTCAAAGTGATGTTCTCATCAGTGAATTCTTTTTTTTATAATTTTAAAATCATTGGCCAGTTTTTCTTTTATTTCCTTCTTCACCTGTTCCAGGAAATCTAATTGTGCTTTGTAAGAGGTTCATAGTCCCTTCTGAAGTTTCAGATGGAAGTACAGTCTCAGCTCTGACCTCTTTGGTGTTTGTGCTTTGGTCCTTATCCCTATAGAAAGATTCTATGGTTTTTTCTCCCTTCTCCTTTTTCCTATTCATGATGTTGGCTGAGTGTTGTAGCTTCTGGTTCTTTCAGTCAGAAGCTACAGAACTTTGTGTTGAGCTGATGTGTGAAAAAGCTAAAAGCAGGTTTTTGTTTTTTGTTTCCCAGATCAACCCTGGGGTTAGCTTGTTAAGTGTGTGGGAGGGATGGTCTGGTCACAGGAGATCTCCTCAGCTGAACTGAGGCAAAGGCAAGCTCTGGGGATGGTGATCCCAGCTTCCCTATTGTCTTCCCTTTTCCCCTGAAGGGCTGGGGCACGCCTTGATGCTAATGCGTGTTCCCGCCCCTCCTGGGGCTCGTCTCCCGGCGCTGAGGCTTGCCTGGGTCTCAGTGCGAATTTTCTCTGCCCTGTGTCCTCTGTCCTTCCGGATCACCGCCACAGTAGAAAGAATCCCCCTTTGCTATTTTCCTAGCCTCTGGTGTTATGAGACTATTTGCCCCCTTCTGCTGTTCCCGCTGATCCAGGATTTTTCTGGGGAAATGTTTTATGGTTCTTTCACGGTCATCAGGGGGGAGGAGAGAACATTTACTGATCACTCTGCCATCCTGGCTCCCGGAAGTTCAAGTAGGTGACTTACCGAAGTTTAGTCTTCAGGCTGAAAGTCTCTGGAGCTCCTGCGCTGATATCTGGTGCTCAGCGGCTCTCACCAGCTCGGTTTGGCTTGTCTCCTGCTCCTCTGGTTCCACCTGCCACTCTTGGGCTTCTCAGATCCCTTCTGCCCCGTTGCTCTGACCATGCTGCGCTGTGCACTGGGGTCTCACCCCCGCGGAACAGATCTTTCCCGTGGACCTTCCAGTCTAACCCGGGCTCCAAATCTGTCAAAGTCTGTCACCCACTGGATTCTGCACCTCCAAAGTTTGGTCAGATTCTCCTTTCAGAGATATCCAGAGGAGTTTGTCCAGGAGCTTAGGTGAGTCGTTGCTTTCACTCCGCCATCTTGGCTTCGCCACCGCCTTGATGCTATTTTTATCCTTATTGAAGATGTCTGACAACATTGTTGAAGACATCATGCTAAAAAAACATGGGAGAAAGCACATAGATTTGTGAAGAATTATTCCATTTAGGTAAATGAGAGACAATGCTGGTGGTCAGAAGGTCAGGAGATACATTCTCTTTAGTAGTAAGCTACCATTGCTATTGCTGTTTCCAACTCCATTCCTCCCAGGGACTCCATACCATGTCTGGTAGTCTGTGCCTGCTCTTGCATTCAAGTCACCCAGAATGATAAGCTTGTCTTTGATGATGAAGGTTTCTAGGCCTTCATAACATTTTCTTTTGACCTCATTAGGGTTCATCATGGTGGGAGCATAGACACTGACCTTGGTAGCGTGATGCTTTCCTGCAAGTGATAATTACATTGTTGTGAGCTTCTTGTTCACTTCTCTCGGTAGGCATATAAGTTTGTTGACTACATTAGTTTTGATTGCAAAACCTATACTAACTTCCCATTGATTGCTTTCACTGTGGTCACTCCAGAAAAGACATCTGTATCCAGCTCTGACTTCAGGAGGCTGCACTTGATATGCCAGTCTTGTTTCACTTCGGGCTGCTGCTTGGATGCAGTACTTGCTGAGTTATCTCTTAATAAAAATTATTCATCTTTCAGGTCTACTAGATTTCATGTTGTTCATAAGCATGCACACATTCTGTGTATTGATGGTGAGTGGAGTCATCTTTGCATTTATTTTGACTGCAGCATGGGAATCTTTCCTGCCATGCTAAACAGGACAGTGTAGGGTGGAGCAGAGAATTTTTACGATAACTTTTCTGGCCTCTTCCTCATACCAGTATGGTTCTTCAAAAAGGCTCATCAGATATCCACTGCTCCTTCAATCCAGTGAGAAGATGACTCTATGGTCCTGGCTGCCTGTAAGGCTGTGACTACAACTCCTGGGTATCCACACCTGCTGTTTCATCACTTGCCTGTCACCACAGCACTTTGAGATGGGAAAAATGGTAAAATGGTGTGGTAATGTCTTTTGATTTGTACATAAATTGAATCTAAGTGAGGCAGAGTTGCGTAAAGTTGCAAGCTTTTCTCTCTCTTCTATAGTCATCAGAGTCTAGTGACAAGACAAAGTCAAGATGACTGGTGATGGTTCAGGATGCAGTGGACAACCTTGGTGTCTTTGATGTCTAAGCAAACTCTAAGTGCACCACATCAGCTACTTCTTTCTCCTTTGTGGCTGTTGAAACAAATTGTTCTCGTACACCCATTCTGCCAGGGAAATCTTCACATGCTTGGAGTGTAAATACTCTATTAATTCACCAATGCCACTAGGTTCCCTTTAACCTGGTTTTTCCCTGCCTAAATGGGCTGACTACACCTTTTTGGAGCTACAGGTGAGAGGTGGGTAAATTAGGTGGAAACCAGCAGTGGAAAGCAGCCTTGAAAAGGGCTGGGCAGCCCTTACACCAGAGGTACTAGTCTTCCCTGAACACATCTCACATACCTTAGATACTTACTGGCTGTGTGACTCTGGTCAAGTCACTTAACCTCTGTCTGCCTCAGTTTGTTCAGCTTGCTAGTCTGTAAAATGAGAATAATAACAGCACCTACCTCTCAGGGTTGTTTTAAGTAGAATGAGTTAATATTTATAAAGCACTATATAAATACTGTTATTATTAAATAGTCTGTATAAAAATCAATGTGTGTCCACTGTTTTTAAAAAATACATTTCCTCTTTTATTCTCAGGATGCTCTACTCTGATCTGTGATGATTCAGTGTTAATTCCTTATGATCTCTAATTGACAGTGCCACAGGACCTGAAGTACAACAAATATCCTAAATGTATTTTGAAGTAATAAATGCTTAAACAAATGGACACTTTAGCTAAATGTTAGCAGTTAGTTATCTCTAAACAAATAACCAAGGGCACTTAATCTGTAAAAGAATACTGTGAATCATTTTCTAAATCCCTTTGTGATTTGAAGAATAATGAACTTTTGGAAAATCTCTTTTGCAAAGATTTCTTCTCACTGTAGATCTGGTCCTCTACAGTGTGACCCAGTTATGAAACAGGAAAGTGAATAATCTTCACTCATGTCAGTAACTTCTTGGAGAGTTATCATTAAAGTGTGGAGAAGAAAAAAGCCTTTAGCATCTCCTAAAGTATTGTCCCACATTTACTGAACTGCTGGGTAACAGGCAATCCTAGGCCAGCTATTAGCAACTAGGATCTACTTTTTTTAAGTATTTAATTTTCACCAAGTTATATGGAAACATTCATTTATAAAACTTTGAGTTCTAAATTCTCTCCATCCCTCCCTCCATTTGAGAAGGCAAGCAGACCAATATAATTTATACATGTGTAGTCCTGCAAAACATATAGGATCTACTTTTTCGTGAGCCCCAAGATACATTGCTTTGCAATTCAACAGAGCTAGGTTAGTTATGAATGTATCACCTAAAGGTTTACTGTAATTTGTTCATAATCATAAGAAGGTGAACAATTCTGATTTCCCTCCTCCACACTAACCTTCAAGCATGCTACTCTGCATAAAAAATTATTCCAGTGAAAAGCCACCAACAACTTCAGAGCATCTTTAGAAAACACTGTAGTTCCTTAAAATTGACATCATGAGGAAGATCTCCTTTCCCCACACAACAAGGGATCTGATTAATTACTCCTTTACTGGTATTACCTATAGCAATATAGTACCTACAGTACCTATGGGTACATGCTTTCGAAGTCACAGAACATCCGCTATTCAAGCAGCCAGTGATATGTGGGATCAGGTGAAAGGAAATTGAGTTCCAAGGGGAGAACAATGCCTCTATGTGTCAGGGTAACCAGAGCATAACAAAATAAACTCTTTGGGTTTATGCATCTTCTTTAAGCAAATCACACTAGGCAAAGTATTTCCTTTTAGGAATGTTCCTTCATTGGTTTAGAGGTTGGACTAGTGACTTCCAAGGTTGAATCTGCGTCTGAGATTTTGTGATTCCCATCAATCACCAAGATAGACCAAATGAATTGATTGCGTAGGTCAATCCAAGGACCCCAGAAATAGAGACCACATAAAATGTGAATTATAACACTGTGTGTGTGGACTGCTAGCTAAGGCCTGAGTACCTGAAAATAGAGTAACACCTAAATTGCCCAGTGTAATTATGTCCCTGATCTTTCTGGGGTCCTTAGGGCATAATAGGGTATTTTTAAGTATCCCTAGGGAATTTCTTTCCTTGAAGGATATGGAAAAGGAAAGAAGTCATTTTCTTGATTCTTAGGGACATAGAGAAAAGCAAAAATTTATTTCCTGTTCATTTTTATTTGTTATTTTTTGTAGGGGGAGGGAAGTAACAGCTGACATAGCTCTCTCTATGCACAGAGAAGCTTTCACAGCAAGAAAGAAAAGTAGAAAGAAAGAAAAACATTTGGCAAGAAGAAAAGACCAGAAGGATTACAAAACAAAATAAATGCAGGAAGAACTGCATATAAATAGTGACTGGTCTGTGTTTAATCAATGCTACTCATTCTCTTATCAGAATATTTCCTTAAATAAGTAAGTGGTCCATTCTATTCAAGGAGGCATACAGGGATTGAGCTGGAACATGTTAGTGTTGGGTGTTAACCAAAGCATCCCCAGATTTCTGATCTCCAGCCACATATGAGTGGTTCTGGAAAAAAATGAGAATGATAAGAAACCAAACAAAGTTAACTTTCTAGTGCATTATCAAATTCTTGTATGTTGCCTTGATAAGCACCTTTATAAGAGGGCAGCATCTTCTTTCATCCTGATCTATATCTTGCCACTGGACCCAGATGACTCTGGAGCAGTAAGTGAGGTTGATGGCTTTGCACAACCCTCTCTCACTCAAATCCAATTTATTTTCAAGTCATGGTATCATCTTCCTGATGTCATGGTCCTCTTTGAGAATGAAGGACAGAGACTTCCTTTGTTGTTGATATTCCATGTTTTAGTCACATTCAGCTCTTTGTGACCCCATTGTGTGTTTTCTTGGCAAAGATACTGGAATAGTTTTCCATTTCCTTCTCTAGCTCATTTTACAGATGAGGAAACTGAGGCAAGCAGGGTTAGGTGATTTGCCCAGGGACACATTACTGGTTAAATGTCTGAGGTCATATTTGAACTCAGATCTTCTTGACTCCAGGCCTAGTGCTGTCCCCAAAGGATAACGAATTTCCTTGTTTTTTAAAAAGGAAGAAAAACAGGGTTTCAATGTTTTACAATCCAAAAGAAACAAGAATTACAGCACATTGGGTTTAGATTCAGAAGACTTGGATTAGAATCCCAGCACTGCCATTTCCTTTGTGATTTTGGGCAATTCAGAAACTCTAGACTTCAAGTTTATCATTTGTTAAACATGGGGATTGGACTGGTTTGATTACTAAGGTCCTTTCTCATCTAAAATATATAATTGTATAGATGTTTCAAAAGTCTTAGTACAGTTTTTTAAAAATCATTTAGTTTAATTTTAAGCTTTCCTTCCTTAAAACTCTAAGTCTTTTGCGATACAATGTATATAAATACATACATGCATACACACATATACATGTATATACATATATGCACACACACATATGTTTCCACATACATATATACATGTGCATGTGTGTGTGTATATATATATATATATATATATATATATATATATATGTAAGTTAGATGGATAGATGATAGTGCTTTTCTCACAATAATAGTCTGAGGCAGGGTGCAACCATTTTCTCCATTTTATTGAGGATTAAACAGTGTTGGAGAGTTTAGTGGCCAGAGCAAGTCTTGAAATGAGAACTTTCTAATTAAGCCCAATGCTCTTCAACAAAACAAAACAAAACTTTTTATTAGTGCTTGCTTTTTTGTACTGTAGTTTCTATCCACTCTACCTTCTACCCATAAAACTCCCTTATAGCAAAGAAAAATAGTTAAGCAAAGTCACTTTACAAAATGACTCTATTAGACATTACATACCCATAGTCTCTATGTCTTGACTATGAGGAAAGATCTGTTTCTTGAGACCAAGATTGGTGGATGCAATTAATTTGAGGATGACTGCCTTTTCATGTTGCTTTCATTTAAATTATTGTGAATACTGTGTCTACTGTGCCACTGTCTATACTGTCATTTCCATATAAAAAAGAAGAGTCATCTTCCAACATAGCCATCAGGAATCAACTCCTTCCATGATTTGATTTGAGAAACTAGGAGAAGGTCTCTGATCCCTCAGTTATCTCTCCTCCTCTGTCACCCATCATTGACGTCTGAAATTCTACTAGGACAGAATCATGCCTCTGAGGAAAGAGACTAGCTCTTATACTAATGCAAATGACCATTGGAGCAACAAGGAACCATTAGAGTTTAGTGGAGAAGTGCTGAGTATAGAGATAGCAGATGTGGATTTGAATTGTTTCTATCCCTCACTGGCTGTGTGGTTTGGGGCAAGTTCTGCAATCTCCATGATCCTCAATTTCTTTTGTTAAAATAGAGGATTGTACTGGATGATCTCTATGGTTCATTTCAGTTCTATGTGATTCTATGATAGGTTGACAAAATGTATGACTTGGTAATGAGATAAAGCTAGAGACAAGGATCAAAGATGATTTGATTTATGTTAGTCAGGTGTGGAGTTTTCCAGTCCCAAATGCAAAGATAGATGCTGAGCTGATCTACAGAGCTGGTTAATAGTATACAAACTTTTAAAGTTCATGGACACATACAAAGACGTTATAAGACATCGGCTTTCTACTTTATTTCCATTCTCAGGTCCTGCTTTGACATTGACTATTGAAAATAAATTTCATGTGTAGTTAGATGAATTGCAGGAAGCTAGCTTGGTCCAGGTAACCTTTTAGTTCTACATACTCACGGATGTTAAGAGACAATGGGATTCTGTGTGTGGATAGATGGGAGAGATGGAGTCTTTGACAGATACATCAACTGAAGGTAAATATATAAAGGTAAGCACAGAGTTAACATAATAATGGGTGCTCCGTGGTCATTAGTTACTTTAGCTGTCTCTTTCCACAAATTCTCTCTTTCTCCTGTGAGTGTAGGATCTTGATCCAACATAAGAATACAACACCCTAATAAGTAGGGCAATCTAAAAATGCCGTGGGCTGTCTACTGGGTGGGAGTTCTCCATTGTTAGACATATTTAAGTTAAAGTTGGACGACCATTTGCTGGCCTGTCATGGATGGTAATTGTGCTTCCAATTTAAACTGGACTAGATAACCCTTACCATTCTGAGACCTGATAGCTCGTCTTTTTAACCTGATCTGTTGGAGTCATTCTCTGGAGAGTATTTCCCAGATTTATCTGTAGTTCTAGCCTGTTAGAACTATGTTCACAGTTTAGATTCTGTTCTATTGTATATATTTTTAGTTGGCACTCCAGAATGTACCTTTTATAGCAGATAAACCCTTCTCCCTCCTCCAACTCCCCTTAGTCCAACTAGTTCAGAGATAGAATATCTGTTTCAATTGGGCTTAGTCAGTCTAGAGATATTTCTTCTCTGCCTGCCTTGTCACTTCATTGATAGACTTGGCAGATAGCCCCACTTTTTTTCCCCATGCTATAAACACACACATACATATATAATATATATTATACACATGTAAATACATGCACATATGTACACACATATATGTATGCACATATAAATATGTACTTATAAATAGGTATATGTGTATATGAATGTATACATATATACACATGTATATACATGCATGCATGTATGTATCCTTTTGAAGATACATGGACACATTTTTCTTCTCTGTATTTCTACTCTGGCAAACTATCACAAACAAAACTAATAATAACAGAAACATTAAGGAGGTGACATTGAACTTCATCACCTAGGCAATATTCCAAGTTCCATTCACCCAAATCAGACAGGTTTTGTTCAGATCATGTTATAACCTTTTAAAGTGAGAACAATCAATCAAACAATTGATCCATCAACAGACATTTATAAATGCTTACAACGTGCCAAGCCCTGCAACGTCCCCAAGTTCTAGGGATCCAAAGAAAAAGCCCTGACAGTCCCTTCCCTTAAATTCTAATGTAAGAGATGACATTTACTTGAATTTTTATTGTTTAGTCTTTTTCGTTCTATCCCACTCTTTGTGACCTTATTTGGGTTTTTCTGGGCAAAGTTACTGTAGTGGTTTGCCATTTTCTTCTCCAGCTCATTTTATGGGTGAGGAAACTGAGGGAATAGGGTTAAGTGACATGCCCAGGGTCACATAGCCAATAAGTATCTGAGGCCAGATTTGAACTCAGGAAGATGTCTTCCTTACTCCAGGCCCAGTGTTTTATCCAACTACCCAATTTATATAAAGAAGTATGTAGAAGATAGATATAGAGCAAACCCAAGGTAACACTAGAGAGGAAGAAATTAGCAGCCAGAGGGATTATAGAAAGTAACATTTGAGTTGAGACTTGAAGTGAGCCTGGGATTCTAAGAGGCAGACGTGGAGAGGGAGAATATTCTAGGCATGAGTGAAGTCAGTACATAAACATGGAGCTGGACTACAAGGGCTTCAATACGCAATTCCATAAATAGGTGAGTAGTCTTTTTGTTGACTGCAGAAATAATGTCTCAAACAAATACACATGACTATTTTTCAGATGTTTGTGGGTATTATGATGATTCTTAAAATAAAAATGTATTTAAAAGTAAAAACAAAACCAGAACAAAACAATGGATTTGTTTTGGAAATGGAGCATCATGTGTTAAGATCAGCAATTTCCAATAGGACTAGCCAAAAATACAGAAGTATAAGAAAGAGACGTATAAAATATTCTTGTATTCACTCTGTTTTTCTTTTCTTCTAGTTGTTTTAAAGGCCCTAGCTATAAGTAGGACAGAGGTGAGACCTTGAGCAAATGACAGTAACTTGACTGAAAGGCTGGAAAGGGGAGAATTCAGACTTCTTAAGCATAGACTGAAGTATTATTCACGGCATTAAGGCCTCCATCCAGTGGAGCCTAGTGGAATTGCAGTCCAACTCACTGCTGTACAAGGTAGGTGCTAGCATAGCAACCAAAGACGCATCTGTAACTAGAACGCCTATTCATTTTGCTTAGGAAAGATGTATCAGAGCTAGAGATAGTGCAGTAAAGAATTACTGAAGTGAGGGAATGCATGGAAAGGTTTGAATTAGTAAACAGATAAAGGACTAACATTTTTTAGTCTAGAAAGATCACTATGTAGAACTGAAAGGGGAAATTAGAGGTCATTGAGTCTAGCCCCCCTGATTTTACAGTTGAGGAAACTAAGACCAGGAGAAGTTTAGTAACATGCTCAGGTCACATACCAGGTAAGCAGCTGAACCATGAACCAAGTCCAACACTCTATCCACTACACTATACTGCCTCTTAAAACAAAGGCTGAGTAGAGATATGAAGTCATTGATATCATGGCATGTCTAGATAGGGTGAGGAGAGACATTTTCACTGTGTATTAACATACCATAGCTAAAGAATATGTGGTGAAATGTAAAGGTTTAAGTAAGCTGAGGATAAATTGAAGTGTGTGCTACGTGTCAGGGCTAGAACTCTTCTAGAACTCCTCAGAGATGATGCAGGTTTAATACATAATTGAGTTCTCCAGGGTGAAGTGGGAGGGAGCTAATATATTGTATTCATATTTGAGGGAACCTGGTCCGAGTCTAAAGGAAGGGAAGATACTGATTAACTGTAAAATAACAACAGGAATTTTACAGAGCTAAGCATATTTTTCTTTATTTTTAAATTCTCCCTCTCTCTCTCTAATGCCTAGGAAGAAAGTAAGTGCTCTAATGAACTAACAAATATGTACTAAGTGCTTATTATATGTCAGGTACTGTGTTAGCTACTGGGGATACAATAACAAAAAGGAAATGAATACTATACTGAAGGACTTTGTATCGTATTAATAATTTAACCATTATGAGACTCCTTAACAAAATGAACCCATTGGATTGGACAACATCAACAAGACCTTGACCCGTTCCCAAATTCTATGATCATAATGACAAAATATGGGTAGGCCATGGCCAGCAGACAAATTCCCACTTTCTTCGAGCATTTCAAGATGTGTCGAATCAATCAGTCCTTAATTGTTGCTATCTGGCTCAACGTGTCTTTCTGATTGTTTAAAGCTTGTGTTGTTAAGGCAATTCATTTATGTGAATTATTGATGTATTTCATGATATGTATCATGGCATAATGGGCCAAGAGTAGTAGTTTTTAAGACAGTCAGACCTGAATTCAAGTATTGCTACTGAAACACTGTTTTTGAGACTCCCTAGCCAGTTAGCAGCTAACTGCTAGACCTGGAATCAGGAAGGACTCATCTTCCTGAGTTCAAATCTAGCCTCAGACACTTACTAGACATGTGACCCTGGGCAAGTCACTTAACCCTGTTTTCCTTGGTTTCCTCAGCTGCAAAATGAGCAGGAGAAGGAAATGGTGAACTTCTTTTTGGCAAGAAAACCCGCAGGTGGAGTCACAGAGTTGGATATGACTGAAAATGACAGAAATACAACAAAGCAAGTTATTTAACCTCTTAGTCATCTAGGCAAATCTCTAAGTTTCAGATATGTAGACCTGAATTGGTAAAGAGAATTTCTTCACTTGGAAGTTCCCCTGTCCCAATGAAATCACAGTTCTAATTCTAATTTTTCTCCCTGTCAACTGCACTTGATACCTTGCTGAAACAAACACAGGAAATGGAAGAAATATTCTGTTTAATCATGAAAAACCATGACATACAATTAATAATGAGGTGTTTGATTCATTCAGTTGTAATTTACCAACATCATAAATGTCTTTTACAAATTCCATTCAAGTTTATTATCTTTATGACCATGCAAAATGAGGCAAAAGGTCCAAAACATAACTCTTTATGCATGATCAACATCTTAATAATTCACGAGTGCTGAAACCCTTGCTTCCTGGTATCGTATTATTTTCTTGACATTTGATTTTTTCCAGTCCATTGTATTTTCTTGTCACCATGAGGCACAGAGATTAAATTGCTTACTTGATGATTTGGCTGACGTCCACAAATATAAGTAATATGTCTACTGCATCAAGTGTTTTAGAGTAAGACATACTCCCAGACTTAACGTCATGGTGCAGTAAAAAGAATGCTAAATTTTGAGCCAGAAGTCCTGAATTTGGATCCCAAAACTAAATATATATTAAAGGATCTGCTAATTCTATCCCTCTTTAGGTAGATATTCTATTGTTGATTTTAAAGCCAGATTCCTGATAACTAGAGAATAGTAAGCTTGATGTTAATCCCTGAAAAATTAAGGATGAATTGTTAAACAGAAAGTTGAAAAAAAAATTTTAAAGTATGTAGTGATTCCTAGAAGACAATATGAGTTCACAAAGAAAAATTCCTGTTAAATTAAACTCATTTCATTTTTTTAAAAATACAGTTACAAGGTTGATAAGCAAGCAAAATATACTTAGCTACATTATATCTTAATTTCAGCAATGCTTTCTATGAAGTATCCCAGAATATTTAAGTTGAAAAAAAAATGGTGAAATATAAGCTGAGTGATAGTAGTATTAGATAGCTCTCCATATGACTGAATATGGAAAAGACATTGGATAATGGTTCAACATCACCATGGAGGCAATTTTTAGAATATAAATAAATTCTTTCAGAACAGGAACTATTTTTAATTTTGTTTTTGTATCTCAAGCACTTGGCATGGTACCTTGCACACAGTAGGTGTTTAATAAATGTTTATTGCTTTAATTTGAACTCTAACAAGGTTATTCCTCTGTCTTTTCCAAGATTTTAGTATCACTAACAGGAAGATGTAGAAGACAGGCTCATCAAATTTGCAGATGAAATTAGGCATAAAAAGCTAGATGACTAAATCAAGATTCAAAATTATCTTGACAAGATGGAAAGCTGGGCTCAATCCAAAATTATGAAACTTATCAAGAATAAATGGAAAGTCTTGTTCTTAATTTTTAAAACTTACAACAATTACACAAAGTACAGAACGGGGGAAATTTTGCTTGATATCAATTTATATAGAAATATATAGGATCTCAAGTTGATCACAGTTTAACATAAGTTGTTCAAGTGAATTTTAAAAATTAATGGTTTATTTTTTTGACAAAAAGAGAAAATTTATTTAAAATGTGGAATATTTCATGAATTTTCATGTCATCTTTGCATACGGTCCATATTCATCTTTTCTGTATCATCTCAGTTTTAGTAAATCTGATGCCAAAGTGATCAGAAGTGAAAACTTTCTTAAGGACATGGATGCATTGCAAAATTAAATGATTTATATGTCCGGGGTCCCACATCTTGTATATATCAGAGTACACACTTGAGACCAGGTTTTCCTTTTTCTTACTCCCCCTCTCTAATAGTAATTAATCTGTATTGGTAGAGTGAATCTCTTCCCTGGGAGTTCCCTACCTCAAAGTGATACCTGATCTACACCCTCCATACACTCCCCCAGTGAAATTGTGTTAGATACCAATTATGGTGTCAAATTCATGGGGAAATGATACCCCTTCCCCTGATTTGCTCTGGAGAGATAGCTTGTATTCAATTCAGACTGATATATTTTAAGTTATTAGTGAATTAAAGTTGAGAAAACAAAAAATTGAGAATCTATGTTCTGTAGGAAACAGTGAAGAAACTAAAGTTTATGTAACCTGAAAAAAACAAAACTTGAAGAGCAAGTAGTATGATCATTGTCTTCTTACATAGGAAAGATTGTCATATAGAAGAGTGAGCACACTTGTTCTGGAATATTCCAGAAGGCATAACTAAAACCAAATGGTGAAAATGACAAAATGACAGCTTTTAGTCAAATCTAAGAATTTTCTATTCATTAGAGGTTTACAAAAATGGAAGTTCTCCTGAGAAATAGAAAATGTCTTATCAATGAAATACTAAAATTGAGATTGTATGATTATCTTTAATGGATATTATGTTGGTTTTATTATTTGAAACTAGCAGATAATAGACATAAGACTCTCGGAGCTGTCTGGAGAAAAGTGAGGCAGTATGGGGCAGTGGTAAGAGCATTGGTGATTAGTGGTGATCCCATTTTCAAGATATGATGACAAGAATGAAAACAGTAATAAACAACAACTTTCATTTACATAGTTCTTTAAGGTTTGAATGCTACTGGGTCTTGGACCTAAATTTGGAAAGGAATTGAGAAGTCATGTAGTTTCATTCGGTCTTTTTACACATGAGGAGACTGAGACCTAGAGATTTGCAAACGATGACTTGCCCCAAATCACATGGGGTAAATGGTAAAGCCAAGACTTGAGCTCAGGTCTCTAATTTCATTACTGTTTCCCTGGCACTACACAGCCTTAATTTTACCCAAATAATTCTATGAATATAGGCAGTACAAGCATATTACCCATTTTTTTTCAAAAAAGTAAACTAAAGCTCAGAGAACTTGGATGCCTCACCCACAGTCTTAGGCAGTAAGTGGTGGAATTGAGTCTTGAACCAGGAGACTCAGAGTCTTCTGACTCCTGTTACAGTAGTCTTTCCTCTGTGGTAGTGAGTTAACAAATACTTGCTAAATATATTGAATTCAGGGTTAATGCAGTTCTGTTGTCTACTTTTACAGTCTTAAAAGAAATAAAGCTCCTACCATGTGGAGCAGGATTATGGGAGCCAAGAGACCTGTGGGAATGTTATTACAATGAAATCACATTTTATCCAAATAATTTCATTTCTATTATGGTCCCCATCTTCTCTTGCCCATATCTCCCTTGCCTGTTGAATCCAGTCCATGTTCAGTTTGCAAATTGATTAGTTAATGAGAGGGTATAATCAATCACCAGTCTGGCAGAAAGACAGGGAAGATGTTCCAGCCAACACTGTCTGATCTCAGTGGAAAGAAAATTTAATGGTCCTGGTAACTCGCCAAATATACATTTTCCTCCAGCATTAGACAAGGAACTTAGATGCCTTTTCTTATTTGTGCATTTCAGTTATCCTCAATTCACTTTTAACTCATTGAAGTAACTGATTTCAAATTGTAGGTTCTCCTCTATCCAATGTTTTCTGTACACCTGTATCCATTTCTTTCCCTGTGCCAATGACAAGTTTGGCCAAGAGAGAGACTGTCAGTCTCTTAAAGCAGGAAGAGGGGAGGATGTTCAGCACCATTATGAAAGAGCAGTTGAGTTAGAGTAAAAATAGCGAGTTTGAATTTTGGCTCTGATTCACGTGTGGCAGATGGTAAATGATTGCTCCATCTGGGTCTCAGTTTCCTCATTTGTAAAATAAAAGTTGAATCAAATGATCTCAGTTATCAAATTTTGTAATTCTGCTTCCAAGATCTTTCTTTTATGCATCCGCTTCTTGGTAACCCTTATTTTAGACCCTTATCCCAGAAGGACTGTTGAAATAGACTCCTGATTGGGCTCTCTGCCTCATATCTTCCTTTTTTAATTCATCCTTCTCATAGATGGAAAAGTCATACTTCTAAGTCATCACTCACCCACTCACTAAGCTCCAGTGCCCCCTATTATCTCAAGGACAAAATATAAGCTTCTTGATTTATCCTTTAGAGCTCTTGGCAAACTGGTTCTAGCCTATTTGTCCAGTACATCACACACCACTCCCCTCCACACATTCCTTATTCTAGTCAAACAGACATGCTTGGTATTTCTTTTATAAGACATTTCATCTCCTTTCTCTTTGATTTTGCATGACTGATTTTCTACATACCTGGAATGAATTTTCTCCTCATTTTGATTCATAGAATCTCTAGTTTTCTTCAAAACTTAGTTTGAGCATCACCTCCTATTTCAGGGCTTTATTAACCTCAGATACTAATACCTCACCCCATTACTTTGTAGTAACATCACAGGTATTTTGTATTTACTTTCATATGAACATGGCTCTCCTGAGAGGATATAAGTTCCATGAAAGCAAGGAATATTCCATTCTTGTCTTTTGCCTCTTCTAGCACATAGTTCCTGTACTTTAGTACAGTCCCTGGTACATAATAGACATTCAGTAAATGCATATTGATTGATTAATTAACCTCTAAAGTCAACTCTTTAACAATACAAGTTGTAGAAAAGATGCTGACTTACACTGATAGAATCTCTTTCATAATTTGGGAGTTGTCAGATCCAGGAAATGATACTCCAGGTCTATTCTCTGTCTTTAAGTTCCTTACCAATCATTGATCTCATTGTATAATTTATCATCCTTTCCTTTTCATTTTGTTTTCCTAGTCATAGAAGAATATTGAGTATCTTTATCTGCTGTTCATCCATCCATCCATCCATCCATCCATCCATCCATCCATCCATCCATCCATCATCTATCTATTATCTATCTATCTATCTATCTATCTATCTATCTATCTATCTATCTATCTATTTATCTATCTATCTATCTTCTATTTCTTTAATATAATATTTTGACTATATTAATTTATTAAACAAGATTTGAGCACTTATTCTATTCAGGAAACTTTGTCAGGTACTGGATGGAAATACAAAAGTGAATGAAATCGATATCTACCCCAATAAATATGTAACCTTCATGACAATTTTAGGCAACGGTCTGTTGGGAGCCAGTTTCAAATCTCCCCAATAGAACATATGGACAAATGCTATTTTCCTTTTGTCTTTGAACCCAAAGTGCTTAGATTTGGCATATAATGGGTGCTTAAAAATGCATGTTAGTTGGATTATGAAGAAAAAAGCACTGAATTTGAGAAGGGAAAAAATGAGTATATAATGCCTTCCAAACAGGCAAACAGAAGGAAGAAAGAAACCTGTCCTCAGGCATAGACATATTTCCTCATATGGGAACAATCATATGAATTAAAATAGTTGCAAGAGGTAATATAATGTAGATAAATGTGCCTTTTCTATACCCTGATGATTCACACAAACAGTAATTTTTCACATCATACAGAGTACATCCATATTCAAGCATGAGCATCCAATTTGCACACTCTCTTTTACACATTCTCATATAAAATTCACAGTTGTGTGAATCTCCCTTAATCCCTGAGAGTATGACATATATTTCATTTTATGGGGTAGTTCTATGACTAAGATGCTGGTAGATGAGTATATCTTTATTCATTGAGTTCTATATTTCATATGAAATTTCCATACATGTAATGAAATATATATTATCTGGAACTCAGGATCTGTTCTTTAGGAACAAAATTAGCCTGGTTTTGTCTAGGAAGACTCAGCTGAACTGGGGGAAGTAGATGTTTTCAGCTTTTCAAATTAATTCCAATTAACTCAGTCGCTAGCAAACGAGAAGAAGCATTGTACCTGGCATATTAACTGCTACCAGGGCCCCAGACAAAATTGTGTAGGGGACAAAATCTGCTTTTCTCCTTTTCCTGTCTCCCTTGATTAACCTTTGTCTCTACTGCTTTTTAAACTGCATCCCATAGGTGCCCCCATGTTGTTCTCTTACAAACTTGTCTTTTCCATCTCACTAAAACTCTCATTCAAAAGTGATGCTACTATCAACTGGTTATGGATCTAATTAAAATGAAACACACTAATATAAGGATATCATAATCTTTTTAAAGGAAACTTCAGCATTTTAAAAGAGGAACTTGTTAACTTAAGTGAATCTTGCATTATTCAACTGTATGTAGAAAATACTTTGAATCAGGCTTCCCTTTTGTGTTCGTTTCCTATTCTCACACCTCAAACTCCTTTAGATAATTTCCTAAGGATAAATGTCAAGCCATACCAAATGTAACAGATTTAGGATGTGTTTAAGTGAAGAAGATATAGGAAACTGCAAGTGTAAGCTTTCAGCAATGCCTTATAGCAACCAGAAAAGTTAATGTGATCTTTAATTGCACTGATAGAAAGTCCAGAAAAGGGAAGCAATGGTCTGCTTTCCCATGTCAAATCAACTCCAAAATATTGTGTTTCATTCCAGGCATGGCATTTTTAAGGACAATGATGAGGTATGGAAGATATCCAGAAGAGATCAAGCAGGATGTCGGAGCGGAGCAGGAAATGGTAATAAAATTATATGATGGCCAGTTGAAAGAACTAGTGATATTTAGACTGGAGAAGAGAAGATTTTTGTGTGAATTAGAGTAAAAGAGAGGGAATATGGGAGAGACAAGACAGCAATGATAGATGTCTTTAAATATCTGGAAGGTTGTCATGTGAAGGAGCACTTGAACATGTACATTGCCCAGGGGGCAGATATGAGATGGTAACGGACAGTTGCAGAGTAGATTTTAACTCAATAGAAGCAAAACCTTTCTAACAACTAGAGCTGTCCAAAACCAGGATGTAGGGAATTCCCCCACTAGTGGAGATCTTCAAGGAAAGGTTGACAACTGCTTCTTAGAACTATGATAGAAGATATATCTTCTCATCCTGGAGTTTGACTATATGGTTTTCAAGGTCACTTCCAATTCTGAGACTCTGATTTTAATGAAAATAAATGAAATTCTTTAAGGTATAGCATGTATGAAAAATTGAGAGAAGGATGGGTAGGCTAATACAAAATGATGCAGGGTGAAGTAAGAAGGACCAGGAAATATGCTTTACACAAAGATTGCATACATACATACATACATACACATATCTATATATTTGACAAAAATACATATATCTGTATCTATGCATTTGACAACAATAACAACAACAAAGCCTTAGACTAAATATAATAACTGAACTTCTACCCAGAGAAGCAACAATAAGAAATTTCTCTTCCCTTCAAAGCAAAGGTGGGGATCTCTGGAAGGGAAATACTGTATATCCTATCACGCATAACACATTGTTCATAGGTTGGTCAGTTTTGATGAGCTGTCTTTTTCTCGTTTATCTCTCGTGATAATCACACTAAGTAGAGAAGGGCTAAGAGATACTTTTAGAACAGTAAAAAACAAAAGGTAGCAGTACAAATTTGACAATGTTCTATAAGAAAATGAAATAAAAAGTAAATACCTGAAATTAGTGTTATATCTGAACATCTTTCCTTATTTGTCCTTGACTTTTGAAAATTTAAACACATGAAGTGAAGGCAAACATCAAACATAACACATTCCTTAAAATCTTCTATAGCTAATCAAGAACTGGACAATTTCCACAAAATCTTGCTGTGAGAATGACATCAGTGGTATCTCTTCAAGCAAAACTTAGCTCGGATGTAAATCAAAACGAAGTAAATTCTATAATAAATGTCTTAAAAATGTAGGACCATGACTGTGACTTCTGTTTGTGCTTCTCAGACAATCTGCAACCCCCACCCACTACTGTTTTCTGTCATAGAAGAGATGAATAGGCATGTGAAAGAAAGGAAAAAAAGGGAAAGGATACAATTAGGGTATCCAGTCCTAAGAGCAAATTCAGCCTCCCATTTTACTTCCTGAGCCTTTTCTGAAACGATTATCATTTTAAGAAATTCTCTCTAGTTACCATTTCTGAAGCATTGATAGGACTGGCCCGGCCAAGGAACATGGCAGCTTGACAGAGATGAAATGGCTCTTATGGTTCCGCTATCTTTTTCAATTAAGGCTTCTGTCACTCTGGACTATTTTGTGACTGGTGGTGGCAGGTCTCAGGGGAAGGTTAATGCAATATTTGTTCCCCTAGAAACATTTGGCATTTGGTTAAGCCAAAGACTAGATTCAGAAATGCCAAAAACATAGGTTCTAAGCCAGATTTAAAGGTTAAATGTTTAAATTCAAGCATCAAGAAATCATATCTTTCAATACTATCCTCAGCAAGACATCAATTACTGAATCCTGATGTGTATTCAACAGTCATTACCAGCATTCTTAGCATTTACTGGACACAAGAGGCTTTTGAAAGACTGTGCAGAGAATGAAATTAAGCATCAAAGCTAAGTGTTCTTTAACTATAGCCATTCTTTTGTTTAGGAATAGAATATGTGGTTCATTTTGGTAACTCCTTGGTCAATTTCACTATTATTTTCTTTTGCCACATTAGAATCTCTTATCACTGTGTATGATCTCAAAGATTTTATAGTTTCTCATTAATACATTCAGTGAAGCTTTTCCCCTAGGTTCAAAGTTCTAACTAGCCTATAAAACTCATCTCTAGACTGTGCCACACAGACAGTCTAATGGAACAAAAATAGAGTATAAGAAGTTATTTATAGAACAGACTCATGGAATGTTAACTATCTATAATCTCTATAATACCTATAATAACGGCCTCATTTTCACACTGAATCCCAGGCCTCCTGCATCCTAAGTCAGTACTTTCTTTACTATAATGTGTGAGTCACAGATTTAGGAAGCATTTCAACACTGGAAGAGTCATTAACGATTATTTAGTCTCACATCTTAGAGTTAGAGGCCACAGTTCTGAGATCTAGAGCTGTATGGGACTTCGGTGTCTACTTAGTCTAATTCCCTCATTTTGTAGATTAAGAAACCAAGACTGAGGGAAATTAAATGACTCTCCCTAGGTCACCAGGTACTTAATAAATGATTAACAGCTTAAAAAAGGCAAATATCCTTGGCACATTATAGATCACCAAATTACTAAGCATTTATCATATATATATATGTGTATATATATATACATACATACAAACATACATATATGTACACATATATGTATGTATATATACATATATATGTGTGTGTATATATATCTTCTAACATATAATCAAGGATCTGTTTCAAAGTTGAGCAGGCCTGATCTGGCCATTTATACTAAGTACATACAAATATCTGCAATACATTTGTCCCCATGGACCAAAGCACATCTTTTACAAAGGTCTCCAGAAGGATTAAGGTGATGAATTAGTTAAGATAAATGGTGAAAAGATGGAAAACATTATATATAATGTCTTTAAAACTGTATATTCTGGTCTGGTTGGTTTATAAAGTGATCTTAAATGCTCAAAGAAAGGGGGCTGGAAGCAAAAGCAATTAAATGTAGCATTTATCTGGGGCCAAAACAATTAAAAATTATATTGACTTCAAGGGTGAGTCAAAATAAAAAAATCAAAACCTTAAACCCTTTCATCATCCAAAGAAACTCCAAATAAACAATAACAACAGAAACGAAAACAACATTGTATGGTGTACTAACTGAGGGGTGGTGATGACTGAAATAATGTTTGTAAAGCACTTAGTATAGTGGGGCACATAGTAGGCCCTTAAGAAATCCTTGTTCTTTTCCCCTTCCCCTGATGTAGAGAGAAAATAGCTATAGAGATATTAAATGTAGTGCAGAGCCCTTCAACCTTTTCTTCTCTCTGTTGACTATAGGAGACATTAGATTCAGTAACTTGGAGCAGAGAGAAGTCATGTAGAATGAACATTTTTCTGGTAGAGAAGATATTGGAATTTTTTTCCCTTTGAATATAGATACACAAAAAGTCCTAGTTAGAGCAAAAAGGCTATATATCTATACAAGATTTGTTGCCTAAAACAAAGGAGATTAGTAACCATTGGTGCCAAATAATGTCAAATGGCAAAGAAATGAAGGAGGTAGAGAATATTTCTGCTTAGGTATAGATAGTATTAGATGACCTGTGGAACTTTCTCCCAGCTCAGATTCTATTATTATAAATGTCAAAAGCTTATAACTGAGCTAGAACAATTAGAATCTAGAAGAATTCTGACCCAAGGGAGCAGAGTCAAGATGGTGGAGTAGAAAGACACACATACTCTAGCTGTTTCCCCACAGCTCATAAAACACCTGTAAAAATGACTCTAAACAAATTTTAGAGCAGTAGAAGCCACAAAATGACAGAGTGAGAGATTTCCAGCCTAAGGTAACCTGCAAGACCAATAGGAAAAGTCAATCGCACAGGGCACAGAGTGGAGCACAACCCAGAGAGCACAGCCTACCCTTGGCCACACAGGACCGGAACAGGCCTTGGGGGCGTAATCCCCAGCAGCAGCAGAAGTTCTCAGATTCCTCAACCCACAAATGCCAAAGACAGCTTTAAAGGTCAGTGAAAAAGCTTTTTCACCTGGATGAGAAAGGAGCAGAGTCCTCCCCTAGCCCTGGCCCCAGGCAGTGTTGGCAGTGATGGCAGTGGCAACAGCAGCAGTGTCCATTTTTGGAACCCTTGGACTAAAGATCCTGGGCAGAAAAGCTTTGGTAGCTCTCAGACCAGAGCACAGGCCAGGGGAAGAGTAAACTCCTCTCCCTTGATTGTGCCACTTTGGAGGAACTGAGAAGTTACAGGTCCCCAGAGTATATCCCCCTCTTGACAAAGAACTCAAAAGTCAAGTAACTGGCTGGGAAAATGCCCAAAAAAGGGGGAAAAATAAGACTGTAGAAGGTTACTTTCTTGGTGAAAAGGTATTTTCTTCCATCCTTTCAGATGAAGAAGAATAATGCTTACCATAAGAGGCCTCCAAAATAAATATGTAATGGTCTCAGGCCATGGAAAAACTCAAAAAGGATTTTGAAAACCAAGTAAGAGAGGTGGGGGAAAACTGGGAAGAGAAATGAGAGTGATGCAAGAAAATCATGAAAAGCCAGTCAACAGCTTGCTAAAGGAGATCCAAAAAAATGCTGAAGAAAATAACACCTTTAAAAACAGGCTAACTCAATTGACAAAAGAGGTCCAAAGAGCCAATGAGGAGAAGAAGGCTTTAAAAATCAGAATTAGTCAAATGGAAAAGAAGCTCACTGAAGAAAATCGTTCTTTAAAAATTAGAATGCAGCAGATGGAAGCTAATGACTTTATGAGAAACCAAGAAATTACAAAGCAAAACCAAAAGAATGGAAAAGTACAAGATAATATGAAATATCTCATTGGAAAAACAACTGAACTGGAAAATAGATCCAGGAAAGACAATTTAAAAATTATAGAACTACCTGAAAGCCATGATCAAAAAAAAGAGCCTAGACATCATCTTTCATGAAAGTATCAAGGAAAAGTGCTCTGATATTCTAGAACCAGAGGGCAAAATAAATATTGAAAGAACCTACTGGTCTCCTGAAAGAAATGCAAAAAAGATAAACTTCTAGGAATATTGTAGCCAAATTCCAGAGTTCCCAGGTCAAGGAGAAAATATTGTAAGCAGCTAGAAAGAAACAATTCAAGTATTGTGGAAATACAATCAGGATAACACAAAATCTAGCAGCTTCTACATTAAGGGATCAAAGGACTTGGAATGTAATATTCTGGAAGTTAAAGGGACTAGAATTAAATCCAAGAATCACCTACCCAGCAAAATTAAGTATAATTCTTCAGGGCAAAAAATGATCATTCAGTGAAATGGAGGACTTTCAAGCATTCTTGATGAAAAGACCAGAGCTGAATAAAAAATCTGACTTTCAAGTACAAGAGAAGCATGAAAAAGTAAACAGGAAAGAGAAATCATAAGGTCCTTACTAAAGTTGAATTGTTTGCATTCCTACATGGAAAGATAATATTTGTAACTCTTGAAGCTTTTCTCACTATTTAAGTAGTTGGGGGATTATACACACACACACACACACACACACACACACACAGACAGTTAAATAGGAAGAGATCATATCTAAAAAATAAAATTAAGGGGTGAGAGAGGAATACATTGGGAGAAGAAAGGGGGAAATGGAATGGAGCAAATTGTCTCTCATAAAAGAGGCAAGAAAAAGCTTTTTCAATGGAGGAGAAAAGGAAGGAGGCAAGAGCGAAAAAGTGAAGAATACTCTAATCACATTTGGCTTAAGGAAGGAATAACATGCACACTCAATTGGTATGAAAATCTATCTTACAGTACAGGAACATGGGGGAGAAGGGGATAAGCAGGGTGGGGGGAATGATGAAAGAGAGGGCAAATGAGAGGATGGAGTAATTAGAAGTAAACACTCTTGGGGAGGGACAAGGTCAAAAGAGAGAATAGAATAAATGGGGGGCAGAATAGGATGGAGGGAAGTATAGTTAGTCTTACACAACATGACTATTATGGAAGTCGTTTACAAAACTACACATATATAGCGTATATTGAATTGTTTGCCTTCTCAGTGGGGATGAGTGGGGAGGGAGGAAGGGAGAGAATTTGGAACTCAAAAGTTTTAGGAATAATTGTTGAGAATTCTTTTTGCATACAACTGAGAAATAAGAAATACATATAATGGGCTATAGAAATTTATCTTGCCCTACAAGACAAGAGAGAAGATAGGGATAAAGGAAAGGAGTGATAGAAGAGAAGGCAGATTGGGGGAAGGGCTAATCAGAATACATGGCATTTTGGGGAGGGGGGAGGGGAGAGATGGGAAGAAAGTTTGGAACTCAAAATTTTGTGGAAATTAATGTTGAAAACAAAAATAAATAAATAATCATTTAAAGGGAATAAGAAATGATGAAAGGGATGGTTGCAGAAAAACCTGGAGAAACTTATATGAAGTGATACAAAGAAAAGTGAATCAGGAGAACAACATATACAATACAATGATATTGTAAAGACAATCAACTTTGAAAGACTTAGGAACTGTGTTCAGTGACCAACCTTGATTCTGAAGGACTCATGATAAAACATGCTCTCTACCTACATATACAGAACTGATAAACTCAGAATACAGATTGAAATGTACATATATACATATATACATATATAATTTTTCTTCCTTTTTTTGACATAGGTAATGTTGGAATTTGTTTTGCATAACTATATATAACATGGGTTTTGTTTTTCTTCTCAATGCGTGGAGGAAGGGCAGAGGGAGTGAGAAAATTCAAAGCTGAAAATAAAACAAAAATTTTCAAATGAAAAAAATATTCTGACCCAAACAATATACAAGTCAATTCTCTTTAGCCTAGTAAAGCCAATAAGAATTACATTAAATTAGGCAGTGATGGATAACTGATGAAAGATTAGTAAGAAGTTACACAACATATACCTAGGTGTGTGTACAATTTTAGAGAACTCAAGAAGCATTTTTGGACTGATACACAGAGAACTGAGCAGAATCAGGGGAATGATTTTATACAGTTAAAAAAACCATAAAAGGAACTAATTTGAAACACTGAAGATCTCTGATCAAATATGATTTCAGAGTACCAGTGGTGAAGAATGTTACCTGCCTCCAAACAGAGAGATGATGTACTCAGGATGCTTAATGAAATGTCCAGTTTTTGATATGGCAAATATTGGCATTTGGTTGCCTAACTATACAAATTGCTTACAAATGTTTTTGTTTTGCTTTTTTTTTCCCCTAAGGGGTAAGGAAGGATTAGACTTGGAATATTGGAAGGAGAAAGAATAAGTACTTCTTAATTAAAAAATAATTAAACCTTACTATATTGTGTGCACTTATTTATCCTTAGCAATTAGTCATATAATGTATCCTTTTATTTTCATATTTTTATTTATTATAGAGATATGTACAATTTTGTGGCATCTTATGCTGTTCTGTTTCTCTCAGTTATCTATGTCTGAGAAGACAATATCATCATGACCTCACATTTTTCATCTAAAGGCAGAAGCCTGAATATTACATATAATACCTGGGAAGGAATAATTAGTCTCTATGGTATTACTCTTTGGATCTTACAATGGCATTACTGTCTGCAAGGTGGTTTTAGAACAACTAAACCCATTTTCCTCAAATGACATGAGCTTCAGGATTGATTTGTGGTTAGTATTGTGCTGTCCCCTTGGTTCAGGTGGTGGCTCTTCAGGATAGTGAGGAAAAATCACGATACGCAGGGGAAGAATAAATGCTTTACAAAGTGAAGTAGGACTATTTTATTTTAAAGAGATAACACTTGACAAAGTGGAATAAGGTTGCTTTAAAAACAACTTTGTGACCTACAGATTGTGAGGTCCATTTTTGATCATAAGTAAGAACTAATTTAAGCTAATTTAAATGGATTTAATACTAGAGGGAACTTAGAGACCATCTAGTCCAATTCCTTCATTTTATAAATAAGAAAGCAAGCCAGCCAGCCAGTGTCAGTATATAAACATTTATTAAGTACCTTTTATGTTCTAGGTACTGAGGATAAAAATAAAAATAAAAACAAAAACAAAGACCATCACTGATTGCAAGGAGCTTATATCTCATAGTTATATACCTTATTTCTAATGAAAGAAGGTAACTTACTAAAGAAAGTTGAAAAAATGGGGGCATAATGAAGAGTGCCAAACATGCCCAAAAGTATAGCTTCTGGGAAATGGGGATAAAAACTGTTCTCAGCCCCCTCTTTAAATAGAGGCCCTGGAGCCTATGTTCTGCCCTCCAGGCAAAAGGTCCAATCAGTAGGGCAGAGGGTGATGAGTAGTTAAATCAAGCAAATTCAGTCTTGCAGCATAATGAGATTTTTCACTGTTGAGTTTCCTAGGGGAAGGAAGGTATGATGTAGAGTTCTAAAAAAGCACAAAAAGCAGTGTAGCTGGTGAAAAACTAGGAGGTGCTGAGGCTCATGGAAGTTATATGACTTACTTGCTAAAGTTCTCACAGGTATTAAACATCCAAGACCAAATTGAATTTGGATGCTCTAATCAAAGTTCAGATTAAATCTAGGAGCTGGATCACTGTCTTGTTGTGTCAAAGGGGCTTGAATAGCTCAATGAAACTACACATTATTCTATGCATGGCTAACTATGACTGACAGATCATAGTGGAGAGTTCTGACAAAAGGTGATCCACTAGAGAAGGAAATGGCAAACCACTCCTGTAACTTTGCCAAGGAAACTCCATGGAAAGCATTAAAATGATAAGATATGATACAAGAAGGTGAGCCTCTAAGGCCAGAAGGTATCCAACATACTACTGGGAAGGAGTGGAGAACACCTACAAGTAGCTCCAAAAAGAAGGAAGAGGTTGGACCAGTGCTGAATGGAAGCTTTGCAGTGTATGTGTGTGTGCTGACAAAAGGAAAGCTTGATGCTGTAAAGATCAATACTGCGTAGGAACTTGGAATGTAAGATCTATGAATCAAGGTAAGCTGGATGTAGTCAAACAGGAGATAGAAAGATTAAACATCAACATCTTGGGTGTCAATGAGTTGAAATAGAGAGGAACAAGTGAATTTAATTCAGGTAATCATTATATATACTACCAGGGGCAAGAATCCCTTAGCAAAAATAGTGTAGCCCTCAAAGTCAATAAAAGGATGAGTTTTCTCATTCCCAGTACTTGGGATATAATCTTAAAAGTGACAGAATGATATCTGTTCAAATCCAAAGTAAAGCATTTGACGTCACAGTAATACAAGTCTATGCTTCAACCACTAATGGTTAAGAGGCCAAAGTTGATCAGTTCTTTGAAAACCTGCAACATCTTCTATAAATAACACCAAAAAAGGAGTCTCATTCATCATAGAAGATTAGGATACTAAAGTAGGAAAACAAAAGATAATTGGAATAACAGGCAAGTTTGGCCTTGGAGTACAAAATGAAATAGGGCAGAGACTAATAGAGTTTTGTCTTAACTCGTCGGTTATAGCAAACACTTTTTCAACAACCCAAAAGGCAATTCTATGCATGGACATCATCAGATGGTCAATATTGAAATAAAATTGATAATATACTTTGCAATCAAAGGTGAAGAAGCTCCATATAGTCAGTTAAAACAAGACCTGGAGCTGACTGTGGCTTAAATCATAAGCTTTTTATTTCAAAATTTAGACTTAAATTGAAGACAGTAGGGAAAACCATCAGACTATATAACCTAAAATGCATCCCTTATGAATGTGAAATTGAAGTGAAGAATAGAATTAAGGGTACAGATCTAGTAGATAGAAGAACCTGATGAAGAATCATGGACAGAAGTTTGCAATATTGGACAGGGTGCAGCGACAAAAAACAAAACAAAACAAAACATCCCAAAGAAAATGAAGAGCAAAAGAACAAAATGACTGTCTGATGAGGTTTTACAAATAGCTGAGGAAAAAAGAAAAGTGAAAAGTAAAGGAGAAAGGGAAATATATGCCCAACTGAATGCAGAATTCCAGAGAATAGAAATGAGAGATAAGAAGGTTTTCTTGAATGAGCAATGCAAAGAATAGAAGAAAATAATAAGGAAAAACAAGAGATATCTTCAAAAACATTTGAGATATCAGGGAATTCATTCAAAACACATAATAAAAAACAAAAATAAAAGGGACTTAATAGAAACAGAAGAGATTGAGAAGAGGGGCAAGAATATATGGAAGCATGAGGCTGTATATTGTCTTGGGAAGGGAGGGGGGAGAAAATTTAAGACTTCAAGGAAGTGATTGTTGAAAATCGAAAACAAATAAATTAATTTATATTTATTAATAAATAAATAAAAACAACAAAAAAGAACATATGGAAAGATTATATAAGAAATATCTTAACATTACTAATAACCATGATGATGTGGATACTGACAGAGTCTGGTGAATAAAATCAAGTGTGCCTTAGCAGGTGCTAATAGTAAGACTAATGGAAGTGTTGCAATTCCAGTTGAGCCATTTCAAATCCTAAAAGATTATGCTATTAAAGGGCTGTACTCAATATGTGAGCAAGTTTGGAAAACCCAATAGTATCCATTTGATTAGAGAAAGATCATTTTATGGGCAATGCCAAAGAATGTTTAAATTACCAAATAATTATGCTCATTTCACATGCCTGCAGATTATATGTAGACTCTACAAGCTAGGCTTCAGTAATATGTGAACTGAAAAATACAAGAAACACAGGTTGATTTTCAAAGATGCATAGGAACTAGAGATCAAATTGCTAACATTCGCTGGATCATGGAGGAAGCAGGAGAAATCCAGGGGAAAAAATCTACTCTGTTTCATTGACTCTACTAAAACCTTTGATTCTGTGGATCAAAATGAAATGTGACAAATTCTTAAAGAGATGGGAGTAGTAGATCATTTTGCTTGTCTCCTTAGGAACCGTAAGTGGATCAAGTAGCAATAGTTAGAATTAACATAGTACAACTGATAGGGAAAGGAGTACAACCTGGCTGTATATTGTCATCTTCGTTATTTTACTAATAAGCAGAGTGCACCATGTGAAATGTCAGGCTAGAAAAGTAAAAAGCCAGATTTCTGAGTGAAATATCAACAGTCTGAGATATGCACATGATATCATTCTGATGATATAATATAAAAACCTGCTTTACACTTAACAACAACAATTACTAAGATCATGGCAAATGGTCCCTTTACTTTCTGGCAAATAGGGGAGAAGAAATAGAAATAATGTCAAATTTTATATTCTTGGGCTCAAAGATCACTGCAGACAGCAATTGGAAGGAAAGCTAAGACAAATCTGGACAGCATACTAAAAAGCAGAGGCATCACCTTACTGACAAAAGTCTGTATAGTCAAAGTTGTGTTTTTTCACAGTAGTGTATGACTGTGACCCTTGGAAATAAGGAAAGCTGAGTGCTCAGCATCAATGGTTTAGAATTGCAGTGTTGGAGAAGACATTTGAGAGTTCTTTGGACAATGAAGAGATCATGTCAGTCAACACTTAAAGAAATTAGCTTAGACTATTCATTGGGAAGACAAATGCTTGCAGTTGAAGCTTAATCACTTTGGCCACAAACTGAGGAGATGTGACTCGTTGAAAAAGACCCTGATGTTGGGGGAAGAATAAACGCAAAAGGAGAAAGGGACAGCAAAGGATGAGATGGATAGATAGTGTCAAGCAAGTGAGTTTGGACAGACTTTGGAAGATAGAAAGGACTAGTGTGCTATGGTCAAATTGAACATAACTGAACAACAAATACTTTTAGAGAGTTCTCAATGTCAAGTAATTCATTGTTACTTTTATAAATCAGTCTCCAGTGATTTTTATTAATGTAAACACATCCCTCAGGGTCCAAGAACTCCTTGATGAATTGATAAAAATAAATTACTCAATCTGCAGTGTTTAAAACGGAACCCTGGACCCATAAAATTTAACTGAGGTATAACCAGTTTGTGAGAGCCAGTGAGCTTCCCTGACATTAGTCAGTGCAGAACATGGTAGAGCAAAAGACTGAATCATCCTGAATAATTAGTGCTGATAGACAAAATAAGCCAAATGGTGGAATTACCTTCACTCTTATTAAGTTTGGTTACTATACAAAGATGAAACATATTATTTTAAGTTCCGATTTATCCCTTTTGAGTTGCTTAAATTAGAAATATATCTGCCATGCCCATCAAGTTCTGGTAGAAGGAAACTTGGCCCAAGGAAAGAATACTTAGTGCGTATGTGCTTGTTGATTCTAACATTCAAAGGACTGTCATGTTGAAGAGATACTAGACACACACACTTAGGTCCAGAGGGCAGAGATGGGATGGAGGGGAGAAAGGTGCAGAGGAGATCTTACTGGTCAGTTAAAAAAAACAAGAACAAAACCACAAATCTTTCTAAAAGTTAGACTAGTCCAAAGTGGAATGGGAAGCCTGGGTAGATGGTATGACCATACCAGCCTTAGATGCCTTCAAATGGAAGTTGAATGGCTGCTTGTTCAGTGATGCTACAAAGAGAATTTCTACTTAGGTATGAATTGTACTGGATGAACTCTGCAGTGATTTCCAAATGCTAAAATTCTATGATTCTGTGTGATTTTCTATCTCTTTGGCATTAATTTACCTTTGACCTAGTTCACTATCTCCCTTCACCCAAGCTCTTCTCCCTAAAGAGAGTCCTTCCTGCTCCAGATTTGCTAACAGAAGGAGACCCTGTGGGAACATCTTGATAATTGAGACATTTTTACTCTAATTACTTATATCACACCCTGCCTCACCTTAGCCCTCCCCTGTTTCTTCAAGAAGCATCTGCTAAATGTCAGTAGTTAAGATGTGTCAGACAGAATCCAGAGTTGCATAGCCAGGGTGGTTGGGAAACCGCCAGAGAGGACAAGGAGAAAAGAAATTATTCCTTTTGGATTCTTCTTCCTGAGATGATTGTTTTTACAAAGAAATAAATGATACCAATAAAATGCAAAAAGAAGGGGAGTGTTTGCATGTCCCTCTGGGAGACAGGGCAAAGGTTCACTAACAATTAAGGATGAAACCATATGTGGGAAATCACACTGACATCTCTGGCAGGGCTCACTACAAATTCCTAAAGCCAGACATACTTATAGAAGCATTATGCTGACATAATGATGACTAGACTTCCACCATTTCTTTATAAAACTTTGCAAAACATAAAACCAGTTAAATGTTGCACAATTTAGTGATCTAAGCTTACAGACTCTGAGACAATCATAATGGAAAGGGACCTTAGAGTTCAACTCTCCAAACCTGATGTGGTCATCTAGTCTCTGAAGTCATCCAGGAATGGAGAAAATTTGACATCTTGGTCTGAGCCCCTTCTCCCCTTCTCTATTGGATAGTACTGTAAACAAATGCTTTTCTCTAGCTATTCCTTCCTTCTTTCCTTCCTTCCTTCCTTGAGGGCTAACTTGAGGATTACTGGCTAGATTTGTTCCTTTCCTTTCCTTTCCTTTCCTTTCCTTTCCTTTCCTTTCCTTTCCTTTCCTTTCCTTTCCTTTCCTTTCCTTTCCTTTCCTTTCCTTTCCTTTCCTTTCCTTTCCTTTCCTTTCCTTTCCTTTCCTTTCCTTTCCTTTCCTTTCCTTTCCTTTCTTTCCTCTCCTCTCCTCTCCTCCCCTCCCCTTCCCCCCTCATTTCTTTCTTTCTCTTTCTTTTTCTTTCCTTCTTTCTTTCTTTCTTTCTTTCTTTCTTTCTTTCTTTCCTTCTTTCTTCCTTTCTTCTCCTTTCTCCTTTCTTCCTTTCTTCCTTTCTTCCTTCCTTTCTTCCTTCCTTCCTTTCTTTCTTTCTTTCTTTCTTTCTTTCTTTCTTTCTTTCTTTCTTTCTTTCTTTCTTTCTTTCTTTCTTTCTTCCTTTCTTCCTTCCTTTCTTTCTTTCTTTCTTTCTTTCTTTCTTTCTTTCTTTCTTTCTTTCTTTCTTTCTTTCTTTCTTTCTTTCTTTCTTCCTTTCTTCTTTCTTTCTTTCTTTCTTTCTTTCTTCCTTTCTTCTTTCTTTCTTTCTCTCTCTCTTTCTCTCATTGATAGTCCTCTTTAATTATTAGCAACTTCTGTAATTGTAACATGCCTGCATGATGGTCATGGTCCATTTTGTTTCAAGTTAGATACAATTTAACATTGTTCCTGGTACTTTGTTGTCAAGAATGGCCAGGTGGTGCCGTGGGTAGAACTCCAGGAATGGAGTCAGGAAGACTCATTTCCTGAGTTCAAATCTGGCCTAGATACTTATTAGCTAGGTGGCGCTGGGCAAGTCACTTAAACCTCTTTTGCCTCAGTTTTCTCATCTGTAAAATGAACTGGAGAAGGAAATGGCAAACCACTCCAGTATCTTTGCCAAGAAAACCCCAAACCATAAAGATTGGACATGACTGATATAACTAAACAACAACAAGAAACTTGAGGTCACATATCTCCATATCATAGTGAGGTGGAATGTGTGATAATTTCTACCCCAAAGCCTCAGAACTTGGCTTGTTAAGGTTGTCATACTGACATCAAGCTGCCATCACCTCTCCTCTCTCAGCTCAACTCTTGCTTTATAGGAACACATCTTTGTCTTCGTCTGCATTCTGAAAATAGCAAATTTTCCTCCTTTAGATACTTTAAAGGAGTTTTCCACTAAGAACTTTAGTAAGAAGGAGTCATGAGTCAAAAGTCAAAAATTACATAATTCCATTGTTAAATTCTGATCCTCAGTTTGTACTTAGAAGGAAATAGGCTTTTTTCTCCATTGGTTTTTTCTTCCTCTTGTTCTTCTCATTCCTTACTTCTACTAGCTCTTATGCTTAGAATCATCCAGCCCACTGAGCAGTATAGTAGGTAAACTACAGAATTGGAGTGAGACTTTGGTTTGAATCCTGCCTCAGACAAATACTAGCTATATGACCTTGGACAAATTGATGAACTTCTTTGGACCTCAGCTGCCTCATTTGTCAAATGGGAACAGTTGTGCTTGATGACTTATATAATTCATTCCAGCTCTAATTCTATGATTACATAATATCACCTCAGCATTTGATTTCAAGTCATTGGATTTGATCTGCTAAAACTGTAGGTATGTCAGCTCTTTAAGTTATATTGCTTTAACCTTTAAGTTGAGCATGGGAATGTTTGCCCTTGACCAGTTTAAAGTCCCGAGAACCAAGTTTTGGTCATCCCTTCTACTACAGTTTTTGAAGATTTTGTGGTACTTCCAGGAAAATCTCTCTCCTGACTTTAATTCATACTCTTAATCCTATTTGATTTGAAGAGATTGGCTTGCCTGCTCTTAGATGCGAGAATTGTTTTTTAAACTTCAAATTTCAAAAGAACGAAACTCTATGCTTATGATAGCCAGTGCTTAATGTCATCCAATGCCTTCTACATAAAAATCAGGAGAAAGTAAGAATCATACAGACGGATTTCAACCACTCCAGTTCATTGTGTAACACCGTTTCGGAGGGTACTTTCCAACTAAAACTAGTCATAGAGGTGTGGTTGTTAGTCTGAGTGATTGAGAGGTAACCACGGCTATTCTTCTAACTCTGTTGCTACTGGGCCTTCATTAATGTGCCTCCCATTAGAATAGTCAATCAGTAGACACAATTTTCAGTCATCAAAGGCATTTGTTCAAGTGATAACACCAAGAGGAATAGTTTCAAAGTATTTCCTGAGCTCACATTCCTCTCATATCCTACCGTGGTTAGGGAGTAAATAAGCTATTTTTTTTCCCATCCTCTAAATTTCATACTCTTGGCAAAATCTCTATCAATCTTTTACAGTTATGATACTTAGCAAGAGAACAGTTGGAAGAATGGAATGGTGGGACAATGCAATGGATTCTTAAAATCTCTGGCTGTCAAGTTTAGAGTAGGTCTTATTAAGTGAGTCATACATCTTAAAATATTAAGGGAACCTTCAAACCACCATTTGAACTTCTTTCCTTGGGAGTTTAAATATACTTTCACCTTTAAAAGTTCCTTTTAAAATGCAAATACTCACAATAGACTCATACCTTAATTCACCATCAGTCAGAACTTTAGTTTTAAGTTAATATTTCAGAATTCATTAAAGTCAAATCACAGCATAGAGGGAACTTTTGAGATTATTTTATTGATCCTACTTATTTTATAGATGGGAAACTGAGACCCCAAAAGGTAAAATAAATAGTGTTATACAACTAGTTGTTTGTTGTTATAACTGGAACTAGGTTCTTGGTCACCCAACCCTTTGTCCCATCCTCTTTTTCCTAAACTGTGTAGTCTTCCTAACTAGAACACGAAAACTTTTTTTTTTTAACCTCATACACCAGATAGGGTATAGTACAGGGGAGAAGGAGGATGGAAGGAGCCATATGATAGAAGAAATGGGAGCTGACAGTAGAAGTGGGAGGGTGACAAAGAACAATTTCACATTTTTTCGTAGTTTTGCCTCAGGCAGCCCTCACTATGCCGCTCAAAACCAACCTCTGCCATAGATCATCTCCATCCCTTGCTGTATATAATCACCACCACCCCCCTTTTTATAGAAAAAACAGGCAAATTTAGATTTCAGAATATCTTGTCATTCCTCAGTTGAAGGTGACCAGTATGCCTTCTTAGACCATAAAATCTTGGTGGGGAGCAGTGAGGTGGAATTATAAATCCCATTTTCCTTTGTGTTTTAATATTCTTTTTATTATCTAACTTATTATCATCTTGACAATTATACACAAACATGAACATTTTAATATTCAAAAAAAGAGTTGAGTATGAAATTGTGAATTTCTATTATGTTTGTTTCAATAAAACATATATGTTAAACATCACACGATGGTAACAAATTTTCCCTATTTGTGTCCCTTTTAAATTTATTTTTTTTCTTTTGAGTTTTAACATATCTTATTGATCCTTTTTTCTTTTTTTTCTTTTTCTGTCATTATTCACTAACTCAACAATTCCCAATTAGTAGCTTCCTTTGTAAGAACTAAGTATAGTAGCTATAACAAAATTAATTCAAGTCTTACTTTCAAAGACCTTTGCCACAGCCACCTATCATAAGAATGGTAAGATTTTTAAATATTCTGGAGAGGTTATAGGCAACTTGTGTAGTAAGGCATGAGACTTTGCAAAAAGCATGTATGGTGGCGGGGGAGGAGTGGCCTGGAATAGAATTTTGTTGATGACTGATCCTAGTGGCAGTATTCATTTTTTGGTATGTGATTGAGTGAGCATGGCACTGGGAATTCAGAGATCCTACTCATCTTCTATAAATGCATAACCCACTAATTATTTGTTAATATGGAACAGTGGGCCACTTCACTTCATCTTCTCCAAGGGGCTATTTTACATCATGGGGCTATTGCGTTAAGTAAGTGATCTTATAATGCCCAATTCTGCAACATGTGCCAAAGTGTGGTACAGTGACTTTAGAGTAAAGTCTTGTGAAAATATCGTAGTTCATACAGCCCCAAGAAGTTCTAACTTATCATATTTCATATCAGCTGCTTAGTGGAGTGGTACATCCTCAGTAGATGCTGACCTTTTTATTTAGGTGGTAACAGCATAATGGAAAATCCTTGAACTAAGTGGGATCACTAGAGACCATCAAATTCAATCTTCTTTGTTCAGACAAAATTACTTTATAAGTTGGTCCCAAAATAAAAAAAAAAAAACCTAGGCTTATTCCACTCATATTTTGGATACAGAGGCCTCAGGAGCTGAAAGGACTATTTGGGGAAACCTAAGGATTGATGTGTGTGAATTATAAATAAATACAGAAGATGTCTCTTTGTTACAGTAATAACAGTCTTCTTCACTGGTTATACATATGTAGGCTGACCTTTATTTATAACATGGGCATGGATAATAGCCATTGAACAGCCTGCTAATCATGGGATTCATTTTATAATTATTCTTAGGCATAAATGAGGTAAAACCAATTTTCAACGTAGCTCCTACAGTCTCTTTCTTCTGCATTATGTGAAAATATTAAAATCATAAAACCATAAATTCTTGAAACCAAAATTATCAGTTGTGTCAGACAGTTGTGGGAATTTACTGTGTGAACCCAAGACCACATCATGGGTCTTTATCAGCTTTCTCAACCTACACAAAATAAGCTTATGTTTTAGGAACTGGGATGGGGTGGGGGAGACAGGAGCAATGTGAAAGTCTTAATCTTCTTTCTTAGTCCCTCCTTTGGCTCTCCTAAGACTGTAATTACCACTCCCCAACCCTGTAGCATTCCCCACTACCATCCACCCCACAAAAACTCTCTACTTTAAAAATAGACTTCTTTTCTGGTGTGATGATTACATTCCATTCTGAAAAATTTGAGGCAGAAAAAAATCCATTTAGTTTCTCTTGACTGTCTTTTGTCACTGGACTGCCAGAGAATTATTCTTTTAAATATATTTTCCAGTTCACTGTCCCGCTGCAAACATTTTTCATCTTTACGGGCAAAGCTGCAAAGATTTCTACAGAGAGGCTGAAGAGGCCATAGTGACTAACAGCCCATGAATCACCTTGACCGTTAACTGCCCCTACTCTGCTTAGTGCTCAAAAGTCATTCCAAATACCATGCCCTCTATGTTGTTCAGGCTGCACCACTGAGGAGGATGGTGGCAATTGTGTAAGGAAGTAGTTTTTTTTTTTTTTTAATTTTTAACTTGAAAAAACACTCCTCAGACACATTGGCAGCAACTTATGGGTCATTTGCAGCTCAGTAGATAGACTGAGGTATGCAGGTGTTCAGGCACAGAATTTTGGTATACGACTCTTGCAATTAGCATTTATTTCATTGTTTATCTTCTAGCTGGATGTCAATTTAGGCCGATTGACCTTTGTTCAGTGAACAGCCGAGAGAAAATGTATGTATATGTTATGACCCAATAGACTTAGTAGCTTGAAATCCTTAATAGGCTATGGATTCTGCAATAGAAAGAAGAGCCAAAAGATTCTATAACACAGACACAACTGCAACATTTTATCATCATAGAAAAGTGAGTAAAAGTTTTAAAGGAGTGAATTTGGATCATGAAGATAGGAAAAGCGCCCGCAGACGGAGGTTTCCCAGATTTCATAATCTCTGTGTCACTTCCTCCCGTTAATGCCTGTCTGCTTTTCCTTATCCCCATTTTTCCGTTGTATTTTCAGGAAGTTGAAGCATAGTGGAAAGGGTACTGGACCTGGGTTCAAATCTTGGCTCTTTCACTTCTGAGCTGCATGGCTGTGACCCCTTGTCTCCTCCAAGCCTCAAATTCATTATCTATAAAATGGGGATAATTCTACTTGAGAAACTTCCTCATGAATGCGTGAAGAAAGTGCTTGAAGTGCTATGTAAATGTGATACCATCTTGCATATCAAAAGGTAAACATATGAAGATCAACTGCCATATATTTGAAGTGAAGTGCATGTATAGATTTGGAACACGTATCTAGTTTGACTAAGTCAATCACTTCTACAATCATTTATGTTTCTTATTGTTGGTGAGAATTATCTACCATCACTGGATTTTAAAAATATTTCTAGAGGCATAATGACATAGTGGAAAGGGTACTGGAGACATAAGACTCAGATTCAAGTCAGGGATATGAGGTAAACATTTAACAACCAGCTTTCAAAAATGTACTCATAATACAATTTAAGTTTATCTTCATTATTATCATTTTCTCACCAAAGCAATGAATCTAGCCCTGATTTGCACCATTTGTGAATTTCTGAAGTATAACTGGTCACACTGGTTTGAGTTGACTTCAGCACACCCCCAGTTTGAGTCCTGGTTATTGTTTTTCCTAGACATATGATTAGAAAAGTCAATTGACTGATCTGAGCTTAGATATGATAATAACAAATATGATAATAGTTTTACAAAGAAACAACCTGGTATAGTTACTTGAGAGCCATTCTCAAAACTGTGAATTTCTTCTTTCAAGTAGTGCCTCTGACACGTTGTTGGCTTTTCAGATCCTGAACAAGCCAGTTGACTTTTGAATGGACCAGGAAATCTTCTAAGAATATAAGTTGCAGCATAGTTACCTACCTGCATTAATACAGGGAGAAGAATCACTGAGAATTCCCTATACCAATGAAATTATATGTAAATAAAAAGAAAATACTTCTACTATCCACCTCACAAATTTGTTGCAAGTTTTAACATTCTATAGACATGTAACTTATTTTTTTGTACTATTTTCCACAAAATATGAGTAAATATTATTATATTTCCAAAAAAATTCTTCTTCTAATACTTTCTTTGTGCGAGTATGTGATACTGAGTGATTGGAGGTGAGAATTTGGGTGTCTACTCTGACAGATTCTGGGAAAATGGCAAAGCTAACCATTCCGTTTACCATGATGGCCTATGGCCCAAGAGCATTAATGAAAGGCATGGTATTCAAAACACAGAGTTGATAGTACCATTATAAAATATTTCCATCTGGTGTATTCTATTGAATTCTGGAGCTATATAAAGTCCCATTATAAAATATTTCCATCTGAAATATTCTGTTGAGTTCTGGAGCTATACTATAAGAGGGCCATGATTTGAGATCATTCAGAGAAGAATAGAAAAGACGATGGAGAGCTTTCAGGTTATGCCATGTGAATACTGATTGAAAAAATGGAAGGAGCTTCAAGAAGACAAGATTTAGTGGGAACATAACATCTGGATTCATGTTTTTTGAGAAGCAGTTATGTGAAAGAGGGAATACATTTTTTTATCCTATCCCCAAAGAACAATGGGTGGAAATTGAAGAAGAGAAAATGGGCTTGATATTAGAAAAAAATTCTCATAACAATTAGATCTGGTCAAAAGTGAAATGGGTTACTTGTGCTACTAAATTATTTTTCCTTACTAGGGATGTTCAAATGAAAGCTGGGAGAACACATTGTAATGTTGTAGAGGGGATTCTTAGGTAGGGATGATTTAAAGAAGATTCTCTGATATATCTTCAGTTCTCAGTTTTTGTGATAGTCTATGAGCAGTCAAGGTCAGTTCTTTCTCTTTAATGTCCAGCTAATGCCCCTCCATATGTTATACCAATATCTCAGTGCCAGTCAGAGTACAGAATCTGCAAGGTGCCATTTTCATTTGAACTTCTTTGAAAGAAGAAAGAAGAAACTGTAAGGTCAATGAAGTATGGCTTGAAAAAAAAAAAAGTAGACTTGAAAGGAGGATGAAGATGTGTAAACACCTTCTTTAATTCAAGGCCTTAGTTAAAAAAAAATATGATAGTTTCTGGGGAGCATTTTGCATCAGCACCTTTGCCTAGTTTAAACTCCCTGGAACAAAATGCCCCATTACTGGGGACTTCCTTGTGTGCCTCAATGCTCAGATACTTTCCAGACTCCTTTTGCTCGTTGTCTTTCCCCCAGTAGATTGTGAGCTCCCTGAGAGTAGGGATTGTATTCTTCTTACAGTGCCTAGAACATAGTAGGGGCTTAATACATATTTATTGAATTAAGTTCAAATTGAGAAGTCTTACAGTCTTGGACTTCATGTTAAGTTCATTTATGGATGAAATTTCACAAGAGGAACCTAAATCTATCACCTATACTCCAGAAATCATCTAAAAGGGGAACCCAGTCAAATAAGGTTCAAGAAATCCAAGGAGAAGCATTAGTAAACTGTTTCATTAATGCCAGTTCTGCACAAAAAAGAGCCAGAAACTGGATAATTGAGAGCAGCCCTGCCAGGAAATTCAGCATGAGTTCAGATAACCAGGGCAGAAATCTGCAACAGATCTTTAATCAGAAATACCAGAAACTCATAGAAACATCCTGACTGGGGACTCACTATGAGGGGTTGAAAGATGGCAAATCTCTGAGTAGGAACACTAAAGCCTTACAGAACACCAGAGGAAATAGAAGCCACCAGCAAGAACAGAGAACCTGAGGTCAAGATAAGACAAGGGCTCATCACCCCATTTACAAAGATGGAAGCAGGAAGAATCTAGCCTGGCAAAAAGGTTGAAATCTAGGAGATTTAAAGCTGAATGTATGAGTGAAAAAGGAAGACAATGCATGCCCTAAAGTATTATTATAGGTAAAGAGACTCACAAGAGATAAATCCAAAGGAAGAAAACAAAAAATATAAGCAGAACTTAAGAAAGTGGTGAAAAAAATCTTATTCATAAGAGTACAAGAGAACCTTGAAGAAACAAAGCAAGAGAATTCAAATGCTATTATAAATTACAGAAGATATGTGAAGCTAAGACTCAGAAGGAAAACAAGTAGCTTAAACTATCTGAGCAGGAGTTCTGGGGGCAGAACCAAGATGACAGAGTAAAGAATGTACTTAGTTAAGTCCTCCTAACATTCTCCTTCAAACAATTTTAAAATAATAATTCAAATCAAATTTTGGAGTGGCAGAGTCAACAAAAGGTCAGGTTAAGAAATTCTTCTAGTCCAAGATAACTTAGGAGTTTAGAAAAAAAAAAGAAAAGATCTGTGACATGGAGGTAGAGGCTGACCCAAACCTACTGGATGAAGTACCAATGGTTGGACTGTGTGGTGGCAACAGAAACAGTAGAAACTACAGGTATTCCCAATCCAGAGATGGTAAGGAGACCTGGCAAGTGGTCATAAAGAGAGTACAGGAGAACCTTGCATTGGCATTGGACATGGGACCTACTTGGCCACTCCATAGTCTCTGCCCACTTCTGGGTCATTACTCAAGGACAAAGAAGAACACTTTTGGTCAAGAGGAAGGGGAAATGCTGATGGGCAGGATCACTTACTGTCTCAAGTGATCAGGGAACCTGAGGAGTAGTATCAATTGCTATCTTAAGGAATAAGATTCTTCCTGGGTAAGAATTGAAGTATAGACAGGGAGACTACACCTCTCCCTAGATCACAACCTCTTGGAAGCATTGTAACTCACATTCACCTCCAAACAGTCATAAAATAGTGCCCCCAAACAAATTCTGGAACAACAGAATCAGCAAAAAGACAGGGTGAAACAATCGTTTAGTCCACAAAACATGGAAGATCTTCAAGACAGGTATGTTTCTCTCAAGTAAAAAGGAAACAGTCAAGTAAAAGAAACATCCCAGCAAGTCAGCAGCAAGTCCCAAATCAGCAAATCAGTGGGAGATCCTGAAGCCCAGGGTGGAGCAGGAAAACACTAATACCAGGACCCCCATGTGCCTTTACATAGTCAGGGAAACTTGTAGACTCTAGGTCCAAGAACCACCACATGCTTTGACACAGCCCTGGGTAAACAGGCATACTTCAGCAGCCAGACCTCCACATGCTTCTACACAGCCTGGGCAAACAGGTAGATGCCAATCCTATGGGCACCTAAGCAAAGAGGCAGCCACTAGCTCCAGGCCCCTTTCATACTTCAGCATAGTCCTAGGAAATTAGGCAGCCTGCAGAGGTGGGACCACCACATACATCTGCGTAGCTCCAGAAGAGCATAGAAACACCCCTCTGGCCTCAGCACATGCCAGACACAACCACTAGGATCCCAGTTTAGCACCAGCCTCCTACAGCCTCCAGCAGCATCAGCCAATTCCCACCCTGCCCCTTAGCACAGCACCAGACACAAGGGCAACTCCAGGGCAGTACCAGATAACCAGTTAAGGCCTTTAGACACTGGCACAAGAAGCCTAAAACAGACCCTCTTGCACCCTGGGAGCAGAGCTCAAATTTAAAGAAAGGCAAGAGGCAAAAAAAATATATGAGCAAACAACAACAAAAATAATAACAAAGAATATGACCATAGAAAGTTATGGTGACAGGGAAGATCAAGACACAAACTCAGAAGAGGACAACAATGACAAAATAGCTATGGGGAAAACCCAAAGAAAAATGAGAAGTGGTCTCAAGCCCAGAAAGAACTCATGGAAGAGCTCAAGAAAGAGCTTAAAAATTATATGAGAAATAGATGAAAAATTGGGAAAAAATGAGTGAAAATGGAAGAAAATCTAAAATATCTTATGGGAAAAACAATTGACCTGGAAAATATAAAAAAAGAGTTCAAATGAGATATATTTTTAAATGAAAAGGATGGAAGAGAAAGAGGCTCAGAGTAAAATACTCACAGATTGGATAACTTCATAACTAACATGTTAAATTAATTATGCACTTTTAAAAAAAGTTTATAATTCAAAATCATTGTTTCTCTTTTTCTCTTCATTGCTATATATAAAATGTTCATATTTGTTTTGGCTTGTAAGGTTTGGATTAATAAAAATTTTCAATTAAAACAAAATAAAGAAATCTTGTAACCTTGCCTTCCCAAATTTGCCAAGTCCTAGGAGCCTGAGAACTTGGTCTCTTTTCCAACTTAGACAAGATTGACTCAGGGATGGCTCTGAGACAAGAAGTAAAAGAATTATTCATAAAAGGAAGTAGGGAGGCCTTAGGGAGACCATTAGGACTAACTTAATTTAAATATTTTTCTATGCAAGAAGATATTTCACTGAAGAAAAGGATGATATTTTGGAATATCTTGTAATATTATCTTATTTATTATACACTTCTGCCTAAATACTGATAATTACATGCAGTGAAACCCTTGGGAATTCTAAAGAAGGATTATATCTGGGCCCATAGGAATACTGACATGAGGACAGTAGAGAGTAGGAGACTTGGATATTGCACTTCTGCCACAAAAGAATATGCTGTCTCAAGTGGAAAAAGGTTTGTTTGTTTGTTTGGCTGATTTTTTTTTTTTTTTTGCACTTGGCATTTTGCTAATGCCTAGTGCTGTCAGTACCATGGCCAGGGGTAGAGGAAAAAATTGTAGCAGCAACCTTGCTTATCCCTTTTGCTTCATAAAATAGTGAAACTAGCCATAGCTGGGATGCATTGTGTGGTTATTACAGATATTTTGAGGTGCCATGTAGTGAGAACATTTAAGGGAAGAATTAAGTGGTTATCAGATTGATCACTATTATAGACTCCAACTGATTCAGTTTGTAGAACGTGATTCAGACCCAGATAAGCCTTTAGGATGTGGGAAGCATATGTCTTCATTACTTGGGATCCTCTAGGGTCTTTCTGGTGTGGGTATGTTTCTATGTCTTTTATAGTAGTCTGTTCCATTGGAAGGGGAACAGTGGAACTGTGTTATCCCTTTATTTGTCCTTCACTTGGGAATCCAAGCATATACTTGATGTTTTCCTAAACAGCTTTGTAGAATTAGCATTCCAATACAGGCAAATTTGTTACAATAATGCCCTTTTAAGATTTGCAGTATAGGCTGAAAATGTGGATTGAGAGATATTCCAGAGGCTATCTCATCAACCTTGGGGTATGTTTGAGAGTTTCATTTACAATTACTATTACCCTTGTAGATAGCATTCCTCCTTCTTCCTATGTCTATGGTAGGCCTTCTACAGAAAGTTTACATACTCCATGAGTAGCATGTATAACTTCTAAGTCATGACTTTAAGAGTAGTATTAATAATATTGACCCATTTTATTGTCCTTGTGCCACAATAAATTGTAGACTCATCATTTTCTGAGCTTCTTACATCTATTTTCACTCATATTTATAATATGATGAGAATGATCATTGAAAATTTTAGCCAGTGTGAACTTGCATAGAAGATAAAGCCTTTCAAATTCATGACACACCAGGCAAGGGAGACATTGGTGCCAGGGAAATTCAGAGCTAGCTGGTAAACCCTAGGTCTTTCCCCTGATGGAAGATATTCCTTGTTGGGAGAAACCTGATTCAGTGATCACAGTGTTTGGAATATAACATGAAGGATGTTCTCTAGCCATAATTGTTGTCTACCTGTTGTAATGTTAATGGGATGTACGATCTTCCCCTCCCATTAATAGGACTCACATGGAGCTCATTAAGGGAAGTTTACTTAGGGGAAGTTTGCTTGTAGCAAGATTTTCATACTTTTTGCTAGTTTCTAATTAGGCACTGAGTCACAAGGGTTGTGATGCCTTCTGGCTCTGAGAAGTGTATATATACTCTGAAGTGAGGTTTTGCTTTGGGAGCTTGTTTAGGAGAAGGACCTTGTGATTCCCTGGTGGAGACTGAGTAGTTGTATGTTCAGACCCCCAGCTGTTCAGATGTAAGACTCTCTCAATCCAGTGGCATATGTGAAGTTTATAACAACATTGCTTTGATTAAGGCAGTCAGAGTGCTGTCTTTTGGTCTTTATGCTAATTTATCTGTTTGCATTTTCTCTGGTGTTCAGGGTGCTAATGTTTTCTCTGAACTAGTGAATGCAATTAAAGAAGATTGTTGACCCCTTTAAAGTTGCTTTCCTTTAAGAAAAGCAGATCCAAGAACCTGTGCTAGCAGGCCATCCTGGGTATGCTAGGGTGCATGCTGTTATATATGGCATAGTTGGCAGGATCTGCATAAACAAAAAGGAAAGTACGGGGACTGGGATAATTGTTTCCCAGTTGTGGTGGCTATGGTTCTGTGGATCCCCAGGAACAGCAGCAGCCTGAGGGGAAACAGGTAAGTAGCAGTGACTGTAGCAGTTTCCCAAGAACCCAGAGCAGGGCCCCTGGGGAATAACTTCTCCTTCCCCCTCACTACTCCACTAGCACTCCTGAAGAGAGAAGTCAAAGCAGCAGCTGTGGGAGGAAAGCAAGCATGTGGGAAGTGGGGAAGGCCAGAGGCAGAGATGGGACTCAGATGGAGCAGCCCCACCCCAGACTGTAACGTATATTGTATTCAGAGCCCAAGCTGGAGTATCACCTCCCAGACTTTAAAGCAGGAGCTGGAGTGGAAGCAGTGGAAATAGAATGAGGCAGAGAGAGTGTGTCATGGAACCATGGAGCAGGAGCACAGAGCTGCCTGCATCAGGACTCAGGCAAGACCTGGGAATAGTTGACCCCTGTGGGAAGAGGAACCCTGGAGCTCAAAAATCAGCCCAGAGTCAAGGAGGCTTCACAGCAGGGCAGGAGCAGTGAGAGTGCTTTCATGCCATGCCCTCCTAGGATGGTTTGGGACCCAGAGGGTGGAGTTGTTTATGGTGGGAGTGAGGAAGTGCCATAACCCCTGGGGGCCTACCCTGTTGGCTTTGTCACCCAGCCACCTGATTAAGACTTGACCTTGGCTCATTAGAGCATGTGCGCACTTGAGAGTGCAGGACAGAGCCTGCAACAACAGTGTGGGGAGGACACACCCACAAAAGGACTTTATTTCGACATTTTTTTTTGAATTGTGATCTAGGGGTGGAGTATGTTGAATTCTCTGATGTGTTTGTTTAAAGTCTTATGGCCACTCAGGTAATAAATTGTTATATTATATATTTTGTAAATATGAAGCCCATGATGTGTTTATTTCTCTTCAGTTTCCAGGATCCAAGGCCATAAAAATCTCTTGCTCAACTATCTAGGTTGTAAAGTCTAAGTGTTAGATTGTAAAGGTCATTATTCCCATTTTACAGATCAGAAAACTGAGGATCATAGAGGTGAAGGTATTTGGCCATAGTCACAAAGATAGTGACAGAGACAGTATTAGAAACTTGGTCTTCTTTATTTTAAGTTCAGTACTCTGTCCACTATACCAAATGATTGGTCAAATTACTCATGTAATTGTTGAAGAATGGAATGACATACAGTTGGAATGATGAGTGAATAGGGACCTTCTAGGACTAAAGATAGTCGTCATAACTGTACTCTTTCTGTCATATCCAAAATAATATTGCCTATTCTTCATGGAGACAGATGCTTTGGGCATGACTAATGTAACAAAAAGAGAAATCAGGACAGAGCCTTAGTGTTTAGTACTAGCCAATTACATAGAACTACATCCTACTGGTATCAGTGGACAGGAGTTTCATCATATTGGTGGCCTTTTTTTCTTAGATATTCTTGGCAATATTCCTCACAGTACACTATCTTCTAGCATTTTGGGAAGGAAGGTGGGGAATAGAACCATTTTTACTCATTTGACTCTACTGGGTATAATAAGCCTATGGAGTAGATGAGCCAGGCTTACTGAGATGATCGTTTTCTTTTATCATAGAATAGGACCTCCTTAAACTAAAACCAATTCATTTTACTGAAAAAGAAGGCTCCTGTCTCCACTGATCATTAGATCTGTCAGAGATTGAGGGGTAGAAGTACAAGAAAAATTAGATGCAGTCCTGATTCAAAATGTCAGAAAGGACAAGTTCTCTTTTAGATGCAAGGTGGAAAACTGGGGAGCAGTCCTGGAATATGGCATGTAAACTGATCACTAAAAATAGTAGGTATAGCTTTAACAATTGTTATCATGTGACATAAAAACTGAAGGAATGAGGGGGATGCTTAGCTGCTGGAGAAGCAAAAGTACTTGGAATGGAGCTACTCAGAGTTAAATGCTTCCTGAGATAAGATCTGGAAGGCACAGCCACCAGGATGGACTGTGCATATATGAATGTTAGTCAACCAATGTGCATTTGCTAAGTGCTAAAGACCCTTTGGTAAGCTGTAAGAATGTAAAGGAGGGAAAAAACCAAACAAACCAAGATCCCTGCCTTCAAGGAACTCAAGACACATTGTGAATGGGACATAATCTCAAGAAGAATGAAACTAAAAATGGGACAGGGGAAGAACAAATATTGACCTGTGGAAGATGGAATATGGGTTAGGATTGCATGATGACAATGTGTTGGGGTGTGTGTGTGTGTGTGTGTGTGTGTGTGTGTGTATGTATGACAAATGCCCCTTGAACGAGACCTTTTAAGGGGAGCCTGGCATCAGGGAGATTTCTGGCTGTGAGGGGAAACTCATATAGCTTTTACCAAAGAACTAATACCTCTATTTACTTTTTCTGTTTCAAGAAATTTCCTGGTAGTTTTGTGAATTTGTTCCTTGTTATTGGACAGGGCTGAGTCACATTTATGCTCATCCCTGTATTGTTATATGCTTGTAACTTAGTAAACATACAGACAATACATGTATATACACGTAGAGATATGCACATACATATATGTATATCAATTTTTTTCTTTCTCTCTAACTTTTTGGACTGCACTGAAATCTCCAGGGGTGCCATCTCCTGGGACTGGATGGGAACCCCAATAGGACAGTTTGTGTATGATTTCTGAATCACTGTGAGAGCCACAAAGGAACATGAGTGGAAGAGACAGTAGTGATAGTGTTATCAAAGTCTGAAGGTCATCAAACTGTATTTGAAGGAGAGATTTTAAAAAATTATGCAAGAGAATCAGATCCAAGACTGTGAATTCTCTGAATTTTTATCATCCATAGGAAGTCTTATGTGGTATTATTTCTTGCATCTTGGAAAAAAATCCTGAGAGAATAACCCTTGGGGAAAAAGTTCACTTTAATTTTTACAAACCCTACATTCATTAATTCAATTTTCCCTCTAAGTCAATGCCAACATTTTTTATTGTTAACGCTTTGTTAAGCATTAGTATATATGCATCAATTAAACATATTAATTATAACATGGGATCTCTGAGATCTAGAGCCACAAATCTGAAACTTTTAGAGCCAAGAACATTCTGTCTCTAGGTCTTGAATAGTTCTGGACCACACAGCTTTTCCATAGACAGAGTCAATGGAGGACAAGAAAATTCTAATATTTTATTATTCTAGCAATTGCCTTGAGTGCTGTTGTAGCCATCTTCTGGTCAGTCCTGTGTCCTTGGCACCTATAAATATTGATGAGCTAACTCTAATGCTTCTGTGGATACCGAGAACAATTTGGAAACAATTGCTCTATTCCCCTGCATGTTCAAATTGCACATTAAAATAGTTCATGTTATGAAGCAGGGCAGAAAACTGAGATTGTTGTCCTTATTAGTGTTAGAAGCTGTCACTCCTAAAGTTCTATTTTAAACTGCTGCAAATAATATGGTAGTAAGGATAATGGATTTGATGTCAGAAGACCTGAGTTCAAATTTCTGTTTCAACATTTATTATTCTTTGAGTCTGGGCAGGTCACTTCATTTTTCTGAATGTTTTTTCTTTTATCTATAAGATGGACATAACAACACTTGCATTACCTTCCTCATCTGGTAATTGGAAAAACACTTTGTTAAATCTTTAGAACCTATGACAAGGTGAACTGAGATTATACTGAATGTACCTCCCCAGAAAGGGGGTGATCTTGGACACATAATTTCATATCAAAGAACTTCAGGATTTCTTTTTGTTTAAAGTGGGAAATGAACAGGCTGGATTAAACTATTTATGTCTCTTTCAGATCTAAATTCAATCTGTATTGAATTGTATTTAGCTGTAGGCAAAGAACAGGTTCCAGATGAATGATAAAAATGGGATTTATATGGCACTTTAATGTTTGTGAAGTACTTTACAAGTACTATCTCATTTGATTCTCATAACACGCTATGAGAGAGTTCTTCTTATTTTTCCCATTTTACAGATGAATAAATTAAGGATGAAAAGTTAAACAACTTGTTCTGGGGCGTACAACTAAAATGTGTCTGAATCAGAATTTGAATTCAGCTCAGCACTTTTTATCTCCAATTCCAACATTCTGTGCACCATAGTTATTGCCTAGCTGCCTCATTCAATAAGGGACAAACTTAAACCTTACTTAATTCCTCTAAGCTCACGCAGCAAATTAAGAAAGAACCAGAAAGTCCAGCTCTCCCACGTTTTTATTCATTACATTTCATTATTTCATTACAATTCAAATGATATCTTTGGATTTTCAACCAACTCTCTGATCTAAGAAATTATTTTTCAATTTTGCATTCTATTGGAGCAGTAGGTAGAAAGTTCTTGGACTGGAAGTCAGAGGATCTAGTTCAATTCCAATGTTTAACGTTTACTGACTTTAAAACTACGTCTGCATCACTAACCCATCAGAATTTTATCAAAACTTTTAATTTTCTCATTTGTGAAGTGGCAGTATTAATATTTTTTCACTTTGTAACTTATAATTATTTTAATGAGAGCACATTATAAACCATCAAGCATTGTAAAATAAGAGCTATACCCCAGGGCAAGTGTTTCTACTGGCTGAAAAATTCAGATGATTGAATAAACTCTACTACCTTGTCTATCAATCCTGTGGAAGACATAGCATTTCATATTAAAAGCAACTCATGCATCAGTTGGATTCGATCATTCTAGTCGGACTGATATTTCACTGTAACATTAATGATTTGATGACAAAAAGACAGATAAGCACTGTCCAAGTATGGTAGCTTTCATTTTGATCTCTATCTTGGCTTTAATCTCTCCATCATAGCGAAAGTGAATTAGTTTCAGGAAAAGCAGAGAAAACGAAATGATTTTGGAATATACCAAAAGCTTCTGAGCCAAAAAGGCTTAGTCATTGTAAGAAGGTCAATGATTATTTCTACCCAGATGAGTCCAAAATCTATAAATTCGGTAATAGTCTCCAGTCAGAACTTGAGTTATTCATTGCCAGCTGCTTGTAGGATATTTGATCGTATATGCTCTGTCATCAGCTCCAACAGAGAATGCCCCAAATGAACTCATCATCTTCATGACAGTCTGTCTTCTGATTCTCTGCCTTGGCCCTTTCTCATGCCTAGAATGCCTTTTATATACAGCTCGACTTCTGGAGATTTCTGGTTCATTTCAAGGTTTAGTTCGAGTTTCACCACCTGTTCTAGTTTTCTCATGATGGCTCAGTTGTTAGTTCTTTCCCAACAAAATTATTTTGTGTTTATCTTATATGAATAAATAAATACATTTTCAAGTGTTTGTAATTTTTTTTAAATCTAGGCACACATTATTTTACCCCCAGGAGAATCCAAGCTCTTTGAAAACAGATATTATTTCTTTTTTCTTTTTTTTTTTAAATCACCAGAGCCTACTACACTACTACAATACACTATCTGGCACATAATAGGCACTAAATAAAAGTTTTTTGAATTGAATCACATTTTCTCCTAGATCTACATTTTCTTCAAATATCCTTATTGTATTAGATGGATTCACCATCTTTGCAGTCACTCAGGTCACATATCTTAGAGTCATGCTAGACATTCATCTTTTCCTACCTCCAGCACAGGAATCCAATTAGCTGACATTGCCAATTCTAACTCTACAACATAATTTGTATCTATCCCCTTCTTTATCTGGAAAGATTGGGAACTCAGTGTAAGACCTAGTGCCACCTTGATGAGCACCGAGGGACTACAATTCCCACACACCTAGGACAGAGTTATTGTAATTACTAAATAGTAATTGTTTCTCTTTCACTCAGGGACCCCGAGGGTCTTCCCCTCCCAGTTTGATTGTTTTGTTTTTGATTAAAAAAGCCATCCCTTGAGTAACTACTTAAAGAAACCTATTTATTGAATGGATATATCTCACTCAAAGTGAGAATGCCAGGGTCTCACATTGCATCCTGGGGCATCTCCAGTTGTTCTGATGAATATCAGGCCAACTGAACCAAGATGGCTCAGGAGAAGAAATGAGGCTAGTGACCTTGCACAGTCCTCCCTCACTCAAATCAAAGTCAACTGCAGGTCATGTCATCACCTTGATGTCATGGTCCTCTTTGAGAATGAAGGACAAACACAACAACAACAAACAACAATCTTCTCTATTTCTGCTTATGATGCCAACAACATCCTTCAAGTCTTCAAGAATCATCTTTGACTTCAACTCTTCCTCTACTTTCATAGCTAACCTAACTCATATCTCCCAGTAAATGTTAATCTCCACAACTTCTCTCAAATTTGTTCCCATCTCTCCATTCACATGTCCATTGCTTGGCTTTTATGCCAATCTAAAATTCTAGATCCATCTAATGGCCTCCTAATTCATCACTCTGCTTCTAGTCTTTCCTCTCTCTAATACATCTTTTATATAGTTGCCAAAATAATATTTTTAATGCACAGGGCTGTCCACATCAATCTTCTGGTCAAAATTCTTCAGAAAAAAAAGGCCTGGAAACAAGTCAATGTCCATTGATTGGGGAATGGCTAAAAAAAACCCCATTAGTATTCGACTATAAAGAAATATTATATTTTAAGAAATTCTTAATATTAAGAATATAAAGAATATAGAGACGCATGAGAAGATTTATATGAAATGTACAGATTTCCAATAAGGAAAACAATATGCATGATGCTAATTATAGAAAAGGGAAAAGCAGAAACCAAAAAATACCAAATGCTGTGTAATTATTAAGACACCTTGACTCTAAAAAAGGGGGCAAGAAAATTCTCTCTCATTTCTTTGCAGAAATGGGGGGAGGTGAAGAAGAGGAACTATGAGTATGGTACATTGCATATCTGATTCAGTTGATGCATTATTTAGTTTTTACTGAATTGCTTCTCCCCTCTCATTACTTTTATTCTTTGTTGCCAGGGTGGTTCTGCAGGTAGGGGAGGGATATCTTGGAAATTAAACACACGGTATCATTTCCCAGTCTCAGGAGATGGATGATTAGGAATTTCTCTGAACCTTATCCCTTTAGGTAACACTCCAAAGTAGGAATTATGTGTAGTAGATAAAGGAATTTCATCTCTTTCCATAGTCTGATACAAATAAACCTAACAATGTAACAACCCAATAAACCAACAATAGGATAGGCTATTTCTTAATTCCTAATGCACTTACGCAGCAACTGCCTCTCCTATTGACCCCACATTTCAGAAGAGCAAGCAAAAGGACTCATGTCTGCCTCTTTTCCCTACTCCATTATGGAGAAAGACAGAATTATTCTTTGTTTCAGAAGGCAAGGTGGCAGAATGCCGGGTAACAGGGATTAGCCAAAGAACTGAGGACCACAGGAAACTGGGACAGGACTCAAATGTGTGGTGGGCTCCACAAGACCCAGAAAAAATGAGATTGATTGACATTCAGATGAAGCCAGTTCTATTCCCTAGAAGGGACTTGGGGCAGAGACTGATTTGAATCAAAATTGTGTTTCCTAGAATGGGAGGAAACTAAGAAAGCTTAGAAGTTCATCCTCTGGTGAAATCATCATTAAAAAGAAAGAGAGGGTGGGCAATAGGAGAATATAAGAAAAAAAAGACTAAAATTACCAAAGATCTCAAGAAGAAGAAAATTCAGTTGAAGATATTACATATAAGCAGATAAAAGAGTAAGGCAAATGTTATTAATGGAAAGGATTATGACTTTCAGATGGGTTAAATGAGTCCAAGTATCTCTAAATAAATATTTCAAGAAAAAGAAAAGATTAAATACTTATGAGGATTTTGGGATTCTCAAGAGAGCATGGAACCACAGAAGGATCTTCCTGAATGATTCAAGAAAGAAATAAAAATTGTCAGTGTAGAATTAATGGATTGTACAGCAGAGATAATTGACAGAATAGAAAAACTTGAATCTACAATGGTAATCCTCTTCAAAGAAACAAAAGAGAGAACTGATTGGAAATGCAAATACATAGAAGTTGTTTTTTCCTCTTTCATTTTCACAGAGGTCCAGTGATATCATGGGGATGATGTGTTGCCCACGAACTGGATTTAAGTGAGGCACCGCTGTACTAAGTTGTCGGCTTCATTATTTCTTTAAGAGTCATTGAAATCCAATGGTAAAAAAAAAAAAAAAAAAAAATCAAAATGACTGGTGATGACCTGAGATGCAGTGAAGACTTTGGAGTCTTCAATGGCTGACCAAGCTCTATGAACTCTACAGTACCTACTCCAGCTGCCTTCATGGTCATTGGAACAAATTGTTCTCATCTACCTATTCCACTTGGGAAAGTCTTCAAATGCCTGAGGTAGAGATCTCCTATTTCATAATCAGATTTAAGAACTGTTAGCTACCCTGGCTTAGCCTGTCTGCCAAGACATTTTTATTGGGGTGTGTCCTAAGGACAGTATGGAAGAAGAGGAGCAAAAATCAACAAAATTTAAAGAAAACACTATGACTATGTAAGCAAAATATATTGATTTCTAAGACAGGTTTCACAGAGGTACCTTAAAGATTACAGATCTACCAGAAGAAAATTCCAAGGAAAAAGCTTAAACACTGTAATGCAAGAAAAAATTCAAGAAAACTTCTCAGAACTTCTAAACACAGAAAATAAAGCACCAATTAAAAACATCTGCAGATATAGTCCAGGAAAAACAACAACAACACATCTGGTGCTAACTCCAAGACACATTGCCATTAAATTGAGTAATTCAACTGACAAACAACTAATTCTGTAAGTAATCAGAATAAAGATCTTTAAAAATAAGGTGAATAAATTTAAGACTATTTGTAGCCAGTAGAAAATATAAGAGGAAATAATCTGAAATGATATACTATACAATCATTTGCTTAAATGTCAATGAAAAATATCATTCAGTTGAAAAAGAAAGCATTGAAAGCAATCCTACAAAGAAAATGGGACCTGAACAGACTATTTACTTTGCAAATAATCCAAACAACAGAAAGACAAGAAAGGTAAGAAAAGGTAAGAAAAGTTTTGAGGTTCATCCTCTGGTGAAATTATCATTATAAAGAGAGTGTACAATAGGGGAATATGGAAGGAAAAGGTAACAAATTAATTTTAAAAAGAGAAAGATACTTATGAAATTAAAACAATAACAAGAATAACAAGACAAGCAATGACAGGGAAATTTGAGAGACTTTATTCTAAAAAGCACACAATGAGAACAAGGTGAAAACAAAGTGTAAATGAAAGAAAATAATGGTGGAGGAATCCATTTGAAACACCATGGATTAAACTTCACAACATTCTACTTACAGAGGAATCAAAGTTATCTTCTGTGACTAAATTGCTGAATGAGAGAACACATAAAGTGGGTATAGAGAAAGAAGTAGGATATATTCTCATGAAGTCAGCATTAAACAATGATGGGAAAATAACTTTTATTGTAGTGTCTTAGAAAGAAGAGTGACAGCAGAAGAATGGATGTGGTGGCGAAAGGAGGCATTAAATCAGGGAAAAAAGGGGGATAATCTCAACTCAGTGGTGAGAGGAGGGAACACTGATGAATAGAAGAATGGGGAGAGAGGAATATTCTGTAGTAGGAGACCTTATAATGGCTATAATTTTTAGGTATTGCTGATTAGCAAGGCCATGACCTCTGAGAGTATTGTCTCTCCCTCCATAGACAGAATCCATGTGAAACATGATCATGGATTAGGCAAGCAGTAGTAATTACTAGTAGTAATGAATCAGGAACACAGAGTCCTACTATGAAGCAATAATTCTGCCTTCTCTAATTCACTCCTAGACATAAAACCATAATGGCACAGAATAAATATGAAAAGCTAGAAGAGAATTCTCTATGCTTCAAGTAAGTAAAAAAAAACCACAACAATTTTTGAACACTTAATTTATAAATGAACCATGTGTTCAAATGGGCTCCAATGGGAATATGATTCTAGAATTTTTTCATCTGTGAAGGTAATTGTTCTTTGTTCCCAAATTTTGTAACACCAGAGAGGAAAACAGAAACCTGTAGTTATACATTTTTCAACTGGGATGAGAAATACAAAAAACAAAAGAAAACCCCCCAAAACAACCCATGGTCAAATCAACTGCTAAAGGCAAATTTAGTTGGGTGGGGGAGGGTGGAATCCCTTAAACCCTGAGAGGCTGCTTGCTTCTGGAGAGGCTATCACCTGAGAAGAGGGAGGAGTGAGTATAGAAGCACCTCGTGGTCCTTTCTTATTTCAACCTTTATTACTAACTAGGTATTAGATCAGTGGTTTCTAGGTCACTGAAAGCATGTAAATCCTATTACCACCTCCAAAGTTTTGGAGCCTTCAGGCAAAGCTCTGTTCAGCCCACCCTAGTTACAATTTCAGGTAAATGATCTAAGGATCTTCTTAAGCAGATGTACAAGTTTAGAGTTAAGGCACTACTTCTGTTCCATATAATAACAATAGTGATTTAAAAAACAACAGCAATAATAATAGCAAATATTCATATAGCACTTACTGTGTGTCAGGTGCCATGCTAAATACTTAACGATTTTTATCTCATTTGATCCTTACAACCCTGGGAGGTAGATGCTATTGCTATACCCATTTCACAGATGAAGAAACGGAGGTAAACAGAGGTTAAGTAATTTGTCCAGGGTCACACAGTCCTTAAAAGCTGCATCTCAGAAGGTACTTTACTACAAAAGCCTGTTATAAATGGGAACTATCTATAGCCGACAAAATAATACTATGGCACACCAGGATCTAAATAGAACTTTATGGATCAGCCTGGAAATCTAACCAACATTTGTGATATCTCCTGTTTAGGCCTCTTCAAAAATGACAACAGCCAGAGTGGTGATAAGTTTCTATTATCTCATTCAGTTTTACTGTATGAGGCAAACTGTAACAATCTATTCCTCCCAACAAATCAGGTATGGATTAATATGACTTTTACTGGGGCCAGAGCAATCAGGGGATATAACCAACTTGTATGGATGCTAATGCTTCTCTGAGAAAAGATAAAGCTTAGGAGATGAATTCCTAGATAGATAAATCCTTGGAGGGGAGTGTATTTATTTAGCATGAGAAATTGGAAGTCTCAGAAAGACAAAACTGGGCTGAGGTAAGAGAGAATGGAATTTAGAAAGATTTTTTTAGGGAAATTACAAGTGAGAAAGGGTTTAAGAAGGTTCTTGAGTAAGGGATCCTCAGGGAAAATTATTAGAGTATTAATTAGAAATTTTGGTGCCAGAAGCTAATGGTTTGTTTTTGTTTGATTTTTTGTTTTTTGTTTTTTTTTTTGGAAGGGAGTGCAATTAAAAAAAAAATGAGATAGTTGATTCTGGTCAGACCCATATTGGGAGTGTGTATTCGAGACAGGAGATAGCTGACTTGTCCTTAGGAGAGTCTAGTCCCAGAATCTTCTAGCAAGGTAGAAGTGACAAAGAAGATACATGGTAATTGTTGTTGTATTTGTCCTTCATTCTCAAAGAGGACCAGGAAATTAAAATGATGACATAACTTGCAGTTGACTTTGATTTGAGTGAGGGAGGGCTGTGCAAGATCATCAACCTCACTTTCTTCTCCTGAGCCATCTGGGTTCAGTGGCATGATATTCATCAGGAAGAATGGAGATGGCCCAGGATGCAATGGGAGATCCTGGCCCTTTACATTAAATTACTCAAGGGATGGCTTCTTTAGTAAAAAAAAAAATCAAACTGGGAGGGGAAGACTTTCAGAGTTCCTGGGTAAAATAGAAACAATTGCTATTTAGTTATTACATGGTAGTAGACTAAGAATGTCAAGAGATAGGCATTTTGTAAGAATTTTAGACTGGAAGACCACTTCAAGGAGGAAGTACACTCCTCAACCAAGCCCCAGATGACCCACTCAAGTTATGGCACTTGAAACAATCAAGGCACTGTGTAGCCAGAAAGAAAAAGATGGCTTACTCAGGAAAATTCCATGAGCAGAATCCAAGGACTTCATCAAACTGCAGTTCAGGTAAGCAAGTAACAAGGAGAGTAGTTTCAACCTAGAACTAAAGCATCAAATTGGGGTTGGAGATGGAAAGAAATTTGCTTTTTCAGTGATTCAGGAAACAAAGATAAGTGAAACTTCGTTCCAACAAAAATGAAGCTATTGGGAGAGGATTCTGGGAAGATGGCAGAGTAGGTCAGAAAATTCCATGTTCTCGAGATTTTCCCCCACAAGAGTTAAAATAGCACCTTAGAGAGAACAAAGTGTGGGTGGAGATAAATAAGGATAGGGGCGTAAAAGCTGTCTTCCTGGGACAATTCAAGAAGTTTGGAAGAAAAATCTCAGGAAAGCTTGATATAGGGGGCAGAGCCAAGATGGTGGAATAAAATCACAGACTTTCTAGACTACTCCCTTCAAGCCCAGTAAAATACATGTAAAAAATGACTCTAAACAAATTGTGCAGCTGCAGAACTCACTGAATGATGGAGCAAAGCAAATCTCCAGCCTGAGACATCCTGGAAGATTGCTGGGAAGTGTCTATTGCATCACACTGGAAACAGAGTGTAGTCCAGTGTGGGCCGTGATGGCACAGAGGGGACCTGAGCAGGCCTTGGGGGGACTGAATCTCTCACACCTGTAGTGGTTTCCAGACTTCACAACCACAAAATCCTGAGGACAAATTGGAAGGTCAGGGGAAAAAAACCTGTGGGACCTGTGTGAGAGAATAGAGTGGTTTGGCCCCAGCCCCAGGGAGGCAGAGGAGGAAGAGAACAGAGGAACTTGTCGCAGCCACAGTTGCAACAGGGGCAGCTGCAGCCACTGTTTCTGGAACTTTAGATACACAGATTGTGGGGGGATCAAGCGTCTGACAGTACACCCCCCCCAACCCCACTGGAAGCAGAGAACTACCTTGACAAAGAACTCAAAAGTCAAGTAAAAGGCTGAGGAAATGAGTAAAAGCCAAAAAAAGAATCAAACTATAGAATCTTACTTCAGTGACAAGGAAGATCAGGGCATGCTAACAGAAGACGACAAAGTCAAAGCTCCCCATCCAAAGCCTCCAAGAAAAATATGAACTGATCTCAGGCCATGGAAGAGCTCAAAAAGGATTTTGAAAATCAAACAAGAGAAGTAGAGCAAAAATTGGGAAGAGGAATGAGAAAGATGCAAGAAAATCATGAAAAATGAGTCAACTGTTTGCTAAAAGAGACCCCAAAAAGTGCTGAAGAAGGTAACACTTTAAAAAATAGACTAACCCAAATGGCAAAAGAGATTCAAAAAGCCAATGAGGAAAAGAATGCCCTAAAAAGCAGAATTGGTTAGATGGAAAAGGAGGTGCAAAAACTCACTGAAGAAAATAATTCCTTAAAGATTAGAATGCAACAGGTGGAAGCTAATGACTTTATGAAAAATCAAGAAATTATAAAACAAAACCAAAGGAATGAAAAAATAGAAGACAATGTGAAATATCTCATTGGAAAAACAACTGACCTTGAAAATAGATCCAGGAGAGGCAATATAAAAATTATTGGACTACCTGAAAACCATGATGAACAAAAAGACATCTTTCAAGAAATTATCAAGGAAAACTGCCCTGATATTCTAGAACCAGAGGGTAAAATAAATATTGAAAGAATCCACTGATCTCCTTCTGAAAGAGATCCCAAAAGATAAACTCTTAGGAATATAGTAGCCAAATTCCAGAGCTCCCAGGTCAAGGAGAAAATATTGCAAGCAATCAAAAAGAAACAATTCAAGTATTGTGGAAATACAATCAAGATAACTCAAGATCTAGCAGCTTCTACATTAAGGGATCACAGAGCTTGGAATATAATATTCTAGAGGTTAAAGGAACTAGAATTAAAATCAGGAATCACCTACCCAGCAAAACTGAGTATAATACTTCAGGAGAAAAAAATGATCATTCAATGACGTAGAGGACTTTTAAGCATTCTTGATGAAAAGATCAGAGCTGAATAGAAAATCTGACTTTTAAACACAAGAATCAAGAGAAGCACAAAAAGATAAAAAAAGAAAGAGAAATCATAAGAGACTTACTAAAACTGACCTGTTTACATTCTTATATGGAAAGATAACATTTGTAACTCTTGAGACTTCTCTTAGTATTAGGGTAGTTGGAGGGATTATATACATATAGACAGAGGGCATAGGATGAGTTGAATAGGGAAGGGATGATATCTAAATAAATAAAATTAAGGGGTGATAAAGGAATATATAGGGAGGAGAAAGAGAAATAGAATGGGGAAAATTATTTCTCATATAAAAGAGGCAAGAAAAAGCATTTTCAATGGAGAGGAAGAGGGGGGCAGGGACAGGGAAAAAGTGAACCTTACCCTCATCGCATTTGGGTTAAGGAGGGACTAATATGAACACTCAAATTAGTATGAAAATCTATCTTACACTACAGGAAAGTAGGAGAGAAGGGGATAAGTAGAGTGTAGGGAGATGATAGAAGGGAGGGCAAATGGGAGGAGAGGGTAATTAGAAGTAAACACTTTTGAGGGGGGAATAGGACCAAAAGAGAGAATAGAATAAATGGGGGGCAGGATAGGATGGAGGGAAATGTAATTAGTCTTTCACAACATGATTTTTATGGAAGTCTTTTGCATAACCACACATGTATAACTTATATTGAATTGCTTGCTTTCTCAGTGGGGATGTGTGGGGAATGAGGAACAGAGAGAAGTTGGAACTTAAAGTTTTAAAAACAAATGTTAAAAATTGTTTTTACATGTGACTGGGAGATAAGATATACAGGTAATGTGGTATAGATATCTATTTTGCCCTACAAGAAAATAAGGGAGATGGGGATAAGGGAAGGGAGGGGTGTGATAGAAGGGAGGGCAGAGTGGCAGAAGAGATAGTCAGAATGTACTCTCTTTTAGGGTGCGCATAGTGGAGAGGTGGGGAGAAAATTTGGAACTCAAAATATTGTGGAAATGAATGTTGAAAATTAAAAATAAATAAATTAATTAAAAAAAAGAAAAATCTCAGGATCAAATTTGGTTCCTGTGAAGGGTAAACATCTGTAGGTTGGGTTCCTTTGAACAACAAGAGGCAAGCCACTTAAACAACAAGTGGCAAGCCTTGGGGTGAGTTGTTTTGAGAGGCTGCCTTGGCTCCAGCCGTAGGAACATTCCTCCACCCACAGTGGGGAGATTTCATCCCAGGAAGATTGAGGGAACCTGTGCTGATAAGGAATGCCAGATCCAGCTGTGTTGTGAAGAGTGGCAGGGGTGAGAAGGATCCAGCACACACCAAGTGAGTGAAGAAGCACAGGAGCCAAAAGCCTCTGGCTTTGGGCACTTATAGGATGCTGGATATTTGGCTTTGGTTCCAAGCTAGAGGCAAGAACTGAAGATTTGGGGCAAGAGGCACCATTTCCCTCACCCCAGGTGTAGAGGTGATTTCAAAAATTAAACTATAGCCACAAAGAAAAAAATGCACAGGCAAAGGAGAAAAAATCCAACTGTTATGGGAACAGAGGGGAAACCTCCAGAGAGTAATGTCAAATGATCACCTGCCCAAAAAATTTGTAGAAGATCTTAAAAAAGACTTCAAAAATCAAATGAATCAAATGAAAATGGAGGAAAAAACTAAAAAACTAAAAAAAAATGCAAGAAAAACAAGAATGTTAAGAAAGGAAAGTCAAACAGTTAGAAAAACAGATCCAGAATCTTAAGGAAGAAAATGACACCTTGAAAACCGGACAAAGTGAAGCCAGTAAAATTATAAGAGATTAAGAAATAATGAAACAAAATATGAATGATGAAAAAATGGAAGAGAAAGTTAAACATCTTATAAGAAAAGCAACATATTTGGAGAATAAATCAAGAAGAGAAAATATAAAAAATTGGGCTAACTAAAATTATCGTAAAAAAGAATCTTGATGCAATAATACAAGAAGTAATTAAAGAAAATTGTCCTGAGGCATTAGAACAAGAGGGAAGTAGAAATAGAAAAAATTCATTGATCACCACTTAAAAGAGATCCTATGAGGAAAACTCATAGGAATATCATAATCAAATTCTGAAACCCCCCAGCTCACAGGTAAAATATTAAAAGCATCAAGATGAAAACAATTCAAGTATGATGGAGCTACAATTAGAGTTATACAAGATCTAGCAGCAAAGACATTAAAGGACTGCAGGTCTTGGAAAGCAATATATCGAAGAGTGAAAAGAACTGGGGCTCTGGCAAAAAATATCATACCTGGCAAAGTTACACTATTATTCAGAAAGGAAAAAATGAACATTTGATAAACTCTCAGACTTTCACGACTTCATGAACAAAAATTCTAAACTTAATATAAGATTCTATAATACAAAAACCAAGAGAAATATAAGGTATATACCAAAGACTGATGGTAACGGATTCATAGACAGTTTACCCTATATACATATATACATACATACATACATACATACATATATATATATATCAAACATATGTCTAAAACTCTTATTCATAATTGGTTTGCTCATAACAAAGATTGGGGTAAACCTATGATATTAATTTAAAAAGTAAAACCATTTAGGAATAGCTAAAAAGAGTAATTATTTTATACAAAAGAAGTGCAACAGGAAGAAGTGATACAGAGGAATTAGATGAGGGAGAAGGGTTGGTAGTTCTGGTACTTTCATTGGAAATGGATTTAAGAGGGAACAATACATACATATTAAAAAGAATAAAAAAATCTTATACATTCAAAGGAAATAAGATGGTAGGGGCACAGGGAGTGTGGAGAGGATAAGGGAGAGATTTTTAGAGGGGAGGGTGAGGATATAGGTAAAAGAGAGTTATAGAAGAGTGTTTAGATTTATGGGAATGGGAAGATAGGGGAGGGATTCTTGGAGAGGGGTAGGCAAGTATAATATGAGGGCAAGGTAGTGGGTGGAAGTTAAGTAGAGGAGGTAGGAGGGATAGGGAACAAGAGATACGCACAAATATAAAAACCAAAGATCAGGTGTTGAGTAAGTTTGGGAAAATAGATGTCTATATATGTATGCATATATGTATATGTGTATGTGTGTGTATCTATAGCTATAAAGACACATATCTGAACTTCACTGTAGCCTTCTGAGGAGGTAGGGTGAAGGGGAAAAAAGAAGAAAGGAAAAAAGTGCATAGCAGAACAAAAGAACTCACAAGGTAGCAAAGAAAAGATGGACAATTTTTAACACAATGTGTATTATTTATCATAGAAGTTTTCTTGAAATTAAAATATATTGTTACATAATTTGAATCGTGTCATATTCTGGTATGCACATGACATTTTTTTTTCTTTTTAACCTTGTATTTAAGTTCCTATATTTAAATTTATGATGTGTGTTTTTGTTTCTTTTCTCTATTCGGTATTTGTATTCTGGTTTTTGAGTCAAAATTTCAAAAAATGAAGTTTTCAGTGGTGAGTATCCTCTTCTCCTCAATGTCATACATCATAGTACCTCAGAAATATTCTCCATTTTTTTTCTCTTTTGCTTTAGTCTTAGAAGATGACATGGTCCTTTTCCTTGCCAACATCAATCCTCCTCCTCCTTCAGTCCTCTTATTTCCTTTTGGAAACTTGTCCTCTCCAATTATTTCTCCTCTTTGCCTAAGTTTCAGTATCACTCTTGTCTCTTTTATGGACTCATTCCTTGCTACTTACACATATGCCCAGATATCCTGACACCATCTCAACCTATTGTCCCATCTACCTGTGACTGCCAAACTCATATAATGACTATAAGGTAGAGATGAGTGAACTATCAAGAAGGAAAGTATTATCAAAGATATCAGTCAACAAAGGCAACTAACTGATCAGGATGTGAACTAGGATGGGCATGGAAGTAATGATTAAAGCATCCTGTACAAAGCAGATGGTGAATAAATGTTTACTAAATGAGTATAAGAGTTGAGAAACCTGATTAAAAATCTATCTGAAATCGTATACAGTTTGTATTCAGAGAATAAAACTAGTCCCTGTAACTGAACTAGTTCTTTACCTTCATGAGAAGTATTCTGAAATGGAAAGAACCTAGTTTTGGAGTCAGAAGACTGGAATTCAAATCTTGCCACTGTTTTTATGAGTTACCTTGGTCAAGTTATTAACCTTTCTTGGCCTCAATTTCCTCATTTGCAATATGAGGAGTACTAATCTAAAATTCCTCTAAGTTCTCTTACTGCTCTGAACCTGTGATCCCATGTAGATTGTGCACTCAAAAAAAAAATGACATCTTCTTTGGCTAGGGAACGAGCATTTTCTTATTTGAGGTGGCTTGACAAATTCTATTCACCAATCTGTGGCTTTCTTTAAAGACTGGTATCAAAACTCTACACCTTCAGAATGCCTCACTGTAGTCAATCCTTTGTTTTGCATCTCCCTGATTTTGAGGATTAAAGTTATTAGACTATTATACTTCATTTTCCTTCAACAGCACCACCTCCTTCTCCTTCTTTTTCTCCTCCTCCTTGACCTTCTTCTTCTCCAACTCCTTTTTCTTTTTCAGATTTTCCCCAAGACTGGGTCTCCCTATTTGCCCAGGCTTGAAGTGCAATGGGCTCTCAAAAAGTCAACTCTATACCTCTTGACTTGCTCTGTTTCATACATGTGCTAGTTGGATCCTTATTAGGCAGCCTGGTGGCTCCCCCCTTCTCATGGAGGATTGCCACGATTGGTGGTAGACTAAATACCTTATCAGCTTAAGTTACTGCTACTCAGACCTCTTCGGTACACGTGATGTCTTAGTCTGGCCAGTGTCAGGGATTACAGAAAAGTGCTATGATGCCTAGAACTATGATACACTTCATGAGTTGATTTTAATTCCTATCACATTTTTGTATGGGTATTCTTGTCTTCCAGATATACTGAAAAATCCTTGGGGAGGAGGTTAGTACACCTTTTACCTTTTTTTAATTTTTTTGCATCTTCTAAGAGCACACAATCAAGATGCCATAAATGCTTAACTCAATCAGTGGCACTATTTAGCAAGAACTTTTCAAAAGTTTTCCGTATCGACAGGAGCTATTATAATTTTGAAAGACTTTAGATCTATCATTGGGCTTCATCAATACCCCAGTCAATACATAATACATAAGTACATAGTCAGTACATATAGTACAATGCTATAGGAATCTCATGGCTCCTTTAAAAAGTCTTACAGATTTTCTCTTTCATTCTTACATACCTTTAGATTCATGGTTGATGGGAATGTTTTGTGTCAGCCAATCCCAAGTCCCCATAGAATATATATATTTTTTGCAATTCCCTATGAATTGACCCTATGCCTCAGTGCCATTATAAATGTTTCATAGCTTCCTTTGTTTACACACACACTTTTCTATTTCTTGTCTTATTTTAGTAACCTCTGAGATGCCTGGATAGCTGTCTTTGGGGGCAATTTCTCTCCCATTCTCAATTTTCTTTCTCACTCTCTACCTACAATTTTATGAGATTTTTTTCCCCAGAAAATTGCTTCTCTATGGAAGATCCTGCTATCTTGGGCAAAATGGTCAGGCAGCAGAAACTGCAATTTGGCCCTTTCTGAGGGGAGATCTAATTACCCAGCTGGAGCTAGAGAATACAAACATTTTCATTCTGGACAGCACTTATCTATTTTTTGCAAGTGCATCACTTTAGAAAGCTACTTGCTCAGCTAATCTGTAACTGTCATGGAAATATAATTTTTTTCCCTCCTCCAAACCAATAACAGACACCTGGTATGACTGGCTTATGCACCCATGCATTCAAGTCTAGCTGTTTCCATGGAAACCCATCAAGCTGTTGTGCAATGTTTCAAGCATCCTGCCACTTTTCCCTCTTCCTGCCTCTCCATCTTTTTCATGCACTTGCATGTGTAGTGGAACATTTTCAGCAACATTTTCTTATATGTGTTTTCCCTTTCCTTGGTTCTTTCAAAACATAGTGTAGTACAGCAGAAAGAGGACTGGATTTGTTGTAAGAGGACCCAAGTTCAAAGTTCTGTTTCTGCCACTTGGGTATGACCTTGGGTAAGTCATTAATCTATCTGGGAATTATTTGGTTATTTTTCTTAAATCTGTAAAAATAAGGTGTTGAACAAGATAGTTTTCAAGTCGCCTCCTGGTTTAAGTAAAGAGTCACTTTCAAGATCTCAGACTCCTCTAGAGTACATTCATCCAATATAACTGTACATATTTCTTTTTGTAAAATGTTTAGAAAAAGAAAAGGTGATTAAATGAAATTGAAACACAATCAACCAATCAGAATTGTTCCTTTCTAAATGAGGATTTTTTCAGAATCAAAAATTCCAATGTTGGCAGAAATAAGACTTAGTTTTGATTAGCAATCCTACTTTCCTCTGGTGAGTTTACATATTAGGAGAGAACAAATAAATTCCAAAAAGAGGTGGTCAAATATAGTAATACCTCAAATATGGGGATGTAGAACTTCCAGTAACCTCAATCATTAGAACAATGCTCAGTCTAGAAGTAATTGAAAAAAGCATCTTAGCAAAGTGCCTAAAATGTTCCATACCTTTTGAACTTTGCCATACAGCCTAAGAAGTTAAAGACAGAAAAGTCCCACAAAACCCAAAATATTTAAAGTATTAGTTTTTGTAGAAAGAAAGAACTGTGAAAAAGTCAATTCTTATTAGTTGGGGAAAGAACTAAACATGAATATAATGGACTTTTTGTTTTGAGAAATTATGAAAAATTCATGGAAGATATATGATCTGATGCAAAATGAAACAAACAGAACCAAGAAAATGGTAACCATTTAACAAGAGAACAAAAATGAAATTGAATGCTGTGTAATTATGATTATGAAGCTATTATACAAAGAGAAGAGGAAAAAAAAAACACCTGTCTTTCACCTTTGCAGAGGCAGTGGGATTCTGGTTGTGGACTGCAGCATGTGACAATCTGTGCTGAACTGTCTTTCCTTTCTTTCTTTTTTTAAAGTTACAATGCTCTAGGGAGGGAAAGGGGGAGGAACTATTTGGGATTTAAGGCAATGGAAAAGCAAAATACATTAACAATCTAAACGAAACAAAAGCAATGAGGAAAATGCCTTTCACAAATTCGCAAGTTCACTCTTGTATGTATGGTGAGGAACCACATTCAGGACCATTGATGGTAACTGACAAAATCTTAGAAAGAATCCTGAAAGACTAGATATGAAAACTGTTTTCACTATTTTTTTTTAATGAATCAACTGACATTTACAAAGTGCCAAACTAATTCCAGATACTGTGCTAGACAGTAAAACTCTTTTTTTTCAGCATCCCTCAAAATTGCAGCCTCCCTTTCCTGGAGTAGCTCCACAGTGTTTCCAAAGGCAAGGAAGTTGTTCTATAAATGGCTCTTATATATATTGAAAATTTTTGATTCAGTGGCATTCATTCCTCAGCTCTGAATAAGTTATAAAATCCAGGGGAGCAGCTTGAGAGTTAAGTTCATATATTTTCATAGTCATTAAAACATTTGGAAATTTCTGCCCTCATGATGGTATGGTTTGTAAATATTTTATTTACATTGTTTCCCCTGCCAATCAGGATGAAAGTTGCAGAGAGAACAGGAAAAACTACTTTCCAAAACTAGTATTAAATTCATGGACCTTATTATCTCTGGAGGTGAAATTCATTATGAACATGCAAACAGCTTAAAAAATTATATAAATTCCAAATGACAGATTTCTGGATGTATTATGAAGGGAAACAAGGGCATTTGAGATTATATCCCAAGCCTTTGAGATTCATGGCAGGGATAATGCTGCCTGATCTCTTGGTGCCCTTATCAGAAACAGGGAAACTGGGATATTTCAGCAATAGGGTTTAATCCTAAAAATCATAGGTTTCAAAGCTGGGAGAATCATTAGAAATCATCTAACCCAACCCATTCATTTTATAGAAGAAGCAGCAGTTTCCCGGAGAGAATGAGGGGCATATCCAAGTTCACACAGGTAATGAGTAGTAGGACCAGGACTCAATTCTAGGTCCTCAGGCTTCACTCTGAGTATTCTTAATCTATCGTGGCCATTCTAATTTTGCCCATTTGTAGTTTGAAAGGTCTTTTCCTCTCAATGATATGTTTCTAAGTCTAACAACTTTCTAGGGTCATTAATTCAGAGCCATCATTACAACCAATAAAATTTTCTTTATTGAATCTTCCCCCAAACAAGAGGTTAACTTTTTTGTGTCACCCCCCCCCACCCCTTCCCCTGCTTTGACAGTCTGGAAAAAATCACAGACCTGTTTCTCAGAATAATGTTTCTAAATAATTGAAGGAAATATCAAAGAAATAAATGTCAATTAGAGGATGGTGAAAATAATGATGTATTTTTTTTTTGCTTCCAAATACTTGGGCCCCCTGAAATCTGCCTATGCTGCCCGTAGGGGTTTGTGGATCCCACATTAAGGATCTCTACCCTAAAGCAAGAACAGAAGACCAATGTGGTCCAGTTCAAAGAGTACCAGAGTGATCATTGGTGGACCTGGATTTCAATGTTAACTGTGATCCTGCCTTTATGGTCCAAGAAGCCTTTCAATTCTAAAATCTATGATCCTGTGGGAATCTGTAATAACGTAATTAATTGCTACTCGAGTTTAAAATGTGTCCTTTAAAGATGAAACAGAATTTAAGAATATCTCAGAAGAGTAAGTACATTTTTATATCATTTGATGTGCTTGGTTCTTCTAGTGTTAAAGCAGAACTACAGATAGGAAATAGTTTACTTAAGCATCGGTCCTATCCTTTAACATGACTGCTAGTTGCCTTTAGCGCGATTGCATCTGACCTTGATCCCACTTGCCACAATCTAAGCTTGTTAGCCTATTTTCCTGTGAGGGCTTTGTGACAGTGTATATGTTGTATTGCCCAAGGGTTTTGCAGTGGTATAAATTTAACATTATTGTATTTTTGAAGTTGCCTGCATGCCTCATATTGTGATGACTTGGTAATAACATCCTAACTACTGCTACAGTTATCCTATTGATACCTGAAACGGATGCCCCAATGTTCAATGATTCCATTGTCTGCTCTCCTTTATCAGGAATGGGTAAGAGCAGATAGCTTTAGAGATCCTTTCTATTTTTGGGGTTTTTGGACATAGCATTTTTAAGTAACACTTTATTTTTCCTGAATTATGTGTAAAAACAATTTTAACATTTTTTTTTTAGTTTTGAGTTTCAAATTTTATCCCCCCTCTTTCCCTTCTGCTGTCCCTGAAACAGAAGTAATGTTTTATAGGTTATACGTGGTCAATTATGTAAAACATTTTTGACATAGTTTTTACGTAATATACATTATTTTCCTTACTACAATATTTGAGGATGTAAACATTGTTAGATTTATTTTATACTTAAGGAAACTGAGTCTCAGAGAGGTTAAATAACTTGCCCAAGCTCTCATAGCACATAATTTTTGGACCCTTAATCCAACTCTACTTTTCTGCTTCCAAATTCAAAATTCTGTACACTGTATAAAGGAAAAAGTGAACAGATAATCTGACAAATGACATTTTTATAAATATAAGAACATTTCAAGTGAAAATGCTTTTCCCAGCTATAGAAACTATGTTGTCCTCCTTGATATTAATAGCCTATTAGTAATTTCCATTTTCCTATTTCTAAACCCACTCTTGAACTCAATATGACCCTGTTTACAAAGTTAGGCAATCTAATCATAACTAAGTCATTATTTAAGAAGGAAAATATAGTGCCTGTTTTAAAAGGCTTATAAGAATAAATTTAATTGACATAAAATTTAGGTATGTCTTTAACTTTCAGGACATAGCAGGAGGGAGTCAAATACAGTAAATTGATGCACATCTGTCCTATAAAGATACCTGGGTTTGAGATACCTGCAACCAGCTCCCCCATTTCTACCTCCAATCAATTAATCAATTAACACATTTATTGAGTGCTCCAGAGGTAAAAGAAGCCAGAAAAGAAATAGTAAGTCCAAGGTTGTCCTTCCTGAACAATCTGTGTTTTCTTCTCGTGTTCATCCACAAATCTCCTGAAGTTTCTCATTGAATTTTCAGAAGGAATGAAAATATAGTATATGTGTGACTATTGTTATCCCACAACTTGTTTCCATAAAGTGAGGGCTTTTCCTTATCCATACAATGAGAAGTTTGAAGTAGAAAATCTCTAAAGTCCCTTTCAGCTCCAAATCTATAATTTAATCAAAACAAATTAAAGTTACATGGTGTAATAGCAAGCAAAGTGAGATTTTCTTGTTGTTTTCTTTTTGGAGTTCAGTTTCCCAGGCTCAGGCTAAATTGTGAGCATCTGAAGGCTCAATCTCCTTTGAACCCCAGTAGTTCACAGCTGTGCTGAGTCACTTAAGTTTTGTGCCTACTGACTCTGAGTCAATCAGAAGCTGAATCTTTGTTATATATATTCTGAGGTGAGATTTTGCTTTGGGGATCACTCTTTGGAAGAAGGTTCATGTGCCAGATGAGATTATGGGTAGCCATTAAGGAGCCCTCTGGCTTTGAAAACGCAGACGTTGGTGCTTCTCCCTCCAGTAACTATGTATATATACAATGGTCAGACAGTTGATCTGTGATGTATTTATTGCTTATGGTCAGACAGTTAGAAGTCCTGTCTGTTGGTCTTTGTTTCTCTGCTTATGTTTTCTCTGTTTGTTGAATGTAATTAAAAAATGATTGTTGAAGCCTTAAAAATGGTTATCTTTCCTAGTAAAGCAGATCTTAGTATCTGTGTTAGCAGCCATCCTGGGTATGCCAGTGTGTGCCTTTATACATGGTAGGGTCAAGAGGGCTACACTATGGTCTTTTGAAGAACAGTCTATCAAACCTATTCTAAGTGTTTAGAAAAAAAATCACCATTCATTTTTTAAAAATCCTGAATTGGTGATTCATACAAGCAACAAATTTTGAAGACAATTATCCAAATAAAACAGAAATTTGGTGTCAAAAATTCTAAAACAATAGGTTGGAAAAAAATTTAGAGTTTGTTAAATCCAATTTCTTGCCTTTGGAAGACCATCCCTAACAGGTGGTCATCTAGCCTATGCTTGAACATTTCCAGTGTTGAGGAATTTACTACCTAATAAAGTAGCCTATTTTATTTTGGATAACTCTAGGATTATAGGCTCATAGATCTAGAACTAGAATTGACCCTAGAAGTTATATAATTGCTATGATAGAATTACTATAATTATTATTATAAAATAACACCTTCATTTTATAGATAAAGAGAGATGAAGGGATATATGATTTAACCAAGATCACTCAGATAGAGTTAGAGATAGGATTTGAACCAAGGGTTTCTTGTTCCATGGCCAATACTTTATACTTTATCATGCTACCTATGAAATTCAATTTTCGTGCATTTTTATACCACTTCAGATGTAAGATACAAAACTGGATGTGCTGAGATTTGAGGTCAGGTATGCAGAGTTCCAAACCTTACTCACTATCCATGGAACCTCCTGGCCCCATCAGTTTGGTAGAGTGTTTCTCCCATATTGTACTAAAATCTGCTTCCCTGTTACTTAAAGAGAATCTGCCCCTTTGAGAGCTCTATGATATTTAGATCATAAATACTGGAGATTCAAAAGGTCTTAGAAAGCAACTCTTCCAATTTTACTTTACATATGAAGTAATTGTACTCCAACAAACTAAAATGAGTTAATTTGTTAAGGTTGTATAGATATTTGGGCTGTTTTACATGCTAATAAGCTCCACATATTGAGCTGAAACCACCCTTCCTTTACTTTATTTTCTAGTCCTAGTTCTGTATTTTGAACTGTAGAACAAACCTGAAACTGTCCTGTATGAAGAATATATTCCCTTTAACATTTGAAAACAGATATCATGTTTCCACAAGAATCTTCTTTCTCTTTGTAAAAGTTTAGCACAGTGACTTTCACATAGTAGGTATTATATAAAACTGTTTATTCCCTCTCTCAGCTTTCCCAGGTTAAATATTCCTAGTTCTAGATTAGGTATAGAGAAGAAATTAGAGATGACCTAGTCAAATCAGATAATTTTGCTGTAGAGAAAATTGAGACCCAGAGAGGATATATGACTTTCCCCCCATCAAACAGATAGTTCCAACTGACCCAGAATGTTCTCTAACTAAAAATTTAGTGGTCCCATTGCACAATGTTTCCTCTGTGTTTCAGTTTCTTGATACCTCTCCTAAACTGTGGTGCCCAGAGCTGAACATAAAGCTCTAGGTGTGGTTTGACAAGGACAGAAAACAGCAGAACTATTATTTCTTTGGTTGTGGACACTATAATTAAATAATGTGGCCTATGAGTCACATTAATTGTTTTAGTTATTGCCATGCCCAGTTGACTCATAAGAAATTTGCAATAAACTAAAAATTCTAAGTTGTATTTGTTTGTGTATTTTAATTTTTTTCCCACATGAACTGCTATCACTTCACATCTCTCTTACATGGAAAGTTCCAGTGGCTGCTTATTGTGCTTCTGAATTTTTAAAAATAAGTGCAGGACACTATGTTTGTCCCCTATTCAATTTCATCTTGTTACATTAGACCATTGTTCCAGTGTGCTGCAACCTTATTGAACCTTGATTTTACAACATGAAATCTGAGCTAGCCTTCCAAGATTTTATTTTCAGCAAAATTTGATGAACTTGACAAAAAGGTTTTCATCAACTCCATCAGTGATAAGGATGTTGAAAAGAACTGATTTAGGGATAAGAGCTCTTTGGATGCCCTCTTAGCAATAGATTGATAGAAAATATGATAATATGAGCCAGAGAAAACTGTTTTCCAGATAGGCTACACTATCTAAATCAATTAATCAACTACCATTTAAGCACCTAATTTGCATTTGGAGAAAATGACAGCTATATAAGGTCAATAAAACAAACTGGTCTTTGCCCTCAGAGAGCTTTTATTCTATTGCAACAAATTTGCATATAAGTAAATACAAGACATATACAAACAAAATAAAAAAAATGAAGTACCTAACTCAATTAGGGAAATTTTAATATAGGAGGTGACCCCTGAGTAGATCTTTAACAATTCTTAAGATGTAGAAGTAAGGAGGGAGTCCATTATAGGTATGGAGGATTTCCTGTGTAAAGACACAGAGATGGGAATTGGAATTTCACGTATAAAAAACAGCAAGGAGCTCAGATGGGTATAGAATGCATACAGGGGAGTTATAGAAAAGTTGGCTAGAGTCAGATTGTGAAGGGATCTAAATGCAGGGGTGTTTGAATTTCAGCCTAAAAGTGGTAGGGAGGTGAATGACATCCTCATTATTCTCTCTTAGTAATATTAATTTAGCAGCTACATAGAGAATGAATCAGAATGGCAAGAGAGTGGAAGCAGGAGAATCAGTTAGGAGGCTATTATGACAACCCAAGTGAGAGATGATGGGGGACTGAGATATTGACTATGTGAATGGGGAGATGGAAACAGATGTGAGAGTTGTTGTGGGCATAGAGTGGGCAAGATTGTGTGAATGTGGGGGTTGAAGAGCAGAGGAAAAGTTGAAGATGATTCCAGGTTGTAAATTTGGGTGACTGGTAGGATGATACTACCCTTTATAGAAGTGGGAGAAGTTTTGCAATTGAACCTTCTTAAAGATGCAGGACTAACTCATGGATAATGTAAGAACAGTTGCCTTTCTATGGGTGAGAGGGAGCACAGGTTTAATATTTAAAGAACCAGTTAGAGTCATTCTGCACCAGTAATTATTAAAATGAGTCCCTGCAGTTCTGTGAGCTTAAACAGAGGAACCCAGTACTTTGATGTTTATGATCAGTTACTCAGGTCTAAATCTGAGACTTAGCCTCATAACCATAGCACATGGTGATATTGGGCTTTGAGCTGTGTTGCCTCTGTGTCCAAATTGTGAAATTCTATATATTTTGCCCATAAGAGTGGAACCACAAGGATGCATTTGTAAATAACCAGAGGAAAGCAGTGGTCTACATAAAGCCAACATTTTTTGTCTGTCTATAGGTTGTGATAAAACACTAAAAGGTCAGAGTCAGTTTTAATTATCTGGAAATTGCCTATAATGACAGAATTACCTTTGTTCTAGAAGCTCCTTCCTATGTCTTTTCACCAGAGGTATTTCCTTTTTTCCTGATTCCACAACATACTACAAAGATATCTACAGTGACTCATAAGGAATTTAGTCAAAGGTCTCTCTGAAATGTAAGTACATTAGGACCTTCATATTACCATAATTAGTAATTTAGTAAGCTAGCAAAAAGAAAGCAAAAACACTCTCCTTACCAAATGTGGTTAAATAAGGTTCTTTTAAAAATTTTTAATTTTCTTTATTCATCAATCATTTTATTTTCTCATCTATCTCATTTATTTTAATGATTATGACTTCATTTAATTCATTTTAATGATCACAAATCCATTATTTTAATGATTCACTCATGAATTCATTATTTAAGTACCCACAGAGCATCCACTTAATAATCCATCATTCAAGGTGGCTCAAAAGTCTTAGTGCAGTTTTGAACTCTAAAAGTTACAAGTTTAACCTATAAAAGTTTAAAACTGTATGAAGACTTTCGGTTCACCCTGTAGATATTTCCCAGTGATCAGCATCATGTTTAATGCTGTATGGCTTGGGGGAACTACTGTTCTGCATTTTCAAAAAAATTTGGGTAGCATTTGGTTGGAGAACTTAGCTCCAGTCCTCTCTCTTTAGTGATGGTTCCATAAAGGGTATATGGAGGAAGTCATTTGACCATCTATTTGATTTTTTTTTTTTAGTAAACTTGTAAGTGATTCATTTAGGTCTTGAAGATGAAGATTTATTAAAAATAGCTAGTTTTTCTTTGACTATATTCTACCCTACTTAGGGATTCAATTTCATCCTAACCATGTCTCTTTCCCTCCTCTTAGTGTAAAGTTCGTTCTCTTGGAAAGATAAGATAAAAACAAAAGGGCATTGGAGGCATTCAGTTTTCTCTGTGCCATCTGCAAACACTACAGTACTTGTTCCAAGCAGTAGACCTTTCTATTCTATGTCCATTTCCCACTTCTCAATATAGATAGAAAACTAAGCAAAAACAAACACAAACCCTTTTCCCATCCTTAGTATTTTTCACAATCCTCAGCTCATTCTGTATTTAACCCCGATCACTGTATTCTTTTGTATTTATGCCAAACTTTTGTATTTGTCTTTGGTTTACATGGTCTGCATTTGGAGTAAATGGCAGATATTTTCCTTTAAAAAGAATCTGAGCTCATCTGAGAATTCCCTGCATAATCACACTGTTTTCTTTCTATATACTCCTCCTCCCTCCCCACGTCTTCAGCTTATTTGTGATTCTATTGTTGGAATTTCAGTGTTGACTGATCCTTACTCCTCTTGAACCGAGCTGTCTTTTAAAAATAGCTGACTTTTAGAAAATCATTTTATGGAACATAGAGGAAGGTACAGTGGTGTTTGAGGCAGAAGACCTGGATTCAACTCCCTGCCCAGATAATGAAGCTACTCATTATCTATGTAAACTTGGGTAAGTCATTTGTATCCCTTCTGAGCTTCAGTTTTCACATCTGGAAATGGGGAAATCCAATGCTACTTAATTCATAGGATTATTGTGAAGAAGGTTGTTAGTGAATGTAAAGCATTATGTAAATGTTTGTTAGAGACAATGAAGCAATATCAATACTAAACTTGTATGCACAAAATGCTATACAGCATCTAAATTTGTTAAAGGAAAAGTTCAATTAATTACATGTGGAAATAGATAGTAATATTAAAATAGTGGGGGACTTTAACCTTCCTCTCTCAGAATTAGACAAATCTGAGAAAATTATAAATTAGAAATAACTCAAGAAGGTGAATAGAATTCTAGATAAGTTAGATATGATAGTTATCTGGAGGGAACTGAATGGGAAAAGAAAGGAAAACACCTTTGTCTCAGTGGTACATGGTAACTTTATAAAATTGACCATATATTAAGGCATAAAAACTTCATAGCTAAGTGCAGAAAAGAACACATATTAAATGCACCCTTTTCAGATCACAGTGCAACAAAAAGTATATTCAATAAGGCACCATGGAAACATAGATTTAAAACCAATTGGAGACTAAGCAACATAATCTAAAAGAATGAATGGGTTAAAGAGCAAATCATAAAAACAATCAACATTTTCATTAAGGAGAATGACAATAATGAGTCATGTCAAAACCTGTGAGATGCAACAAAAGCAGTAATTAAAAGGAGTTTTATATCTCTAAAAGCTTATATCAATAAAATAGAGAAAGAACAGACAAATTAATTAGATATGCAATTAAAAAAAAACAAAACTAGAAAGAGAACAAATTAAAAATCCCCAATTGAACATTAAATGTGAAATCCTAAAAATTAAAAGTGAGATTAAAAAAATCAAGTGTAAGAAAGCCAAAATAAAAGTAAGAATTTGTTTTATGAAAAAAAACAATTGGCTAATATGATTTTAAAATGAATGAAAACCAAATCACTAATATTAAAATTGAAGAGTGAATGTAACGCTAAAAACAATTATAAAGCCTTTTTTTGCCCAATCATATGTCAATAAATTTAACAATTTAAGTGAACTAGAAGAATATTTATAACAAACATAAACTGTTTAGATTAAAAGAAGAGGAAATAGAATATCTAAATAAGCTTATTTTAGAAAAAGAGATTGAATAGGCCATAAATGAGTGTCCTAAGAAAAAAGCATCAGGATCAGATAGATTTACAAGTGAATTCTGCCAAACATTGAAAGACCAACTAATTCTAATCTTAAATAAATTATTTGGAATAATAAACAAAGAGGGAGTCCTACCAAAATCCTTTTATGAAACAAATGTGGTCTTAATATCTGAATGAGGAAGAGCAAAAACAGGGAAAGAAAATTATTGAACAATTTCATTAATGAATATGGATGCAAAAATCGTAAATAAAATACTAGCCAGAAGACAACAACAGTATATTACAAAGATATTCACTTGTGACCACTGTATTTATGTGTGACTCAGACTAGATCTCAAAGCCCTGCTTCTGCTTGGTGTTTCTTTTCCTGCCACCGAGCTGACTGACTGAAGGTCCTGAGAAATGGATTTTTTTTTAACCTAGTGGTTAAATCAGGAATTCAGAAGTTGTAAATTTCTTTGCTCATTGTTAGCTGCCCTGACATGCTTGCTGCAGCTACTTCACACAGGAGAAGATAAACATTAACAGGAGAGGGAGGGCAAGTCATGCTTCGGTTTGCCAGAGCCAGGGAGTAGATAGAATGTCTTCAACACTCACACAAAGTGTTCATGTTTTAGTGTTTTAAGCATCAATGTCCCAGGAGATACAATAGCAGTAATATCTTACTGTATCACATTCCAAGTATTTGTCAGTGTGTACTTATATGTCTTTGTACTTCGCGCATTTCTTTTAGAAGGTGGGGGGAGATTTCCTATACACAATTTATATTGTACGTTAAGTACTTTTTCCAGAAGGAGCCTTATCAATCCATTTTGGAGAGACCCTGCACATGAGCCAGACTGTGACTTATCTGAGTAATCACTTCCACTGTTCTTTTCTGAGTAGTGGTGTCATGAGCCAGAGTCAATGGGAAAAAGAGTATGATCCTTCTTTTTAGTGGACAAACTTCACTAAGGATGCATGTGTCTATGTGAACCCAGAAATGATGTCCCTTGGTGGAAAAGGCTACCCAGTCCCATTGGGCCAGCACAGTATTCACTTTACTTAAGCATAAAGGGCAGAAAATGGAGAAGGGAGTGATGGAAAAATAGATGATTAAGAACTTAGAGGCACAGTGAGAAGGTGACAAATAGCATTACCTGGAGAAACACTGAATTGTCAAAACGTAGAGGGCAAAGACCAGAGCTGGGGACAAAGAAAAGAATGGGAGCTGAGTGGTAGGAATCAGAGGCTATAGAAAAGAGTGACAGAGATAAAATGAGCCCCACCTGCTGACTGTTGAATAGAACTTCAGAGGAAATGTAGAGAAAGACACTGATTGAGAAGACCCCAGAAAAGTAGCAATTAGAAATGCTTTTAAGAAAGGTGAGATCTGATAGCAGCTGAAACAAGTCATGATGGACCTATGTCCTATGATAGACCTATGATGGATCATAGGGAGCAATAGTATAGGATATCAAATCCTCATTACCCCTGACTGGAGTCTAACAAGAACCATGCCATAGTCATGGAGACTATACAGATCTTCAGGGGAAGGTTGCTGACTATGAATTATTGATATTTCTGTGGGCACAGATGTGAAACCTGTTTTCATTTATAGGTAAATGAAATTGCTTGTGTTTTGAGTATTACAAGACTGTAGGTTTATTAAGGCACTTGCTAATTGCCCTCAGTAGACTGTAAGACAATGACCTTTCCACATTGCCCACATAGTGAGGGTAAAACGATCTAAGGAAATGAGAGCTTCCCAAAATATACACTATGTATCAGGAGAAAACCTTTGATGTAAGCTGCATAGCCAGTTTCCAGGTTTTCCAATAGGACCTAAACTGTACAATTTCTTTTCCAATCTTAAGTTGTTTCATTGATTTTCTCTCCTAATTGCTACTAGCCTTTCTGTTTAAACTTACTTTTCCATATGACAATTGACAAATCATTTAATCTATTTGCGGTTTAGTATCCGTACCTACAAAAGTAGTGTGTTTAGCTAGATGACCTCCCAGGTCTCTACTAATTCCAAACTTATAAGTCCTCTAATGAATTCCCAATATTTTGTTCATAAACCTAGAGCAAGTTGCAAAAACAAAACAAAACAAAAGGCAACACCTACATTCCAAAGTCCCTTAAACACTAAAATTCTACTCTATGATTCCTTCCTCTCTTGTGAGCAGGGCAACCCATATGGGCTGGTTTTCAATAAAATTCATGCCATTATTCTTTGGGCAACCTAGATATATTACTCCATATCTTGCCTGTGTGCCTTGTACAAGTAATTCTTGTCCTTTTCACCTTCACTTTGTAGAGACCCCAAAGCAAGTAGGTACTACCTGCTTCATGAAACCTTTGCTGATTTCCTCATTTATTAACATTTTCATCTTCTTGAAATCATTCTGTATTAACTTGTTTGTTTATATAGTTTTTTGTGTGTCATCTCCCCCATTAGACTGTTAGTTTCTAGAGAGCAGGGACCTTGCCCCCATTTGTAAGTATTCCCAAACTTTAGCAACATGCCTGTTACACAGTAGGAACTTAACAATGTTTATTGTCTTGTTGGCTTATGTTGATGTTGTCGCCCTCCATCATAAAATAAACTCCTTGAGGGCAAGGATGTATATATATATATATATATATATATATATATATATATATATATATATATATATATGCATATATATATATATATACACACACATACATATTTAATGCATTTAATGCATAGGACACTGCCTTGTTTATAATAGGTAAAAAATGGGGCAGAGAATGGCCTCTTTTATCTATTACACATTCACACGCATATACATACACATGCATAATATCTGTATATGTATTCATCTATGTATGTATACATGTATATACATATATTCACACACATGTGCATTCATATATGCATACACATGTACACACATACACATATATATGTATGTGTATACATATACACATCCATCCATCCATATATATACATACATAATCTGGGAGGGGAAGACACTCAGGGTTTCTGGCCAAAAGAGAAACTTACTCTGAGCTATCAGGACCCAAACAATTATCATGTGAGGCTTGATCTGGGACCTATTGTTGTGTGACAGGCTAAGAAACTAGCAGATCCTTGATCCAAATTTTTATGTGAATGGAAATGGTCTTGCATCATGTGGCAATGCCCTCAAAATCAACACACATGAGGTTTTTAGAATCCCTTGAGTCATTCTTGGCCAATATATGAACTTTTCTTTACTTATACCACATGAGGACTATAACAGATTGGATTTAGGAAGTTACCATTGACTAAACATCCCTTTAATCACTATTGGGACAAAACATTTCCTTAGGTAGCAGAAATGCAGTAGAATATTGAACAGGACCCAATGGAGGTCATAACTGACTACAATAAAAGAGAAGAACACAGACACAAAAATCCAAAGAAATGGGAAGACATGCTTTATGCATAGATTTTTAAAGTCCCAAATGTTGTTGTTCAAATGAATAGACACCTGATTTCAATGTCTGGTTTCCTCAACTATAGGTAGTGCAGTGGACAGAGTGGCAGCACTCAAGTCAAGGGATTCATCTTTCTGAGTCAAATCTGGACACAAACCAGCTGTGTGACCCTAGGCAGGTCACTTAACCATGTTTGCCTCAGTTTCCTCATCTGTAAAATGAGCTGGAGAAGGAAACGGCAAACTGCTTCAGTATCTCTACCAAGAAAACCTCATATACAGTCATGCAGAGTTGGACATAACTGAAAAATGACTGACCATCATCATCATAACACTACCTACATCACAGGAATGTAAATTTCCATCACTGAAACCTTGAAAGATATCTTGGGGTTTATAGGCTAGGTTTTTCTTCTTAAGGACCACACCTTTAATCCAAATCACTCTGATTCTCATTAATTAGCCAACATATAGGTCCCAGGTCAAGCTTCACTTGGTGGTTGTTTGGGCCTTGATTGGCTCAGAGTGAAACGTGTGTAGCAATTGTTTCTGTTTTGTCCAGAAGGTCTGAGGGACTTCTCCTCCCAGATTGATTTTATTTTTGACTAAGTAAAAGAGACCATTCCGTATCTCATTTTTCACCTAGCCTTAATCACTGAATCCACTTTGCCTCAGTCAAACTGAGACCTGTTAAAGACCTTACCTTAAAAAGGTCAAAGTCCCCCACTGCATCCAGGGGAGAGAGTGAAACTGGTGACTTTGCATAGCCCTCTCTCACTTAAACCTAATTCACTTTCATGTCATGGCATCACCTCCCTGATGTCATAGTCCCCTCTTAGAAGGAAGGACAAACAATGGTCCGTTCCTTAGAAGGAACGGACAAACAAAACCACAGTATTGTTTTGAAGCAAAAATTAATCAAGTCTTAAACTGCTAAGTAAATTTGCTATTATTGCCCAATATAATTTTTAAAGTTTCTATAAAGTAGGTATTAACTAGACTCCAGCTAAAATCTTGAATTAAGGTTCTCTGTTACTTTATAGACTTTTCTCCTGTCAGTGAATTCTGCAACCCTATTATCTTGTTAAATGTCACGTATAAAACAGATTGTAATTTTTTGTTCCCATCAGTTTGAGTCAAAGATGTCCAAGATGTGAATTTCTGGGCATGAACAAAACATCAGGGTCTGTTGTGATGATGAGAATAGGAGAGCAACACAAATCGAAACTGCATGAATGTCAGAAGGTCAAACTACCTGGCATGTTTGAAGCACATGCAGATGAGGAGTCTACAGAGTGAGGATCACCCTCAAATGGTAGGGAAGATAGTCAGCAACTGGAGATGCACCAGAACTGAGGGAACAAGGACATAGCACCAGCTGCAAAGTCCTTGACACTGAGACTGCTTAAGGTCTCAGCTTTATTTACCTTTAAATGTCTCCTCTTACCCCACTGATTCTCAGTGGGAGCCTGGCCTTGGAGTTTTCCAGTTGATTCCCAACTCATTGGTTGGTTGTGCCATATAGGTGGAAGTCAGCAGCTGATATGTTTTCCTGATGCTTCTTTTCGTGAGTCATCTAATGTATCATCAACTTAAACATTTGATTTTTTTTTATCTTCCTACACATTCTAATCTTTCCCTTGAATTCTCCAGGCCAATTCTCACAAAATAAGTTTTCTCATTTTTCAGAAAATTGTTTTACTTCCTTCGACCTAGGCTTTGGATGGGATCAAGATCAAGACTTTCTGTAGTTAGACTCCTTTACTTTGACACCTTAACTGATTGCCTAATTTTTGTATCTTATTGAGCAAATGCTTCCTATGAAAGACAATAAAGGAAGTGTTTGTTAGGAGGTCTTAAAATAAAGGGGATTCAAGGAAAACTAGAGGGTAAGAGCCTAGCTGTGAATGACCAAGCTGAAAAAATTCACTTGAGCCAATACAATATCAAACACAGATAACTGGAATTCTTCTTATTTAACTCAGGACTTTGCAAAATAGTCACTGAATTCTTGATTTCTGATTCAAGATCTTATTTTATTTTGGACCTCCTGGAATTAGTTATGTTTTTAGTTTGATTCAACTTTGTCTTTGGATACTAATAGTGTTTTTGACTGCATTTAGCACTGTGACAACTCCAGCAACAGATCTTGACTTCTTTCCACTTTGGACATTGTGATCCCTATCCATTTCATGATCTATATTTCCCAATAACTAAACTACAATTTCTCACATGACAAGACCTGTCTCCTGACTGAAACTTCTTTCCACCCTTCCAAATGCTGGAAGGGAAAGTTTCAGTCAGCATCAGGGAGCCCATGTAGCCATAGCCTCTGGCAGGCCTTGGGTTTTGAGCCTGGCACCAGTCAAAGGTAGTACAAGTAGTATAATTATCTTTGAGAGAAGTTTCTCCATTAAAAATTCATAATTCCTAAGAGAAGCATTGTGAAGTACTTCAGGGTGTAAAATGACAATCTTGGAGTCAAAGAAACCTGGCTTTGAGTCCCACCTGACACATACTGGCTGTGTGACCATGGACAAAAACAAGCTCCAAGTGCCACAGACAACTCTTTAAAACCATTATCCAAAAAATGCAAAAATGAAAGAGCACAATTTCACCTGAAAGTTCCCCACACTAATAAAATCACAGGTCCAGATTTTTAAAAAATATACTAGTAACTGAACCCACTTTTAAATATTTGTATGTTCGTCTTTCGTTGTCAAAGAAGACCAGCCATCAGAGTAATAATGATATGACTTGCGCTTGACTTTGGTGTTTTGTTTGTTTGTTTGTGTTTTGTTTTGTTTTTTTTAGCTCCAGCAAAATAGAAAGAACACAAGTCCAGAAATCAGAAGTCCCAGGGTCAAGTTTAGACTTTAAACTTCAAGAGGCTCCGACATATTTCATTGTTTTGCTTTAAAAATTTCTTGAAATATGTGCAACTAATTATAATTCACAAGCTGTTAATAACGCTTTATTTTAATAAAGGGTCATTTTGAATAGAAAATGCACAAGAGAGGAAAGTATGTACTAATTAGTTATGCAATTTTTCCCAAGTACCCCTGTTTATCTCATTCTAGCTCCTCAGATGGGCAGCAGAGTGCCTAGGAAGAAACAAACAGCCTCTGAAGGGCTAGCCATGCAAACTCAAGCCTGGGAAGTGACAGCAAATGTCACGAGCGTGTTCCAGGATTTCTCAAGTTCACTGAATAGTAGGCTATTTTTTGCTCCCTTCTGGTGTACCTCTGTGCCTCATGAATCATTCCTTCTGCTATTCTCAATTGTCTTTGCAGTGGAATTTTGGCAAAAATCTCATCAGTATATAGTAATATCAACCCTCCCTCCCTCAGGGTCTAAAATCATTCCTCTCTCCTATCTAGAAGATCACTGCTAATAATCTTTGTATTATTATTATAGTTAGTTAGTACTATTTCTCCATTCTTCTGCAGGTCATAGAAACAGAAGGCAATGGTTTCCTTGGAAAGTCTGTCCTCAGAGGTTCAGAATATATAACCCTAATCCATGACATTGGTCATGTCAAAACTTCTCTGGACTTCCTTTTCCTCACCTGTAAACTAAGACAGTCAAAGTGGACTTTAAAGTTCCTTCCAGAGTTAGATCCTATGAATTTGGCAGTGAGGACATCAGATCCAAAATAAGGGTGTTCACTCTTGTTGACCTGAAAACTTGGTTAAAGAAAAGGCAACAAGCTAAATGCATACATTTTATGATTTAATTAATTAATCAATTCCCCATAAAGAAAACAGTTACATAGCGCTATGGAGTCAGAGGTGACTCTGACTACCTAGTACCGAAATCAACCGTCTTAAGTACATTTTGCCATAAGAAGGAAACTCCAAATTTAGCAAATCACTAATTTAGCAAGACAGGACAATTAACAAAGCAATGTCAGTCAAGCCTTGGGATTCCAGGCTGGGTGAACATATGTCTAGGTGATAAGGAAGGAAATCCCACCACTAGTAAGTGGCAGGCTTCCTGCCCCAAACAGATAACTGACATAGGAAAGGGTAAACAATGTTCAACAGAAATTACGACCTAAGATGTCTATATTTTCTTTACCATTAATATGCCATAACATAGTATGTGTCTATAGATAATAAGATACAAAGGAAAGTCCCATTATTCAAGATAGTGTCTTAGGTTAAAGGTCTCCTAAGGAATGTAGAGTCAGCCTTGGCTGGCTTTTGCTGACATAGGAAGAGGTACCCTCTGAGTTTGCTTCAGAGAGAACAAAGAGATTATTCCAAAATTTTATATTAAACATTATCACTCTTTACCACTTGCTTATTTTGTCCACTTCTTAAACTGCGAGTTCTGCTTTTAAATTATCTCACCTTTGTATACTGATTTGAAGCTTGGGTACATCTCACATTCACATTCCTCATTCTGTGTCTTTACAGGCTTTTGAAACAAAGCCATAAAATTCAAATCAATTGAGCAAACATTCATTAAGTCCTACTATGCATAAAGCCCCCATGGCAGATACTGGGGATAAAGAGGTGAAAAAAAACACACAAACAAATCAAAAGTTTCTGACCTCAAGGAACTTCCATTCTATGGGGCAGATACATCATGCACTCAAATTAGAAAATACCAAGTAAATATGAAATAAATACAAATCATTTTCAGGGCAAAAACAATGAAGAACATTACCAATTAAATGGTGGCTGTGGGAGGGGGGTAAAATGACAAATCAGGGAAGGTCTGTGTAGAAGGTAGCATTTGAGTTGAGCCTTGAAGGGAGCTAGGGATTATGTGAGGGGGAAGGGAAGAGGAAGAACATTTTGGTCATGGAGGATAGCTTGTGCAAAAACACAGAAATGGGAGATGGAAAGTTGTATATAGGGAACATTATGTAAGCCAGTGTAGCTGAAATATAGTCTATATGTATTTTGTTATGCATGTCATATGTCGAGGTCTAAAGTCAGATTGTGGCAGGCTTTAAATGCTGAAGTTATATGGTTCTTATCCTTGAGGCAATAGGGAGCCAGTGAAGAATTTTGAGCAATGAATGAACATATAAATGAAATAATTTATTTTAGGAAGATTATTTGTCAATTTGATGGAAAATGGAATGAAGAGAGCAAAGACTGGAAGCAAAGATTGGATCGGAGGCTCTTATCCAAGTGAAAGGGGATGAAGGTCTAATCTAGGCTGGGAAACCACTCTCTTATTCAAAATTTTTCATTCAGTGCACTAGGAATCTGCTTATTTTATTCCTTAAGCCTAATACTCTGTACTCTTCTCTTCTTGTACACTCTAACATGTCGGTTGGTCATACTTTCATTCTTGTTTGACCTTTTTCTTTTTCCCATCATCACCTTCAGCCTTCCAGTGCAGACTTGTTTGTCATGTAACATCCCCATCCATTCCCTGTGTCCCTTTTTAACATGACTTTGATACTACATTAGTCCTCACTATCTCAGGCTAATTTTGGTTATTTTAAACAGGCAGCACATCAGTTTTTGAATACACTATTAACTTGTCTTGGTTATTCAGTCTGACATTTGGAATTCTTTCATGATCCTCAGCATATCCAGACTTTGATCCAACCTTCCCTTCCACAGCGACTTCAAATCCAAAGAAATCACTCTTCCTTGCCCTCCCTGAAGCCATTCCACTAGTGTTTTTCTTTGACTCACCTGTGCCTTTATAGTTAGAGTAAATGGCATATTGTGCCTGTTTCAATTGCCTTTCAAAAACACTCAGATGTCTCTTAGTGAATGCTTTAGCTTAACTTAACAATCTGATATTTTTTAAAGGGGCCAGAATGTTTTGAGTCACAGAGCACATGTTTTAGAAGCACAAGTAAACATTCAACATGAGCAGCCTCATGATTCTTTACACACCTGAAATACTATTCCTGGCTGCATAGCACAGTCACATGACTTCTCAGCTGCCTCTGTACCAGTTCTTTGGCTATAGCCTCTAACTGATGTAACATTTCTCTATTTCTAAGTAAAAAATAATTCAACACATGGTTGACCCTCATCCTTTTCTTGTCCCAGTCCCATTTCATAATTAAACTTGCCAGAAATTCAGACTGGCCTGCAAGTTCACCAAGATCATTCATGTCATTATGTCACTTTTAACAAGTCACAGACTCTTCTACCTGACAACGGGTTTTTTAGACCAAGCTGCTTAGTGAAATCAGCATACAGTTCTCCCAGAAGCACAAAATTATAGAATCTTCGAATGGGAAAGGACTCAGAAGCCATCTTGTCTAGTTTGTGCTTAAATTGGAGTAATTACTGCATCTCTACTTAGATATCCAGGGGCGTTTAGCCCAGTAATTCCCAAGGTAATCCGTTTTGCTTTTGTAGCACAATATTAGGAAACATATGCCCCACTTCAAACTTAAATTTGCCTCCTACACTTCCTTCCATTACTCTTACTTTTGCCCTTGGAGGACAGCAAGACAAGTCTTCCAGGGCAACCTTTTAAATAATGAAATCAGCTACCTAACCCCACTAAGTTCAATGCCCTCATTTTAAGATGAGAAAACCAAGGCCCAGAACAATAACATGTACCAGAATTGTAAATGGCAGAGACAGGATATGAACCCAGACCCTCTGACCCCATATTCAGCTTTTGTTTTTTCAGCATACCACTACGTTTCATTTTTCTTCTAAAAGGTATCAGGTGAGATAAAATTACTAAATGTATGTTTGCGAGGCTATGTGAGTATTTGTTTTCCTCTATGGTAGCAGTATGTCTTGATTTAAGTTACTAAGAGTTTATTCTCTTGAAACAAAATGAGTTACCCATCAAACTGCCTCCTTTTAGCCAGTTAGGTGGCACGGTAGATAAAATGCTAGACTTGGAGTCAGGAGGGCTTGAATTCAAATCCAGGCTCAGTTATTTACTAGCTATATAACCCTAGGCAAATCATTTAACTTCTGTCTATAAGAGTTTACTCATCTGTGAAATGGGGATAATGATAGTACATACTTCCCAGAGCTACTGTAAGGACAAAATGAGATAATATTTGTAAAATGCTTTCCAAAACCTTAAAGTATGATATAAATGCTGTTATTATTATTATTATTGCTATAATCATCTATTATTTTATAATCAGAATGTTATTCTTGAGAGCTTTCCATTTCTTCCGGAATGACTTAAATTATGAAATTTTTAAACTTTGGGTCCCACCTATTCTTTCTGTGAAACATTTGAATTTTATTCTATAGGCTGTATGTGTGTGTGTGTGTGTGTGTGTGTGTGTGTGTCTATACTTAGTTTGCCTCTCTTCTATTAACACTATTATAACATGGCCGGTTATTTGTGTGGTTCCCATCATTTCTGTTTTAACAACTGCTTTTATTTTCTCTTTATTGTGGGAATCAGATTTTTTTTAAAAAGCAGCTCTCTTCATTTCTTTTTTGTAAATATATAATTTATTTATTTTTCAGTTCTCAACATCCACTTCCACAAAAATTTGAACTCAAAATTTTCTCCTCATATCTCCCCACCACCCACCCCAGGACAGCATGCACCCCACCCACCCCTTCCTCCAATGTGTCCTCCCTTCTATTACCCACCCTTTTTCCATCCCCCTTCCCCTCTATTTTTCTGTAGGGCAAAACAGATTTCTATATTCCATTGCCTGTCTATCTTAATTTCCAGTTGCATGCTAAAACAATTTTTAACATTCATTACCAAAGCTTTGAGTTCCATATCCTCTCCCTCCCTCCCCACGCAAACCCATTGAGAAAACAAGCAATTCAA